>NC_072451.1:4694730-5029730 GCF_027596085.1 Anoplopoma fimbria | reverse complement strand
ACAGGGTGACTTAGAAAAAAGGTTGTAAAGAGCATGAAAAAAACAACGAGAGCGAGATGGAGGGAAGTAGAGCAGAGTGGAAGGACGGAAAGTCAAAGAGGAGACAGAGGGATGGAAAGATTGAAAAAAAAAACATGACGTGGAAGTGGAAGGGCAGAGAAAGAGAGAGAGAGAGAGAGAGCAACAGTGGGCGCTGATAAGAGTTAAAGGATAGGCCGTATTAATGCAATAAGCATGCTGAGTCCTCTCCATACATATCTGAGCTGATCCTCTTTCTGAGGCGACTTCGCCCTTAGTGATGGAGGAGTAAATCTGCCATCCTCATTCTGAAGTTCAGTCAAAACCAAATGTGTATCTGCTAAATTTCGGGGTCTTTTTCTCGGTTCCCCTTGCTGATCCATGGCAGGGTTCTTAATCGTGATTGTTCAAGCCTGTGTTACGCCCCACAGCCCCAAAAAAAGCATCACGAAGGTGCAACATCAGTAGGTTCTGCACAGCTCGGCATCCTGGGAATTACTTTCACATTGGACGAATCTGCACCTCGTGATTACGGCCGGTGCAGAGAAATATCGTGGCCTATTTGAAGCGAGGCGGAAAGGATGGGTGTCCGACTTTCATGCAGGAGACCGGAAAGTGAGAATAAAAAATAAAAATAGAAAAACATTGGCACTGAATGTTACCCCGGGTTTTTGCAGTATCATCCATCAGCGCTCTTGTCGGGCGATAGAGTCGTTCTGCATTATTATCTGATTTTTGTTGTTTGTGTTAGCAGCAGTAAACACACATGCCACTATCTGAGCAAAGTCACCCACTTGATTTAGCTTTTAAGACACCATGAAGCTTCATAATAAGTTTAAATGAACTTCAGAAAGCATTTTTTCTCAGGTGTTACTTGAGATCCTTAAAAATGGGAACCTGTATTCAAATGTCAGATATGCTTTATTTAGTTACTAATCATACCAAATACTCAGATACTCTCCTTGTATCATACTGTAAATGTAATGCACTGTGAAGCACTTAGGTATTATTGTTCATTATTTATTATATCAGCTGTGCCAGTTAAGCTTCTTAGGAAATGAACCGATTGGACACAGACGGATGGAGAGACGGCGAGATGTTTTTTTTTTTGGTTTTTTTTCAAAGAGAAGAGCCTTTTACTAGTTTAACACGCACAGCTCCAAACCTCACCAACCAGAAATCATCTTCTGATACGAAAAGAGATGAGCTTTATCTGTCCATCTGAAAACACAAACACACACACACACACACACACACATATAGACACACACACACACGCAGAGGAAGATAAAGAGAGTGAAATCTTTAATGCCTTGGCAAATGCACTGGCTGCCCCTGCCAATAGGCCACTTAAAGAAATGAGTAGTCAATTACCAGAAGTCTGCCCTTTTGACTAAGATCACTGGATCCTCTAAAGACTTCAGAACCCTCACTCTCTCTCTCTCTCTCTTTAGCTCATGCTCTCTCTCCCTCCCTCTCTCTCTCTCTCTTCCTCTTTCTAACTCTGAGCAACAAACACCCATCTCTTAAAACAGCAATAATACCGAGAAGGCTGTAAAAAAGTTTCTCAGCTGCTATGAAGGGAAATACACAATCACGCACACACATAGGCATGAGCTGTGACACGCACACACACACTGGGTGATAATTTATGATCATTGTTCGTCAGTGGAGTCATATCCTGATGAGGTTACTGTGTCACCAAATTCGGTTATCTAGACAAATGATACGGAACAAACTGTGATTAAAAAACAAACAAACGTAATTATAGAAGTTTTTCTTTTTGTTTTTTTTTACATGTACGATGTAAAGAATTATAGCAGAAAAAGATTCATTGCATAGAGAGGTAATTTTGCATGATTATTTATTTCATACATAGACTTTATGCCAACAAAAATACATGTAAACCGCCATGTGTATTTTTGTTTGTCGCTGTTTTTCATGGTTTCGGTTTAGCTCCTTTGCTCTAATTGATGTAAACCTTAATGCTGCAGGGTGAGATGACATTTGAGACCATATTGTGTGCTTCCTAGTTTGTAGTAACACTTTGAGAATGGGGCCCTTTCCTGTTTGAACATGACAAAGCCTCTTTGCACAAAGTAAGGTCAAGCCATTGGACTTCACTTTGTGCCCAACATCAGTGCTCGACCTCACTAATGCTCTCGCGGCTGAATGGGAGCAAATCCCTGCAGCCAGGTTCCAGTATCGTGTGGAACGGCTTCCCAGAAGATCAGAGGATGTTACAGCAGCAGATTAAAGGAATGCTTCACCCACAAAAGGACAATCTGTATATCAATGACCCACCCTGTGTAACCTGGAATTCTTGAGGAAAACGTTGTTCAAAACATCCATTTCCGAACTTGCGCAGTATAATCCAAGTCTAGTTTATCCAGCACTATGCTCACTACTTACCAAACACATTTTACCAAAGATCACTTGAGCAAAACTGATTTTTTTTTTTACAGTTTTATAGTTTTTCTGCTGTTAAACCTGGCCTCCATTTACTTCAGTTTATCAAGGATTCTACATAAACCGTGGAGGCACGCGAGAAATCTTCCTTCATGAATTCAAGGTTATTCTGGGTGAGCATTGATTAATAAATACTCATTAAAAGGGAGAAGTGGTTTTGGACTTACAGGTTTTACGTGTCAACATATTTATGGCTATGCAGTGTATATGTAATTGTTGTAAAAGTATTTGGTAAAACTTTCTATGACGCTCATGTCTACAACGCATTAGAACAAACTTATAGTGGATTATCATTTGTAATGGCACTGTATAATTATACGTATAAGCACTCATAATGCGTTTTAACAATAATCATAACACATTATAAACATTTTGTAAAGACTTAAAAGGTCAAAGGTCAAGTATCATACCACTTCATAACTGCTGGTCATTCATATGGACATTTGTTTTTCCAAGGATGGTTGCAATGTATTACAATATTGTAATAATGCCTTTAATGTGATTATATTGTGATTTTACTCTAAGTGGTCACTGTTTGCTTTAAGAAAAATATAATATAGGTATAGAAAACTAGTGCTATAAGCAGATTGCAATGCATTATACGAATGTTTATTAAGCATTGTAGATATGGGCGTCATGTAAAGTGTCACCAGATATTGAAATATAGATGCACTGATATTGTTTTTAACCATAAAGGCCAGCCGTATATCGGATTCAAACACACAACAGAAGACACATACTGTACTTTGAAGGAGGCGAAGCACACACTCTCTTTACCTCTACAGCTTTATAGCATAAAATAAGATAAGATAATAAGATAATCCTTTATTAGTCCCGCAGCGGGGAAATTTGCAAAAACATGCAGAGATACACTCTCTTCCTCTCACACACACACACTCACACACACACACACACCTATCCAGTCGTGAAACAGTCCGATAACATCAGAGACTTATACACCAGGCACAAGAAGGATAGGGCTCTCGATGCCCGCGGAAGGGCCCAGATGAGAAAAAAAGGAGGAAGAGTCCTCAAGCTTCAGCAAACCAGAGAGGCTGAGGAGGATGAAGAGGACGAGGGAGTGAGTGTGGGAGAGAACGGGGGAGAGAAGGGTGAGCCAGTGAGCCCAGGGTGACGAGGGAAGATATGCTTCAAATTAAATCATTTGGAACAAAAGAGGATTGTTGCCAGGCAACCCAGCCAGAACAGGGTTACCAGGGCAACCGAGGTGACCCGAAGCCTGACCTAAGAAATGGAGTCGCCCTTGTCATCCATCAGCACACACGCACACACGTAAACACACACACACACACACACACACACACACACACACACACACACACACACACACACAAACACACAAACACACACTTCAGTCATCCTGCTGCACAAACGGAAAAACAGGGCTTTTAGAATTTAAAAGCGACGAGGTTTGAAGGCTAATGGACGGCTATCAATGGCTAGTGAAGCAAAAACACTTAAACTGTCCGATGTCAAAGATGAACATCTGGAATGAGAGAGTCAACGCTGTCAGCACACAAACACTGTTTAGAAATCATGGACTGATTCCAGATTCTTCTTTAGTAAGGGACAGGATGCATGATCCTCCTTAAAGGAACTATTAGAAAAGTTTGAAATTAAAAGTAAAAAATATAGTATAGTATAAAGCTAGACCTCTACAGACCTACTGATACCGGATAATTGAAGCCTATACAATAATTGGAGAGTTGAAAAAATTCAGCTTTTTGTTTTTCCATCAAGTCTTTGAAGAAAGACTATAGAAAAAGTGTGCGCCTTTATCCCCATTTGTACGATTCATCACTTTAAGACTACAAAGACACGTATAGAGACACAAAAGCTCCTGGAGACAAATCAAGTTTTCAGAAGGTTATAATTGCTGCTCCATTCTGCTCCACCTCTTTGAGTCTGACCATTCCGTAAAAAAGGTGAACCCTTTTAACTTTAGATGTGATCCGACAACACGTCAAACCAACCAAAGTTTGATTCAGCTCAAACAAACCCCTCTTCGTGACTGCTGTCAGCGCGGATTTGATCAGAAAAATCCATTCGAAATATTTTACGAATCCCTCCAGCACGCCGTCTCTTAAGACGTCATGTTGTTTTCCCTGCAGGATTAAAAGCCCGTCCTGATAGTCGTACTACAAACTGTGATACCTGCAGGTGCTACTGAACTCAGTTTCTTTGGTTTCATGTCAACCCTCCTGCTTGGCTGCTTCCACTTGAAATCGTAAATGAACGAGTTTCTCTCTTCTCGTCGTGTAATTGTTGCAGCGTTACATGAGACTGGATGTTTTGTTACAGGCAGACCTCCTTTCTTCTCCTCTCTGTGTCTCTGACTGCTCAGCAACATGGCATGAAAGGACGAAGAGGGTTTTTGGGAAGTGTGTGTGTGTGTGTTTGTGTGTGCGTTTCTTTTTTTGCGTCTCCCTGGAAATAGCATAGAAAGACAAAGCAGGGTTGAGAGAAGGAGAAATCTTAATGCGGACCAAAGTTTGGAGTACAGTGAGTATCAGTGTGTGTGTGCAGGTTGCCTTTCCACTTGTCAGTGTGTTGGAATGCTCTCTTCCTTGTATCCATGCCTGCCTCTTTTTCTCCAGGGACCACTTTAAGAATATGTGTGTCCTCCAGTGTATGAGTGTATGAGTATGTGTGTGTGTGTGTGTGTGTGTGTGTGTGTGTGTGTGTGTGTGTGTGTGTGTGTGAGGCCACGTAACCCCCCTCCGTCTCTTCCCCCATCATGTCTGGAGGAATGTGTGTACATCTTGTAACAAACGAACGGCCACTAACGAACGCAACCTTTCAGACTGGCCCCCACTGTTTGTCACTCCCAATCAGAACAATGGAGATCAATGGAACAGCAAAGCGAGGGAATGGACGATGAAAAATACGAGGAAGAGGAGGAGGAGGAGGAGGGGGATGGGGGGCCTCGCCGCTTCTCAACAATGGCAGCGCAGACACAGACAGTGAAACAATGGAAAGTTGACATTGTCGTGCACGCTGAGTGGCGTGGCGGCTCCGGACCTTCGTCAGGGCGCCCCTCGTGGGCTAATTGACTGATTAGGGCCACTCCGCATGGTCCAAACTGTCATGGCCGCCAACTTTGGCCCTGTGACCATCTGGTGACCTACTTGACACGAGAGATGAACCATAAGGGCATGGCATCGAGGTTTATGACGCAGGCACTTGGATATAGAAGTGGCTGAAACTTGGAGATTATAGCAGCAGTTTTTTTTCTCGTTTTTTTAGCAATGCAAATATGCTAATTAGGATTAGCATATCCGGTCCTGTTCATCCTGATTAATGGACTGCTGTTGATTAAAATGATTGTGAATGGAAAAAAAATGATGAAAATGATGAAAGCATTTATGAGTTTGCGAGAAATCTCCTGGAAGCTCCATCAACGACCCCAGGACCGTAATGATTTTTTAAAAATGCGAGCGCAGTGGTGTACAGCTCACCGACACATACACACACACAACACACCCACACACACTATAAATACATATCAGGCCGAGGATAATGCGTACGTTATAGTAAATATAGTGGATAGGTGGGTAAAGACTGAACTCGTTGTCAATCATGAGACAAGGCAGCACTTATGCAATGAATGTGTTTTCAGAAAAATCCCCCGCTTTAATCCCTCTAAAGGCTTAATGTAACTGACATCCATTTGATGCTGCTAACTGTAATTTATTCAAACAATGTCTTGGAACTGAATTCGTCACTGTTCAGTATTTCTATGGAAATTGTGTTTCTCGCCAGGCAGGAAAAGCCTCTAAAACATCACTCAGACCATTAGGGAGCACTAAACGCCATTTCCTCACCATAAGACAATGAGCTGCTCCTTAAGATCAGCTGACACATTACTCTGATCCAGTGGAAGGCCAAAGTCTGGGATATACCAGGCACCTTAGATGGAGAATTAATTCTGACAACACAAAACAAAAGGAATCAATGCTCAAAAATGGCATTTTTGCTGCAGGTATTCCAGTTTTTCTGCAGCATGCTGACGGGGAGGAACATTCATCCAGGCAGCAGCGACTACCTGAGATCTGGCATTAAAAAAAGGCAAATACCTGTTCGATTTATCATCCAGTCCCTAATGCGCGCTATAAATTCATATCATAAAAGGTATACGTCAAGCTAAAAAGCCAAGTAAACACCAAACTCCCTCCACTACATCTCCATGCACTCTTGCACAGATGCATGATGGATGTACAGTAGACTGTGCAGATGTGTGTGCACTGTACCATCAATGCCATTTGAAAAGCTAATGTCAGCCAATCTAAAACTGTCAGGAACTACGACAGAACACACTGTTTTTTTAAGATATATGTCTGATGGGTTTTGTAGATGTTTTCCCTGAAATTGTCCACCCCATCGCAGGTGTCTGTCTTTTAAATTCCCCTCCGTTGGTATCGGCTGTTATCCTTTAATATTACACGGATTTGTTTAATACTCGATTCTGATTGGTCACTTAAGTCACTCTACAGTCTGTGATTTCTATACAGCAGACCGCTGCTATGAAAAACACGCCGTTGCTATGTAAGCAGTTCTGATTTCTGTCCTCAGCGAGAGGACTATCTTGTTTTTTTTCTTTACAGTAAGCAATAAAATCATTTTAAATGGATAAAATAGTTTTTTAAGTCAATCATTTGTGAAATGATTTATATTTTTAGTTAGTAGCTGTGTAATAAGCGGGATAATGTACAGCGAGAAGGTCATTATTGCGAGATGAACCCCTTCACGGTGATTCAAGACCCCTTTCGAGGCTCATTCCGCTATAATGACCGGCTCGCTGTGTAGATTTTCTCGCTAAGTATTTATAAACTGAAGAGCGTCGGTGCTCCCTGTCAGAGAATCTCCTTGCTTCTGAACTCTACTGGAGGGATGAACGCCATTCTTCTCAAAGATATTCCCTCATTTGGCGTTTTTAATGATAACGGTTGCCGTGCGCTGTCAGGGCATATGTATATGTATTTTTGAGATCTTGTTTACTGCAAAGGCCGTAGCATATGATGCAAATCATTTTCACACTAATCAAATCATTCAGTGAACCTGCACACTCTGAATGGAAGCATCTGCATTCGGCAGGTTTCTGCACTAATTTAATTTGTACACACTATGTGCTTACTGCCATTTGCTATATGAAATGCACAACAGGTGTTACTGCACTGAAATGTAGCAACAAGTTAAAGCAAGGACATCTGACGCCCCCGTTAGCAGAAGGACACCATTCGTCCTCCGGCTATTAACATATATGTCTTTTCGGGGCATTTGCTGAAAGATCTGATCTTGTTTTTTTTATTTTCTCCAGTTCCCAAACAGGTTTGCAAAGATTACATTTCATTTTGCAAAAGTCTTGAGAGCAGCATGAAAACCCTTCCACAGCCATCACAAAGCTCGTGAAAGGATCAGTTCACACATAAGACACATTTTCTCACTTATCTCCCGTGTTATCTGACCATGCTGATAGTTGATGGTTTTATTTGTCCAGTTTTTAAACATCAATCTGTGAGATTTCTGCTTCCATATCATTTCTATTTCGAAGTATAATGGAGTTTGTTGTAAAAAAAAAAAATTCTTCTTCTCTAAATTCTTTGGAATAAAGCAGTTCAATTGTGAACCGTTCACAAAGAAGTCTGTGGATAGTAGTGGGGACATTATTCAAGAAAGACACACTTTAAAAAAAATAAAAATGTTTTTCAATGCTGTGAGCACAAAAAAATGAAATTCCATTCACCTCCATTGTAGCCTTAGCAAATAAAAGTAAAACTATCTTTGCGGCTGGATACCACAGAGGCGAGTGAGAATGTGTTTTTATCTTTTTTTTTCGTTATTTGGGTGAACTGACCCTTTTTCACACTTGCGTGACACTATGCCTAAGTGCATGCAGTGTAAACATCCAGCGCTCAGGCAGGCTACAACTAGTTCTCCGGGCTGAGCCGCTGTGCAGCAGCACATTACTATGATATACTTATGCTCTCCATTCATACACTCAGTCATGACGCTGAATCTTATTTAATGTCACAAGCCACATTTGCCTGGAGTGGAGCCCTGCAAGCTGAGCTCCCAGAGAAAAAAAAGGACTGAAGTCATCTTTCTTTTCCTGCCGTCTGCCTCTGTTTCGGCTCTCTCTCTCTCTCTCTCTCTCCTCTGTATCTCTCTATCTGCTCCTCTGCTGTGATCGCACCCACCACCACCACCATCCCCCCTCATCCCCCTCATCCCGTCTCCCTCTATCTATGCCTCTCCACCCCTCTCTCTCTCGCTCTCTCTCTTCCCCTTCTGCAGTCGGTGAATTCCCTCGGGTTCGACAGCGGGAGACTATTACACTCACAGACAGATTCGCTCTCCGCCAATTCCTCTCTGTCCTCTCCCTCCCAGCTCTCCCCCTCTTTCATCATCCCCCTCTTCCTCTCCTTCTCCTCTTCTTCTTCCTCCTCCTCCTCCTCCTCCTCTTCCTCCTGTACTCTCAACCTCAATCCCCTCTCATTCATTCCCCTCGGTCGGTGTGAATGTGTGTAGTTGGGCGTTTTTGTGCACGCACGCACACACAGGTCTTCCAATCCTCCCTCCGCCTCCTCCTCCTCCTCCCCCCCCTGTCTCCCTCCTTCCCTTTCTCTTTCTCCTTTTCTTCAGTCAATATAATTGGCATCGCAGGAGTGCTCCCTGCAGAGTATGCTAAAACAGCAAGCACAAAAACAGAGGGAGAGCAGCAAAGGAGGCAGAAAGGGAGAGAGATGTGGATAAAGGCAAGAAGACGAAGAGAAAGCGAAAGGGGAGGACAGGAAAGCAGAGAGCTCGGAAGAGGGAGGAAGAAGATGGGAGGAAAACAGAGAAAGAGACTTTAAAGTGATGAGAGGGGAGGAGAAATAAATATAAAATATAGAAGAAAAAAGATATAGAAGAAGAGAAGAGGGCAGAGAGGAGGAAATGTAGAAATAAATAAGGTGACTAAGCAAGGAGGAGAGAGTTGAAAGGAGGAAGGGAATTGAGTTGGAAATGGGATTGGAAGAAGGGACGGAAGCAAGGAAGAAAAGATAATACCAAGGGGTTGGGGAAGAAATGAAGACACAAAGAGAGGAGTGCAAAGGAAAGGAGGGAGGAGTGCTTCAAAAAGACAAAGACAGAGAAACCGAGAGGCCAAAAATAAAAGAAATTGGGAGAGAAACGAGAAGGGAGGAAAACAAAGATGAGAAAAGACAAACACAAAGGGAAAGGGAGGAGAAAGGAGGACACAATCAGAAGCAGGGAAGATAAGACAAAGGGTGACACGGAGGAGAAAATGAGGAAGAAAAATAGGAGAGAAAAGTCTTGAAAATAGCAATCAGCAACCAGAAAAACCAGAGAGCGTCCATTCAGAAAGCAGACAGCCACTCAGGGCAAATTCAGCCATATATCTCCTCCTGACGAGACACACAAGTGCCAAACCACATTAGACTGCAAGACAACCATCCTGAAATAACCCAGACCTCAGTCGCAACAGCACTCTCTCCGTATCTGCCTCCGCGGGCTCTCTGCAGGTTTCAGAAAGAATAATTTAAGGTTTTTGGGGTTTTTTTAAGTTATAGGCAATTTTTGAATGTTAAAGTGCACGTCTGATCAGTTTCAGACACAGATTCTTCATATGACTGAGCAGAGACGAGTCGCCCCGACTATTGAGACCTTCCCGCGTTTGTCTTAATTAACAAACACGATGTCAGTAGCAGGAAATGTTCTCGGCAAACTGCACATTAATCAAAGCACAAGTGCAAAAGAAACGAACACAATGCGAGATGTCCGGAGAAAGAGAGACGACCAGCAACTCATCCGGCAGGACTGCAGGTCAAGGGAGGGCAAAGATTACGGACATTACAGTTCCTACATTACCGGGGAGTAGGACGTCACGTGACTTCTGGCTAATGAGTCTCGCTAACAAGCAAATTAATCTCCTGCTGCCACTCGGGGGCGGCCGAAATGAAGTGTTGTCTTGTTTGGTCTGAACGGGACACATGTAGGGCTGCAGCTCACCTTTGTTTACGCTGTTATTAATCCATCCGTTGTGTTCTGATTAGTCGATCACTCATGTAGGAAATACAATGTGGACAAATGAAGACAAATGACTGAACAACAACAACACGATGGGACCCTGAAATCGCTTCCTCAGACTCAACAAATATAAATATAATACAAATGAAAAACTCAAAAGGTGTCAAATCTTCTCTTTCTCATTTGCATTTACGTCTTACTTCATGCACTACAGTCAGGAGGAACATTGACCTGAGCTTTGTGGCGTTTGTTTTTAAAGTCTTCTCCTTGATGTACCGTTGCTTGGATGGTACCTCATTTGAACGTTGCTTTGGACAAAAGCATCTGCCAGATGAGTAAATGTAATGTAAATGTACAGATACAAAGCTCGAAAAAAGCACGTTTAATAACAAAAACAAGAAAAGAGGACAGGAATATACACTTGTTAGAAACAGAAGAAAGTCAGAGAGCTTATGGGTCGCACGTTGAGAAGTAAAACAAAAGAGCTACAAAGTGAAATCAAATTGAAATCAAATTAAAATCAATAAAAAATAGGAATAAAAGATTCACAGATGGGATCACAACAGCCACTACGCCAAATCGGACCAAGGGGCGTAAAGCGTTGTGGCCAATGACCTCTTCCCCACATTCTGCGCTCCAACTTCCATACTCTTACTCCAACCACACCCATCTTCAGACTCATTTTGATCTCAACTACACACTTGGAAAGTTTCATGACTGAATTTTGCACGGCTGTGACGCCATTTGTTCACAGACAGACAGTACTATGAACACCTGACAAAGTACTAGGAACCACTTCTGTGGTAGTATCCGATACAGAGGGCGTCTCCAGGACCACACTGTACCATGGCAACACGCACACAGACTCACAAGACACGCGCTGTCGTAACAAATGAATAGTATGTCAATGCACAGAGTTGTAGAATATACATGTAATAGTTATCTGGAAAGAAAGCACTATGAGATAAATATATCAATATTTGTATTTTCAATCAAGTCATAGAGTCTAATCATATTACGTCAGCACTAGTCAAGTCAGTTTTGTTTGTATTGCCCAATATCACAAATTATGTGTCACAAATTTGCCTCCAGGGTGTCTTCACTATTCAGTACACTGTATCCTTGGAACATCGCAAAAGATAAGGAAAAACTTTAACGGTGGACAAAATGAAAAGAAAACTCAGGAAAAGAGGAGGAATTCCTCCCCCAAGACCAACAGAAAGGGAATATATGTGGTGTATACATTATAAACATAATAAATTACAACATAGACAAACCAAAAATACATTTAATGTGAGAAAGTATAACAAAAATGGATCTGTGAGGCTACATGTAGCTAAAACTCTGTATAAATAAAACATAAATGTGTTTCATCATCCTTTTGTGTTGATAGCAATCTAGCAGATTTACAGCAAAATCTGACTTGATGGGACACTGCAGCACAGCGGCCCTCGGAGGCTGACAATCTTTTCTGGTAATAGCATCATTTGTTCATGGTAATTACTTTATTGTCAAAATGTGGCGGGAGTTTACAGATCTTACAATGCTACAAAGAGAACACTCTAAAACTGCCAAACACAACTTATTTGCGATTCAAAACAGCTAATAAAAATTCAGAAATTATAAATGGCCGGTGTACCAAAAAAGGATAACATGAAGTTATTTGTTAAGGAACATGAAGTCCAATTTTCGTTTACTAAAGCGGAAATGATGAATAAAACATTACACCGCTTATTGTACTGCTAACCCTGGCCTGTTCTGTCGGAAATAATCTAAGAAGAAAAAAAATTTAGGACAAAGAGACTTATAGAGTGCTGGAAAATAAGACCTCTAATACAGACGTTTCACAGCCTTTTTCTCTTTTCAAGGCCTTAAATTTTGATTTATTTTAAGGCTTTTGCAATTTGAAAGAGTTGTGGATGCTCTCGCTTGCTCTGTATTCCTTATTCTCCTCTGACTCTGCTTCTCTCTTTCTCTTTGTGTATCTTCCCCTATCTAATCTTGCTCTCTGAAGGCAAAAAAAAAGAGCTGAAAAAAAAAAAGTCTAGAGGACAGACTCTATTCTATTCAAATCCAAAGCCAGGAGAGCAGACTCAAATCCAACCCAATCGCATTTATAGCCCGGTTCCGCTCCAAATGGTAATTTGTCAACTGTCTATTGGCTCGGGCACACCGTCTCCTGTGATTGACACTCTGACTACGACGCAGCCGAGGGAGGAAGTGGGAAAGGAGGAGATGCCGACTTCATTTCACTTTTTTTTTTTCAATTATTAGTGGATTTTGTTTTATGCTAATTTGATTTGCACTGCTGGTCCTTCAAAAGCCCCTGGCATTTATAGCTAAAGGTTCTCATTAACTTGATTTTTATATAAAGTGGTAATGCCAATCTGTTGTTCCACCACGCTGGTCCAGAATGAAATATTTCAACAACTGAAATTAAATTTGTTCCCCGAATGTGCCATCACCAGTCAAACTTTTAATTTGTCCAATATTTTGGTTTGTGATCAAATACCAGCAGATTTTAGCACGCTAAGACATTTTACCTGGTGAACATTAGCATGCTAAGCATTGTCTCATTGAGCGTGTTAGCATGCTGACGTTAGCATTTAGCTCGGAAACTTTGAAGTGCCCTCTCTTCCACGTGCCATCAATGCCATTGGCAGTTGCTCGGTCTGTTATTTAAAGAAGTTTGATTCATTTTTTTCCCCCCATCTGTGAAATCCCGTCCTTCTCTGCCTTTGATTGGTTACTTTTTGCTGCCTTCTTTACAGAATGTGTTCATTTCTGATGAAGAAGATTAGTGGAGGGTTGGTAGGGTGAATGATTTCAGCTCAGATGTAGATGTTTTTCATAAGCAGCCTTATTTTATAGTGCTCTCGTCTAGAATCACCATGTTCTGATTATGGAGGAAAAAAATGTTGCTATGTTTGTTGCCTATATGGATGGAATAAAACTGCGGATCCGTTGAAGATTTTAAGAGTGATGTGGTGTCATAATTGAACTAAATGTTGATACGTCACAATGGTTTACAAGAACATTTAAAAATGGCCGTTATCAAAAAGATTGCCTCTCAGTCTTGTCTTATCGTGAAAACCAGATTTCTGTGAAAGTCCATATGTCATACAAAAAGCTCAATTACAAAACATATCCTTGTAAATTTAGTTCTTCATCACATCAAGAACAATGTGTGGGCTTTTAAGGTCAGGGGGAAATCATTACAGACATGAATTCTGAGAAAACACTGCTCATGGCAACTGTCCTTCATACAAATGATTGTACTGTAAATAAAAAGGTAACTCAACTAGACTTCCTGTTTGGCCTCATGGATGTTTAAAACTCCAAACTGAAGGCTTTTACAGACGACAGTTAGAACATCTCAGAAAACCAACAGCAAGCACAGTTACCTTGAACGAGCTACTTTCAGATAAACATTATTCTCTGTGTTATCACTTGTTAAACTGTAAAAGAAGTTCTCCATCACACCAAGTAGTATGAGAAGGAGTTTAAGATAAATAAAAGATTATTAGATGTCAATTGTGTCCGTCTGTTAATAAAAAAACCTTGCTATTTGACGGTAAAGATGTTTGAAACAGAGCTGGAGGCGATGAGCTGACAGGAGAAACAGTAAACTTTGGATATTCTGCTTGTGGATAAGAATTACTGTCATTTCAGTAAGCAAAGACCCAGTAGACCCACATCCTCCGCTGGCCTTTAAGACTCACATCATGCATGAAATCTGCTGCATCACTATTTCTCTCTGTGGGTAGATATCTGCAGAAACACTGTCATGGTTAGGGATTCCCCCTCGGGCCAACAGCGTTCCAAAAAAAGTATGCAGCCAATGCAACGCTTTGGGACAAATCATCCGACAAATGGCAGGTGTTGCATCACCTTTCTATTTCTTGTTTTTTTTAATGGATTTACTTTTCTAGACAGTGAAGAGACTTGTGAGCCTTTACTTTGAAACTGCTGTATAAATAGTTATTTTACCACAGTGTCTATCAAGTCTGGCACTCTGAATTATTAATATTTATCTTAGTACAGTAGTATCCAAGAGGAGCTTTAAAGGTCCTATTTCAGTGTGTTTTCAAAAGAGACAGAATAATGCGCATGATGTTTGTCAAATAGAAGCATGTGGGTTTTTTTCTCCTCCCTACAGAGAGGTGCTTTTCAAGTAGAGTACATGAGCCACTGTAGCTTTGTTAATCGGATATTTGTGTGCGAGTGTTTGTACGTCTCAGCGTGTGTTTCTATAGACAAAGGGGAGTTAATGAGAATATTAAATGGTATTTATGAATAGTGAAAGAATATTCCTTCTATTGGCATCCCTTTGTGACCCTGCATACAATAACTTTCTCCTATAAATGTTTGATATTGTCATACTGATTAATGCGACTTCATCAGGTATTTCCTCATTGAAAGTGAACAATGTCAAGTTTGATTCAGGTGAAGCTTTCAGTTTTCATTTTGAACGGTGTAACATCGGTTGATTGGAGGGACTTGAAGTGATTCGACTCTGATGGGAAATGTGATAGGAGTAGTTTATTGAGGATGAACCAAATTGGAAGAGTCAGAGTGACAATTAAGCAAGAGGCGGACATGGCCTCCTCCTGCCTCCTGTTGTCACTCCTTCACAATGCTAGCATGTCCGCCTTATAACCACTGGTAGCTGTGTCTGCATAGGCTGTGACAGGCTTCTATTGTTTGGGGAATATGTGCCAGTCAATTTATGACATGCTGGCCGGAGTTAATCTGAAACTGCCAGTAAAAATGATTGGATTTTTGAACATGGTATTATTCCACGTCTTAACATGTCGGCCATTTAGCTGATGCTCTAAAGCGGAGGCCAAGGACAATGACGGAGCAGATAGCGGAGTCCAGTTTCTCGGCTATGGACACACTGACAGGACACATGGTTGCAGTGGGACTCAAACTTGTGATTTGTGGGACTTGAGCAGGCGGCAACCTGCGGGTCTGTAAAAAGTAAAGCCAATGCAAAAGAGCCTTAACTTGCATTCTTTTTAATGGCCATCAGGACTTGATTCCTCTAGCTGGAAAAAGTAGTCTGATTGTATAGAAGTCCATGAGAAAATGACTCTACTTCTCACTGGATTTATTCCCTCAGTAAACCTCGCTCAATCAATCAATCATCAATCGCTAGCTTGAAGTCTTCTTCAATACAGCATGATGTTCATTTTGTAAATCCTGGTCCCATTTCGAGTAAAGTCAGCGTTCGGTTGTACTTAGCTCCACCCTTTATCGTCATTTCTGGTTGGGGAAAAAACAAGATGAAGACTTGCGACTTGACTTTGACTCGTCCTCAGGGACTTGAATCTTGATTTGAGACCTAGTCTGACAATCTTTGACCCTAAACACTTGACCTGCCTCCAACCCATGAAATCAGACTCTTTGCATCTTTAGCACATGTCATAGATTCATCAAAATGAATATTCCAAAGCACCATTCTTTCGAATTGAATTTTTCAGATATATTGATTGCTTTGATTGATCTGTCAATCTTTTCTATTGAATTCTTAAAATAGGATTTCCTTCAACACACTTGGGGTGGTAGGTCACGCCAGGTTGTCATGGTTTTCATGTTTGCTCCACCGAAGTGTAACACACAATAATACGAGGAAATGTCAGCATGTAGCCATCTTGCCACCGGCAACTGACCCTATGACGTAAATGACCCTTCCCTTTTTCTCTTTGTCCTTTTCGAAAACAGAACCTCTGTAAATTGTACCAGGGTGTTGATGAAACCAGGCCAGCTCTGCTTCTTTCAGCCCCCGAGGGAGGGAGGGGGAGAACCAGAAAAATGTCACAGAAGCCTTCAAACAACAACAAAAAGACGCTCTCCCAGGCTCGCCGCCGAGCGCTGTCACAAAGTCAAGCGTGACACCTCCCATGTACGAGTCTATACGCATCCCCACCCTCCTGCCAGTGAAGATGTCAACCTGAAAATAGCTCAGTGAAGCCGAACACTGAGCCGCGATAAATAAATCACAATAATATTTAAATATTCATTGTGGAATAAGAGAACAAGAAGGGAAGAGAGAAAAAAAAAAGAAACAGAAACGCAAGGGATAAACTCCTTTTCTTCTTTGCTCCACACATCAAAATATTTTGCCTTGAGGAAGTTCGACTGCATTATCAAGGGACTCACGGAACATACAGTAGCCTGTGTAAGAGGCTGATAGTCGTCACGCCTCGGGCTGCCTCTATGAATGAACAGCAGATAAGGGCATGGAGCTCATTAACTC
Organism: Anoplopoma fimbria; assembly: GCF_027596085.1. Lineage (NCBI taxonomy): Eukaryota > Metazoa > Chordata > Actinopteri > Perciformes > Anoplopomatidae > Anoplopoma > Anoplopoma fimbria. Next base: position 5,012,929 of record NC_072451.1, on the reverse strand, counting down.
AATTATATCCTTCACTCGTGCCGTCTGTCGATGCATTACGCGAACGGAATGAGTTTGCCGGTAGATATGGAGCCGTCGCCATTGACACGCAGGCCGAGGAGAGCGATTGTGTTGTAACTCTACAGAGAGGGCGGGGGGGGGGGTCTCCATTCAGAAACTAGACCACGTGGTCACAGTTAAGACTCGCAGCAGGAGCTGTGTCAATAAATCTGTCCCTTTTTTACAACAAAAAAAAAAAAAAGCCTGTCCATTTGTTGAAAAGAAGCAGCGACATACAAAATAGAACTCAACATGCTGCGGCACTCTCAGCACGTTTGAAAAAAGAAAAAGAAAATCTGCCGTGCACTCCTCAATCCATCCATCCCCGCTGTTTGCTTTTGATAAAAAAAAAAAGTCATAATGACATTCAAGTACTCACCAGGCGGAGAAATGAAGCAGCGACAGAAGGAGAGAAATGGAGATAGAACAAGACGGGGGGGAAAAAAAGAAGAGGAGTGTGTGTGTGTGTGTGTGTGTGTGTGTGTGTGTGTGTGTGTGTGTGTGTGTGTGTGTGTGTGTGTGTGTGTGTGTGTGTGTAGGCTACTGTACGTGCTAGTTAGGATGTATGCGAGGTCGGATGAGACACAAGTTGGTCGGGTGCCAAGCGGTGCGGTGGAGACAGCAGCGTTCCGAACGAAACCTAAGTCTTTTAATAAAGACTGTGATTAATTCCCCTCCCCCCTCGACTCCTTCAACAGAGAGGCCTTGAAGAGCTGTTTAATTACTCAGCACTTTGCTCGCTAGGAAACGGTAGCGTCGCTGGTTGGACACCACCTTATGGAGGGTAGAAAAAAGAAATAAAAATGTCTGTAAGCAGTTTGGAAAATGTTGCATATCCAGTGCCTGTATATCACTGTGTATGTACAGAAGTGGTACGCCGAGTGGGGGAATATATGAATGCATCGGCTGGCCTGCTAAACACACATAGTTATGCATACACACACACACATACACACACTATTTTTGTCGCCTGGCAGTCAACAGCCTCGCTCACAGGGGTGAGGCCTTCTAAGCTCTGCTTGAATACGTTTGTGTGTGTATGTGTCTTCATGCATAAATATGTACATGTGTGTTTTTCCTTAAGATTGTTTCTGGGAGTGTGTTATCATGTTTACACGTTTGTATAAGTGCATCTCTGAGAATCCCTGTGAATGGGTGTATATTATAGGCGTGTGTGTGTGTGTGTGTGTGTGTGTGTGTGTGTGTGTGTGTGTGTGTGTGTGTGTGTGTGTGTGTGTGTGTGTGTGTGTGTGTGTGTGTGTGTGTGTGTGTTGTGTGCCAACACACAGTCAAGAACTCGCGTGTTCATTGAACAAGAAGCATGCTTAAGTCTGCTTGAGAGGGAAGCTGGCTGAAAGACAGACAGATAGACTGATCGTGTGTGTGTGTGTGTGTGTGTGTGTGTGTGTGTGTGTGTGTGTGTGTGTGTGTGTGTGTGTGTGTGTGTGTGTGTGTGTGTGTGTGTGTCAAAGATTCTCAACAGTCTGCCAAGCAGGGTGTGAGAAAGTGAAGTGAAGGAGACTGAATCACAACGAGGTGCTTGCGTGTTAGTGTTAGTGTGTGTGTGTGTGTGTGTGTGTGTGTGTGTGTGTGTGTGTGTGTGTGTGTGTGTGTGTGTGTGTGTGTGTGTGTGTGTGCGTGTGTATCTTTGTGTGCTCAGATAAAGGTAGAGTATGTGTGTGTGTGTGTGTGTGTGTGTGTGTGTGTGTGTGTGTGTGTGTCAATGTGTGGAGTAGATTCTCATGCAGGGATAAGCAGCTTAGGGAAGGAGCATATTCTTTTCTAAGTAAATCTCATTAATTTTAATTAGCTGTATATTTAGCCCGTACACCTGGATTGAGTGTAATTCCGTTTGTATATATAGCGACTAGTGAGCGGAGCAGGTGGAATCACTCAGGTAGCGATTATATTGCCACAGCCGCCTCACATTTGCATAATGTCCTGTTTCTGATGATGTCGCGTGCCTTTCTGAGGATATCACAGGCAAATAGGCATTCCCTTCATTTTCCTATCGAATGCTCTGCGTAGCGCCACGTCTCGTCCTTTTTAAACGTTCACCTTTTTTTTTTTTTGTCTCCTGTGTGTTTCCTCCCCTCCCTCCCTCCCTCCCTCCCTCCCTCGCTCCCCCTGCGCTGTTTCTTTTCATCCTCTCTCCGGTCTGTGCATCCCATCATTAGAGTGCGCTTGTTTCTTCTTCTTTTCTTTTTTTCTTTTTTAACCCTGGCTACCCCTCCTCCTCTCTTTCCTTGCCCGCTTGCCTCTTACTGTATGGATTTCTCTCGTCCACGTGCATGCCTCTGTCTTTCCTTCCCCTCCGTCTCCCCTCGCCCTCCCTCCCTCCCTTTTTCCTGGGTAATCAGCTTATCCTATGTGTGTCCAAGCCTCTATGTCTGCGTTCCTCCTCTCTTTGTTTCGGATTCATTCAGCAGGGGAGATTAGAGATGCCTATTTGGTGCCTTTGTCTTCAACCGGCGCAGTAGCGCTGGGTTACACTGCGCGGCGATGGCCTCGTCGTCAGAAGCCACAGCCACTCATCATGTGCTCATCATACCATGATCAGTGTCAAGGGGCCAGGTGCAGAAGGAAGGCCGAGGTTGCACCTGTACCGCTGGGCAGTGTGTGAGTGCAAAGCTTCAGCTCTCATCACGGTGATCGACCGCTTGATCGATTGCCTGACCTTTTCTAATGTTTAAAGGAAGGTAATACAATATATATATGCACCGATTCAGACTGGAAAAATGGTGGATGTGAATTAATCCTAGAAGCGTATTCTTGGGTTCATCAATACACTTAAATTCCATTTTTTAAGAAAAGAAGAGTTGGGAAAAGCAGATCTCATCAAAGGGAAATGTATACCGACAGTAGGTTACGATCACTGTATTCATCAGGTTGAAGGTGAAGATGTTCAAACAAATGGAGGTATTGATTGTGTTTGGTGAGGACCCATGTGTTCGCAGGCATTGATGGAGAAACATAATCAACCAGACACACAACAGCTCTGGAAAAGAATTTAAAGTGTGACACAAGGGTTAAATGGAAGAAACATAACAAGCTATTTACTCCACTTTCTGTTTAAACATTTAGCAGTCTGAGCTCATTTACGCCTTTTAGCATATTAATAAAAATATATCAAATACAAAATATGTGTTCATTAAAATGAGATGTCTGTGAGGATTCCACTTCTACTACAGCGGGGAAATGCACATCACGATCTGGAAATTCTCAAGGGCTTAAGATTGCCAAAAAAAGGAGGATGAAACCTCAGCGAGGAGTAAATACGGTCCACACAGTGTGTAATCACATCTTGCAAACGGTGCAGAAAAAGTTCTAAACTCACTCCAAAGTCCGCCGTCCGCTCAGCTTCTCTAAAGACACCTACAGAACCACACTTCATTCTCACCAGTTCTCACCACTTCGCCTCTTTTCCGTAACATTCACAGTAGTTGCAAACTGCAGCAAAAAAAAAACACACCTCATCACTTTTTGTTGCCTTCCAGGAAAGAATCATAAAAGACGACCTTTTCCGCTTCGATGAAAAGTAAATCCGGGCTATATGGCATCAAGTCTAATGATCCTACACCCGTCATTGCTTGTTATGTTGACAATCCAGCCTCCAAAACTGCCTTTGCATGGGGCGAATGATGAATTTGATCCAATTACAATGCAGCCATAAATGATGATGAAACACATGCACCAAACGCCAGGTACTGTGTAAACTCAAATGACATAATAAAGGCTGCATTTTAATAGCAGATGTATATGTGAGCTATGAGCATTTAAGCAGCGTGGTACAATGGGAATGGGAGGCATTAGGAGTTCAGCAGAGCCGTGGAACCATAAATAAACTCCACCGAGCAGTGTTACAATGCAAAAAGTTAAATAATGACACCATCCACATATTTCAGTGCTAGAGCCGTATCACAGTACACAATAAACTCGCAACTGTAACAGTAAAGATGTGCGATGTAAAGGAAACAGTACTTAAAACTACTTCAGTACATTAGTCTACTTTTAGGATAACTTTGTATCCGATTTGAGAGCACTCCGTTTGAATCGCCCTCACTGTTAATCAGTCAGTCGATGCTAAAACTATCAAAAAACTTCCCTGGATGTGCCAAGACAGGACACGGCCTCAAGGACTCGGTCTGTCTGTCTGGCTGCTGATTCACTTTGACATTGGATCAGCTGGTAAAGCAGAAGTGCCAGACTCTGCTTCAGACTGTGGTCGGATGCAGTGCAAAAAACTGGGAAGTGTATCACAAATTATTTCCATAAAACAGCAATTTATAGTTATATTTTACAAAGACGGGAAGTGACATGGCAGTGTGTGTTAGGTTTGCTGACACGGAGGCTGCGTGAGTTCAGCAAAACAGCATGTTCAGTAGTATTCCGAGTAGGAATGCAATAATAGGTAAAAACACAGACATTTTGCAAAGAATCATACTAGTGGGAATTATGTCTATTAAAGTGGCCCTATTATGCTTTCCACTTTTTCTCTCTTCTTTAGTGTTATATATATTTTTGTACATGTTAAAGGTCCGTAGAGTGTAAAACCTGAAGTCCACGCCTAAAAGGAGTTACCCTCCCCCTCAGAACCTCCTGAGCTCCTGAAACGGCTCCATTGAATTCTCTTCTTCACTTCTGTAACATTATGAGGTCATAATGTTACGGAAGTGACGTACAACTCCTTCCAGCTAGTTTGGCCCTCAAACAACAAAAGAGAGAGATGGAGCTGAAGCTCCTTAGGAAGTTTTTTGAAATGTGAAACGTTGACTAATCACAACAGAGCGGGCTAGCTGACCAATCAGGGCAGACTTTGCTTTCTGGAGGGAGGAGCAATTATGAGCATTAACGCATGTAAACAAGTTGTAACTGTAACTTGAGATAAAAATATACACCCAGAAAATAGCATAATAGGGCCTGTTTAATATTTATATTCACAATACTTTTCCCCCAACACCGCTTCTATATGTGACAGTACTATGTTAGAGGCTTGATAAGACTCACCATCCACTGAATGGCACATTGATATCCTCAGCAGAATCCAGAGTATTGGGAGAAATCCCAGGAGAGCACACAGGTGAATTATAATGGCTTTATGGCTGTGGTATCAGCGATAAGATCCCCTCCCACAGACACACTCCCTATCACCAGCCGAAGTGATGGCATCATCAAAAACAGGCAATAAACAAGAGCAACCTCTGCTCTTTCATTGGTGGAGCTCCAGCGCTCAGGGGGGAACCCTCGGCACTCAGACTCAATCAATATAAACGCTGCGCTTTACAGCCACGCACTCGCGTCTTCCGGCACCCCATCATAGTCGGGGCGTTTCAAACACAGCGCAGTGATGTGCTTCAACAAACAGATACACCTTTCCAGGAAGCCCCTCCGTCCGAGCAGCCATGCGTCAGTGACATGATGGGTGATTTCCACCTCCCTGCAGCGATCAATTAAAACACCAGTCGGAGAATTCCGGCAGGTAATGGGAGAGAAAGGGGGTGGGGGTGGAGAAGGGGGAGGGGGGGGGGGGCAGAGTTGGGGGTTGTGAGAGAGCGTGGGACCTGATCAAAGGGAAAGCCAGTTGAGCGAGGAGCGCAATAATAAGGGCCCTTGTTGTATAAAATGAAGTGAATTAATTTATTTCCGAGGCTGGTTGTTGTTGTCGTGGCGAGGTTTGTTTAATCGTCGGCGTGTTTGTGAAGTGATGGTTTGAAGCTGACAGCTCTGCAAAAGGTTTGGACCCCTAATTTTGTCGACTCTGAGGGGTGCTGCAGAGTGATGTGTCTTCCAAGAGCACCTGAGAGGAGGCTGAGTGTGTTGCCGTTTTGCAGGAAATCTCAAGAGCACTTCTGCCTTTTCGCTTTTCTAAATGACATTTGCTGTTATTATGATGCCAGGAGGTGAGATTGATCTGTTCGGGCGTAATCTCACTTTTCCTGAGTGGGCCTGGGTGGATGAGATCTGCTTTAGATTGATGAGATCTACTGGAGTCTTGTTTGGGCGCTCTTGATGCCTTTTAGATCCGAAGATACTGGCGCGCCACTGCATTTTAATTCGGCTTAATTTAGCCACAAATGACTTATCAACACTTGTGCCTTGTCGAGCTGTGAGTTTTCTCTGCTCGTCGCTTACACGTGTATAATGTTTTCGGCGTTTCTTTCCGAGGAGCTATATGAAGATAACGTGAAGACGCAAATCCTCCCCAGGGCTCTGGTGCTCATGGTTGGATCTTTGCTGGGAGTTTAATCAATCAGCCACAGCGCCTTAATTAATCGGCATGATGAACAGGAGAAATAATTGGTTTTCTGCCAGATGTGAATCTGTTGCAAACTAATGCCAGCCAATCAGGATGCGATTTATAATCACAAAACTGATCTGGACGACAAAACACTTAAAGGATCAGAGGAGAATAAACACGTAAGACAATGGAAGTGATATGGCTTTGGATTTAACATTCTGATAGAAGACAGTTTCTTCTACATATTGCACTGAAGAATTTCAGACACCTAATTGAATCTATATAGTGTCGAAATCATCATCAACTTCTTTTAAAAAATAAACATATTGCTAATTAATTGGCAAGAGAAGAATTAATTTGGCTCCTCCCCAGATGTTTCTGAATGAATCTGCAGAAACTTTAATGAGTCTGTCTGGCTTTTCCATTGAAGCAGCCGATGTCATTAAGTGCACCCCCCACATTGACAATACTGATCTGCCCGACTCCAATCAGACCAGGTAACCAGGTGGCTGAAACAAATGGGAAAAAAGCACTGGAGCCAGTAAATAGCCAGGGCCGAGATTGAAAACCACTGGGTTTTTTGCCCGGTGCCAGTGGAGCCAAATGGAAAAATAGCTTAGGCCTCTTATTAATGTCACAGTGGCTAGGCGGTAATTCCCCGAGGCTCTGTGTACCTCGGCTTGTTAATGAGTCACTGCTTATCAGTCAGCCTTGTTAACAGGCAGAGGCCTCCCATCCAAACCGCCTACTGCTATTGTGTGCTAGCCGTACTGTGTATTAGCCAAATGTTCTCCCATCTTGGCACACAGGAAGTCAACAGTAAACAACAGCAGCACACACAGGAAGTGGGCTTTGAGCCAGCGAGGAAAGAGCTGGTCCAGAGAGGGGAGAGGAGCCCATTTTGTGGGAGGATAAAGTGAACCGCTGGCAGAGGCATGCGGAGCCCTCCCGCCTGTAAATCTTAGCGCACTAACGATTGGTCCACACTGCTCCCGTCCTTTAATCCTCATTCATTATCGGCCTCAGCTGGAAGCACCGCGCCTCATCCACTCGATTCCGACCAGCAGAAGTCGCCTAAGTAAATAAACTATTAGGCATGTGTCCCTCGTCGTGAATGCAAAGATTCCTCCTGGGGTCTGGGATCAGGCCGTTGAGGGCCAGGTGGCTGATGGGAGGCCACAGCGCACTGCTCAACACAGACAATCCCTGCTGAAAGCGGTCAGGCCGACGGACCCTCCACACACCACCACGTTAGCCCCCGCGAGGTAACTGGGTCAGCAGTACAGAACCAGGGCACAGCCGGCCAAATGCGTGCCTAATCTGTGGCCTTCTGAGAGGCACTTTCCATCCGCGGCGCATGGCTGCACATCCAGCTGTGGAAATGGAGATGTCAAATGGCCGCGCAATTAGTGTCTCCCCGATTCGTTCACTCGCTCTAAGGAAGCCCGGTCACCGATAAATCCAGAAAGAAAAGAAAAAAAGACAGAGCTAGGGCATTCCTTTCCCTGACTTTGATGGGTCAATGGAGGTAGGAGAGTTGGGCAGGTATTTAAGCATCACAGCATGCAGCCTGTTGGTTTGCTGTGTGATAATCAACACCATAACTCGTGTGTGTGTGTGTGTGGGGGGGGGCTCTTTCCCCCTGTGAATGATGAAAGGGGACAAACAGTCTGCTTTGTTTTTAATTCTCCGTGGACTCTGAGCAACAGCAGTGACGGGCTGTCCTGCTCGCTGATTGCTCATCTGCTCCGGCATTGATTTGCTGAGCTAATCGTTTTTCCTCTCCGATACATAACATTGAATTATTTATGCTAAGTAGACCCTTCTGTTCCGGGGGCCTCTTAGCATAGAGATCTCCATTATGACGGCATTATCTGACTGTACCCGCCCGCCCTACTCCATCTCCTACTTAACAGTCATTCAGACGGACCGGAGCAGATTGTGAGCGATGGACCAGTGCTCTGCAGAACGCCAATGTTTGTTCCTCTGAAGCCGCATCAACACCGTTTGCCACATTACTCACACGTCTGGAAGCTAAAGGACAGTGAGGATCCTGTATGTATGTGTGTGTGTGTGTGTATATATATATATAAATATATAAAGTGCCCCTTCTTATTCTTATTAATGTCTGTGTAAGCAGCACAAGAATTATATTTAAAATTCTGATTGATTTCCCTGCAGAAATGTTATTAGTTCTGTTTCAGTGTAGTTAATTTTAGTATTTCATTATGCCTTGATAGCAAAAATTATTGACAAAAAGGCCTTGAGTACTACTTAATGGTTTACAACATGCACACTGAAAAGATCTGTAAAGTCAGCACTGCTTCCCCTTTCCCTCTCGATTGCACACTTTGACGTGTTTTCTCATCTCCTGAACACTGTCAGACGTCCCGGGCTTAATTACTCTCCTTGACTGACGTTATAATGTAAAAACAGCTCTTAGGTGAAACCAAAGCAGGAATTGGTCATGCATGGTCGGCCCTCCCGCTAGCACACCTTAATCAAATGTGACGCGAGTCTGAATGCGAGCCAAAATCGTTTTTTCGGACCCAAATAACGAACCGCCGCCTGGGTTTCAATGACGAGCTACACGGTCGGGGTCAGCGCTCTGACGAGAGATTGATATTTCATCATCAGCGCCCCAATCTGGAGATCGTTTGTGCATTTCTTATCTTCAACAGCTTTTCAGGGGCCTCGACTGGCCTCCATTTGCACTTGTTAGGCAGCGACCTCATCCCTGCTTCTTGGCACAGACTGATTGTTTCTCACTTTTCACTGCACTGACCACTGTGAGCTCACACTGACAACCCATCACTTCCCCTTATTGCATACACAAAACACAAGAATGCATAATTCAACAGAAGGAAAAAAAAAAAAACAGCTGAGTGGATAAACGAAGCAGAAGTACAGTAAATGTGGTGCGTGAGCTCGCATATCTGTGTGCATACACGTGTACACTGTGCATGCGTGTCCATGCGTGTTCACGCGCGGCGCAATCACGGATGTATTCAGATTTGAGCAACTGTGTGGGCGTGCACGAGAGAACGCGAGGGGCTTCTGAGAATATATACTGCAAATGCAAATCAGGCAGCGTCTATTAGAAGCCTTCTTGCCTGCTATATCGTCTCACGGTTCTTTGCCAAACACTCGGCGCAATTAAATCCTTACTGTAATGAGAAAATGCCAACAGCATTCTACCTGAGTCAATCAATTTTCAACGGATCCAGGGACAACCATGATGTGCCTCTTTCCCATCGGCACGATTTGCCCTCTGAAGGTTGTATTACCGGCGGCCAGTCACTTGAGTGTTATGTAATTGGAAAAGCACATTGGACAGTGTATTCCTGTTCACGGTGCTCACAGCAGGGATGATATCATTACAAAGTGCTTCTCTCATCAAATCCTCTCATACCATCCGCTTTCAGCCGCACCCCAGCTCACCAAATGTTGCGTTTCAGCCGTGACGAGTGCCATGCGTCCCTAACACTGTGGATGTGTGTTTGTGTTTGTGTACCGTCCCGTGTTGCTATTTGAGAGCACATGATTATTGCTCATGAACGTCTGAAACCGATTATGATGATGCAGGTCAACATGAAAATAAGAATGCTAGTGTGTTAGTATGTGTGTCTGCTTTTGTACTTCAACGCAAGGGACTCAAGATGTCACGGAACGAGAAAAGAGGAAGAATCAAGTGAGCTATACTCCAGCAAGGCGTGTGTGTGTGTGTGTGTGTGTGTGTGTGTGTGTGTGTGTGTGTGTGTGTGTGTGTAGTCCTGCACCCACGTGCAAGTCACACACATTCCTCAAAAACAACGGCAGGAAATTCCACTGGGGTCCGGGGAGGTGGTAGTGTCCCATGTGCTTAGTAACGGCTCTCTGATTCCCTTGTCATAGTACAGGAAACAACAAAACAAAAAAATAACTGAAGTCAACAGATAAGAGGCACCACCGGAGACAGAGAGAGAGAGAGGGTCGGGTCAGGGAGGTCAGGGGCCCCCGGGACGGACAGCCAGATTCAGAGAATAGGAGGCCGATAGATAAAGAGCGAGAGAGAGAGAGAGACAGACGGAGAGTGCTTACCATATATAATGTTGCTGTGAACCGCAGCTGAGAACAGTACCGTCAATAGGCTGACAGTCCATAATGCGGAGGGGGTTGATGGGAAGGCCATGGTCGGACGCACAGACCCGCCTGTCTCGCTGAATCCTCAGGAGGGCAGAGAGAGCTCTGGAGAGTCACCTGCAGCGGGAGAGAGAGAGCAGGAGAGAGAGATAAGGGAAACAAGCAGGGCAAGCCGCCTGGCCACTAATTGCATCCCCTGCCATTGGTTGGCTGGTCGGGTTGGATGGCTGGTTGGCTGGTTGGCTGCTGAATGAACGCTTGGCCCACCCGATGCTCACGCGTTGCTCCATGGGTATTCATCGATCTGCTTGTGTCACACTGGGCGATTGAGAGAGAGGGGGGGGGGGGTGTAAAGGGAGTGGGGGGGGAGGGGAGAGGCGGCGGAGAGTGGATGAGATGAGATGGCGGTGGTGTATAGGTGGTAATGAGAGGCGGTGGTGGGGGGGGGGGGGGATTTATTCATCCACTTTAACAAGCTGTGCGCATGTGGAGGGAAGGAAACAAGGAATGTTTGGACATCCCATAACCGAGCTCCAACTAATTCTCGCTAATTGGAAAAAACGCAAAGCAACAATCCCCCAGTGAGAAAAAAAAAATAATAATAATAAAACACACACACACACACACACACACACACACACACACACACACACACACACACACACACACACACACACACACACGCACCTGCAGCCCGCTGAGAATACACGGTGCGCGTTTTATACAACACTGGAGACGGAATAGCAGCTCAGATATCCATCCATCCACTTTGTCTCTCTCTCTCTCTCTCTCTCTCTCTTTGTCAAACACACACACACACACGCGCGCGCGCACCCTCGTTTTCCTCTCACGCGCACATCCCTTAAAATAGCAGTGGTCCTGCGCAGAGGTGAAGCTCTCCGTCCATCTGCGAGGCGCTCTCCTCTTCTGTGTTTGTGCCAAAGCCGAGAAGGGAACCGGAGGCACCAGTGCTGTGCTGCCTGCGGGACGGGCGGGCGGTTAGGGGGCGGGGAGATATATATATATAAATAAATAAATATATATATATATATATATATATAGAGAGAGAGAGAGAGAGGGGGGGGGGGGATGGAGGGGGAGGGTCGGGGAGGATCGGGGTGGGGTGTGTGTTGATTGTTGCTCCAGCCCTTCCTGTTGAGTGATGGCGAGAATAGAAAACAAAAAAAAAACTGGAACAAGTGCATCCATGGGAAATAACCCCGGACCCTCTGCTGGGGCGTGATTCAACACAAGTTTCACACACAAGTAATAACAATAATAATAATAATAATAATAATGATGATGATGATGATGATGATGATGATGATGATGATGATGATGATGATGATAATAACAATAATAACGCTGCGACGCACTTGCAGAAACACCTCCTCCCCGCACTTGCAAGACATATCTGGGATGATATCTGGATACTCTGACGGGCTGTGGGAGGGGGGGGATGCTTTTCTCTTTTCTTTTTTTTTTTTTTTTTTGTTGCGATAGAGAGATAGAGCCAACAGAGCCGGGGGAGAGGAGGTATAGAGAGAGAGAGGAGGTATATAGAGAGAGAGGAGGTCGGGTACAGCAAAAACGCATGATTCAGAGTAAATTATAAAACACGGGGTGGTGGGTGGGGGGGGATTATACGGCTCTCTCCCAGGGCAGTCATGACGGATTACACACACACACACACACACACACACACACACACACACACACACACACACACACACACACACACACACACTGCCACCTACCCAGAGTGCGCTCACACAGACACATTCCTGGAGACGGGTAAAGCGTCAGCAGTGACATGTGTCTCCATCCTCACCCCGGACCACAATACAAACTGCAAAGCAATGCACACACACCGTTATATTCCGCCTCCGGAGCCGGGGGGGGTGGGGTGGAGGTGGGTGGATGGTGGATGGTGGGTGGTGGTGGGTGGTGTTTTGGTCGGCGCTGGTCTCCAATAAAAGGTCCCCCAAAGCTCGGTCCCTCCTCTGGTGCGCAGCAGCCTCTTGTCCGGAGCTTTTCTCTCTCTCAGTCTGTTTCTATCGACTTTGTTTCCTCCTCTTCTTCCTCTTCTTCTCCTCTCCTCGCTGCCTCTTTGTTTTTCTTGCGTGGTTTTCTTTTTTTTTTTTTTTGCGTGTTTTTCCCTCCGAGAGCGCTCTCCTCTTTACGCACACACACACTCACACACACACGCACTCTCTGTGTGTTTGTATCTCTGTGTCTCTCTCTCTCTCTCTCTCTCTCTCTCTCTCTCCACGGCTGCCGTTCACTGCAGCAAAAACAGTCTGTCTGAAAGACGAGAGAGGGAGGGGAGGGGACAAGGGAGGGAGGGAGGGAGGGAGGGAGGGAGGGGATTTTAATACGATTTGGCCCGTACCATCGGGATAACAGGGCCAGAGCAGGGGCCTACTGGCTGAGAGCAACATGAAGGAGGAGATGGAGCAGATAGAGGAGTGTGAGAAATAACCATAATGTCGCCGTACACTCCACAGTCAGTCTGAACTGACCTTATCCTACTTTAATGGTGTTTTATTATCTCCTGTGGTGGCACATTGCTGTATAGGATTCCCCGTCCCTTTATCTCAGAGGTTTGATACTGACTAGGTCTTCATCCCTCCTAACTTGTATCATGGGTTTAGGCCTACATATCCAGTGGATTGAAGCAGCTGAGGTCATCTCAAGTGGATAGTCACGGCTCTCAGCAGCCTATAATGTTTCTTATCGTTGATATTATGGAGCCATTATCCCTATCTTGCAGATAGAACCACTGCTATTTCCCCTAGGCTTGATCATTTGCAATATGGTAATGATATACTGAGTCCTTGGCTTCGTGGAGTTGGGGGAACTTTGTCTGTGTCATTGTAACTTCAACATATCCGAACAACAGTGCTGTTCTTCTGTGTGTTAAACTGTGAGACTTTTTTTTTTTTATCTCTTATCACCTCAACATTTGTGTAATACCTCCATAACTTCTGTACATCATTATGTTTATACCCCCTTGTAAAAAAAAAGGGTGAGTTTTGCATATAGACTTTATCAATTTAAATAGTTCTGACCGTTTGGGAATCAGGATCCAAGGGATTGATGGAGGGAGGGAGAGAGAAGTGGGGGGGTAGGAGGGGTTGTTCAACTTGCCAGAGAGGATTAAGGATTAGTTTTACTGGCGGATTAGGTCTGTGTGTGGGGAGGCATGATGGGGTTAAACATGGATGGCGGTAGCCGCACGACAGCCCAATCAGTGGTGACACACTGAAACAGAGGGGGGGGGGGAGAGAGAGAGGGGAGGGGGGGGGTTGAAGAAAAATACAAAATAATAAAAGCCATGGGGAGCCGGGAGGAGTTAGAGTCGGGCTGTTTGAGAGATCTTCAAGCAAGCAGCTGCTTTCCACACTGGTAAAAAAATAATAATAATAATAATAATAATAATTCTTAAAAAGTAGGCCTAGTGCTGCTCTGGGCTTCCATGATTTTGGGTAATGTATGTTTTGTTTTTTTTAATGCAGAGACTAAAGTCCACCTTCAGGGGTCCTTGAAAGGATTCCAGAAAAAAAGGTCCCCAGTCTGATTCCACTACATTGAAAAACAAAAACACACATTACAATCCTCTCTCTCTCTCTCTCTCTCTCCCTGCACTGCCACTGTTGCTCCAGTGTAGTCCACCACCCAATACTACATCTACAGACAGAAATCTTGAGACACGACATCCATTTTCCAGTCATTAATGCTCAACGTGAACCGGAGTCTCCATCTCTGTCTGTCTTTAACCCACGTGGGAGACCAGAATGAAGCATCTGGCGTCATTAAACACGGGGGAAGGCGTTAAATGGGGTTTTTCTGGTGTTTTTCTTTCTTTCTGTGGATCCAGTGAGTGGACAGCCCCATGGTGCTGGAGGTGCGTGTCTGCGTGTCACACTGACGACCGGCTGCGCGGCGCGGGATGGCCGTATATATATATTATATATATAATATAATATATATATATAATATATATAATATATATATATATATATATATAATATATATATATATATATAATATATATATTATATATATATTATATATATATATAATATAATATATATATATAATATATATATAATATATATATAATATATATATATATATATATATATAATATATAATATATATATATATATATATTATATATATATATATATATATATATATATATATATATATATATATATAATATACTGCATACTGAGGCGCTGACCTTTGCGCGCTGAAAAGGCTCGTCCATGTAAAAATGTCTAAAAACATATTCACATGCACTGTGCATTGGTCATCTGCAACACACACACACACACACACACACACACACACACACACACACACACACACACACACACACACACACACACACACACACACACACACACAGTCTGAATACACATCTATCACATTTGGATACATTGCAGTTGCAGAAGCGAAAAAAATAACAACATCTCTATTTTATCCATCACTTATCCAAAAAGCCACAAGCCTTTCATCCACATCTCTGCCGGGACTCGAACCCGGAGCCTCTGGATTAGAAGTCCAGCGCGCTATTCCATTGCGCCACAGAGACTAAGCCACATTTTTTTTCGATGAAAAGCGGGTTTATCCTCCTCCCCCCTCCCAGCCCTGTGCAGCATCCTCATCATCCCTCAGCATCAGGACCGCAGCCCCGTGGATGCTGATGTGCCGCCCGGTAGGGGGTGCTGCCGCGGCTATAATCATCAGTCTCTGACGCCTCATGGAGGATGCCAGAGCCCCTGCTTTTTTTTTACTCCCCATTGCTTTTCACACGGGTTATCTCGTCAAGACATCATAAGGGTGATATTATCAGAGCAAAACCAAACGACGGAACATCTCACATTGCAAATGCGTCAAAGCGCTCCCTCCTTGCAGGGAAAAAGCTCCAGTGAACAGGCCGTGTTTTTAATAGCTCAGCTACCGTTTAACTCTGAAAATGGGAATTACGTCTACGGGATCTGGTGTGAGCAAAACTATAAGCAAGTCTTAAGTCCTTGCAGAGTTTGGAGCAATTTCCCTGTCCATCATAATAGAAAATTACAGCCCGATGGATCTGTCTAGCTCAGATGGAAATGTTGCTTTAACATGGATTAGACTAAATGTAGGGGAATCATCTAGAAGCCACATTCACTGCAATCAGACAAAAAAAAAAAAAAAACAGAGAGCAATTTTGCAAGTGTTGTTTTTGTAGTGACAATTATTCGGAGCTGGCAACCGTTGAATGTAGAGATGTTGGTCCGGTATCAGAGCTGATATTGGCTCTGAGGAGAATGTAACACCGGCTATAAATAATACGCTTTAAATTAAACTTGTGTTTTATAAACACTGACAGTTATTGTTTGTACTGTGTGCGGAGTCCTTTACAGGCAATATGTTCTGATCACGTGTGTGGCTCACTAAATGTAATAATTTGACAAGTTGACAAGCATTTTCCCCTTTTGAGCCGCCGGAAACAAATTGATAAATGGATTTTGTTGAAGCTAACCAGACCAAGCGGTCCTGTTGTTTTCTCAGTGAAAGTTCAGTTGACCTAAACAGACACATTTTCAAACAAGCTGGTACAAAACAGCATGTGTGCAGCCTCCTCCCCTGAACATTACAGTTGTTTATCGTGCCGTGTGTACTTGTTACTGTACCCTTCATGAATGGAGTTGGATCTGACATTACATCACCGCTTGCTTTTATTCACACTGCAGGACAAAAGCTGTTCAGGTGCAGAGCATCTCCTGTGCTGCTCGGTGGGAGGTAAGGCCTGAGGCAGGCTGCCGGTGAGGAGCCTGTTCACACACACACCGCTTCCACCACTGGGCTGCCTCTCCACATTTCAGCCTCTCTCTCTCTCTCTTTTATTGGTGTTAAAAAATGTATTTGAGCAGCTACGGCCTGGAGAAGGTAAAATATGAATGACAGCAGCCAGGGTAAACAGCCGCTCTACGGACACACGAACACACATTCCCGTTCACAGAGACCACGGACACAGAGTGACTGAGCACCGAGGGCAGAGGAAGGTGATTAATGAGTCCGACGTCACAGCGCCATTAAATAAATTACATAAGGATGTAACATGTAGGACACGTCTAATTTTGGACGCGGGTTGTTGTTCACACTGAGTGAACAAGTGTTACAAAAAAAAATAAACTGGGTCACATTTGCATGCACTTTGCACTTTAGCTGCACTTGTTGACCCTGAAGCTTTCAAGAGTTTAATTAATTCCAAGGCACAAAACATCTCAACACACGTGCTGCGTACAGTATAATATAATCCTTTATTTAATACTTTGACGAAATAGTGCCTGCAGTAGGCCACAACATAGACACACAAAACTCCCACAGTGAATATAAGTCCACATTCCCTTCCAGCTCCTCTCCTTTCTGCTCAGAGGAGGAAAGCCACCGCTAGGGAGGTGATGATGGACAGACCGATAACTGTGTAGCCAGTGCGGTAGACTTCTGGGATTCTGAAGCCCTTGCCAAGGTCCCACCACTGATTTAAATAAAAATGTAATAAAAAGAGAAAGAGAAAGAGAAGAACATTAAGCACAAGAAACATGACCATCTTATGAATCCTCTATGAAATCAGTAAAAGGAGCAAACATGAGAAAAATTTAAAAACGTAGCAAAATGCATTGAGATCTGTCTTCTTTAAAAAAAGGAAAATTAAATATGGTAATGGAAACATACTACCAAAGAATCTCAAATAAATGGCGAAAAAAAAAAAAGACAAATCATTTGCTGTAACTAACAAAATACAACGATAAAATAATAAAAGTCTTACCAAGTGGCGGATGCCGTTGTAGGTGTGGTAAGATACAGGGAAGGTGATGCCGAATTTGGCAAACCCGAGGAGATAGGGCCCGACGGAAAGCGAGTGGATCAGGTCCAGGTAGTGGGGGTAACTTTCGGGTAATACCAGCGCTGCCAAGGCAAAGGCCGAGATAGCTAGACACAGACAGAAGAAATGAGATCGGACAAGGTGTGGATGCCAATGGGTGTTGCGCATGCATGCCTTTTTGAGAGAAAGCAGTAAGTGAGAAATACAACACATGCCGAGTACAAACATGTTTCTGATATTTTTGCTGGAATAGTCTCCATGAGTCACCACCACACCAGTCCCCACCAGTCCGTTATTTATGAACATCTGACTGTCTCCGTTATGCGAAGACTTTTTTTTTTTTTTTTCCCCCACTGACTTAATTAAACGAAGGCCAAACAATTGTTCTGTATCAAACAGGCTCTACAGCGGCTTCCTGAATGAACCGCACTAAATGGTTCTGTCTGGGCTTTTCAGTCTGGATGATTAAACAAAAAAGGCAAAGTGGCAGAAGAAACAGTTCCTTGTTGAAACGAGTAGCAGGTGTGAATCGACGGAAACGCAAAATGCAGAGTTGTAAACAAAAAATAAATTGCCACTGCATTGCGTTTAAATTCACTAAAAATGCAAACTTGCATTGAAAGGCGGGTTAAAACGCTCTCATTTTATATAAAAGCAATGTGGTGTTTTTTTAAGTTTAGCAGCACTTTGCAAGAAAGCCAGAGAGGAGATTTTAGTGATAAAGCACAGGAGATGTTTTTGAAAGAAAGACAGGACATAGTAAGTGATGGTTTATCAAGGTCAAAGGCACTGATGTAGGCTGCCACAGCAACACAGGCTCAACGATTACACCGGACAAATGAATGAAAGCTGTTAGCAGCCCAGCATTAGACATGATTCTCACACGCACAGGCTTCAATTGTATCGAACAACTTCTGTTTCTAAACGCTCTTAGCAGAAATCAATAGTGATGGACTGAAATGCCCTGAAGAGATTTTCAGGGTCAAACACAAGCTTACAATGGCAGCAAAATGGCTTCACTTAGATGTCAGAATAATAGCAATTTTTTTTTTTTTAATGTGGAATAATTTGGGTATTTTAAGGACATATACAACTACAGAAGGATGACTATTAACATGCATATCTATAACTTTAGTCATGGATGACAAAGAAAAAAACAAAAAAAACACAGATGGTTTACCTCCACTGAGCCCCACTCCAGTTCCTCTGAATGTGATGGACATCAGCATGGGGACGGACCATCTGAAACACAGAGAAAGTGCCACACATTTACAATAATGGCAGATGTATGTGGGCGAAACACACTCCAAGCAAAAGCCAAAGCCTTGAGCCTTCACTGACTTTCGCTTGAATTTTTAAAACTGTTTTGTTCCAGGTTAGGCTCAGGCTGAAGGTTGCATCACGGCAACATAGTACAAAAAGGAAAAAAGGTCTCTGGGATTTTTTTTAGCTGCAGGCAGTGATGCTCACTCAAAGTGGTGAGACTCACAAGGCAAACAAAGCAAGAACTGGGAGGTTTTTTTAAAACAACAAATGAAAGTCATGTCTGCAGGTACAGTTAGAAATAAGGCTAATGTGGTTATACATAGTCATTTAAAAACAGGTGAAAGAGTATGATTTAAATCAGAAGATCAGAGAACCAACAGTTTTTTCCCGACATATACTATCCGTAAGAATGATTCAAATTGACAGAGAAATACAAATGGGAAAAAATTGAGCCAGGAAAGTGAACTATAGTCAAATTACAGGCTCGTACGGAATTAATTGATTTTCTTTACTGCAGGTTTTAGGATAATAACTGCCTGACAGTACGTCAAGTTTTTCATTTAACTGCATGACTAGAAAATTCTGATAAATGGTGACTTGTCCTGCATGATCTGAAAATTTACTTATATATAGTTATATTATTTTCAACTTTGATAATGTTCTGCAATAGGTTTTTTCTAATTATAAAACATAAATGGAGCTTCATTTCACTTGACAGAATGAGTCATCGCCAGCATTTCTTACATGTTATATTCTGGAAAAGGCAAAGGCTACACACGTGGCATAGAATACGTACTTATAAATGGTGATATGAGGAGACATGGGTCTGCTTAATTTGGCATTTTTGGCCCAGAACTTGTTCATCTCATCCTTAGCTGTGGTTCCCATTGGAGCAGCACTGTAGAGAGAGAAAAATACTTTAAGTACATGAGTTTACAGAATAACAATTTATAGTACCAGACAACCTTCTGTGTCACATTACTATTATTATTGCCTGTACTATTACGCTTATTGACTTGCTTGTACCCTGGAGTCTTTGTGCTTTCTCGCTTCGCAGGCTTCTATAAATCGTGGCTGTACCTGGACCGTGGTCGTGCATCCTGCTACGGCCCTGCTGACACCGACTGCTACCACCATTATTATTACTAGTCACATTACTATTACTATTACCTGTACCATTAAGCATTTTAGCTTTACTTCCACCCTGAAGCCCTTTTTGCTTTCTCGCTCTGCAGGTTTCCATGAATCGTTGTGGTACCTGGACCGTAGTCGTGCCTCCTGCTGTGAGCCGACTGACACCCACTGCTACTTCCATTATTATTATTAATCACATTACTATCCCTATTTCATAATTATAATTCTACTGTCATAATTGCTGCTGTTATTATAAGTAGTCTTATTATATGAATCATTTATGTCATATACATTGAATGTGTTGTATCTCTGTTATGCTGTTCATTCTGTACACATGACATCTATTGCATTCTGTCCATCCTGGGAGAAGGATCCCTCCTCTGTCGCTCTCCCAGAGGTTTCTTCCTTTTTGCTCCCTGTTAAAGGGGTTTTTAGGGGAGTTTTTCCTGTGCCGATGTGAGAGAAGGACAGAGGATGTCGCATGTGCACAGATTGTAAAGCCCTCTGAGACAAATTTGTAATTTGTGATTCTAGGCTATACAAAATAAACTGAATTGAATTGAATTGTGTGCTGTTTGCATGTTCTCCCCGTGTCAGCGTGGGTTCTCTCCGGGTTCTCCGGCTTCCTCTCACAGTCCAAGGACATGCAGGCAAGGTTTATTGAAGACTATAAACTGCCCGTAGGTGTGGATGTGAATGTTTGTCTGTCTCTATATGTCTGCCCTGCGACAGACTGGCGACCTGTCCAGGGTGAACCCTGCCTTCGCCCATTGACAGCTGAGATCGGCTCCAGCGACCCTTAAAGCTAGGGTGGGTCATTTCTTTACTGTAATATTTGGCAAAACTGTCCTAATAGCCAGTCAGCTATATGTAGGTGAAGTGCTCTGAGAATATCTGCTCATAACTTTGCTCTCCCCTGCCTCTGTGGGCCGCACCCAAAAATTGCCACCGCTCATGTACACTTTGACCAATCAGAGCGAGGCTCCGATTCTCCGTTCTTATTGGCTGTGGGACTGTCCGGTCACCTTGGCAACGACGTTGGTGCGTCCCTGCGTGTTTCGTCTTCCTATCAATGTAACTGAATTCACATGAACGCGCATAACTGACGTTCGGTGGGAGGAGCTACAGCAGGTAGCGTGGCAGGGAGAGGCCAGAGAGCACACGACGGAATCTCAACGGCTGTTTTCGCCCACCCTAGCTTTAACTGGATAAGCAGGTTACGGAAAATGGATGGATGGATGGATTTGAGCATGCATTAGTGTATTTATGTGTCTCTTTCTCTCACACACACAACTTACTGTCTGAAGAAGACACCATAGTGTGGTCTGGAGAGACAGACACCCTGGCGGGCCAACGTCCTAGAAACAAAAAAACAAATGTTAGGGATAAGCTTTTATCTGCTTTCAGGGTGTTTGTGTCTGCAGTCAAATGGCAAAGCACACACACACACACACACACACACACACACACACACACACACACACACAGTATCTACATCAGGTTGCACAACCAGCTCTGCTCCCAGTAGACCACACGACACTAATACACTGTGCAATGCAATAGTTATAATAGTTTCTGTCTGTATATATAATATTTCAGTTACTGTGGATTCTTTACTGTTTTTTTATTGCTCATTTGCATATGTATAATTTGTTTGCACTATCCTCTATGCTGCTGCAATCCTGTAAATCTCCCCACTGCGGGACTAATAAAGGATTATCTTATCTTATCTTATCTTATCTTATCTTATCTTATCTTACATAACTTGGGTCATTTTGTCAGTATTTAATCACATCTATTAATCCATAATGCTACACTACAAACCAATTATAAAGCTGTATATCTGACAGCATGACATCTGAAACACACATTTAGTTAGTTCTTATGCAGACCTTCAAAGAGGTGGACAGACACGTGACTCTCTGCTTTGTTGACACACAGGTGGTAGCCAGGCTAACAGCTAACAGGAGCTAAACCAGAGCACACTTCCCAGTATGGAAGCCCACAGTTATTAAACTTCAATGTGAAGGCCATAGTCAGCAGATGACACCTAATGAGTGAGTCATTAATCACACTAAGAGCCAAAGTCCAGACCTCCTTAGCTTCCAAATGCCCGAAAAGAAGCTAACGCTAGGCTAGCTAACGCTGAGTTTCATCCTATTTACGTTAAATAAATGATAAATAAATGAAGTAATGTTACACTGAGGCGGGTTTGACTCAGTGCTGACATGGTAACCCAGAAAAACGACATTAAAACCTTCCCCCGAGCCCAAACCATGACGAGGAACAGATGTAACTACTGACCTTAGGAGCAGCGCCATGTTTGACAAGCGGTGAGCGGAAGTGACGTATGCGGATGTTGTTGTTGAGGTCAGACTAGGTCACAGGGAGTTTGAGAAAACCCAGTTTGTTGTTAGTATTATTATTATTATTATTATTACTAATATTATTATTATTTATTTTTTATTATTATTATTACTTTTTTTTATTATTATTATTAATTATAATTATTATTAATACTATTATTGTTATTATTATTACTGTTTATTATTATTATTATTACTAATATTAGTTTTATTTTTTATTATTATTACTGGTTTTTTTTTTTATTATTATTAATTATAATTATTATTACTATTATTATTTTATTATTTTATTCATATTTTTTATAATTATTATTTATTAAACTTTTATTCTTGTGGATTCATCCTTGAGCAGATGTTTTTAAGGTCAGACTCAGTCACAGGGAGTTTGAGAAAACCCAGTTTTTATTAGTATTATTATTATTACTGTTTTTTTATTTATTATTATTATTATTAATTATAATTATTATTACTATTATTATTTTATTATTTTATTCATATTTTTTATTATTATTATTGTCATTGCTGTAGATGAGTTTAGAGCTTAAACTTTTATTCTTGTGGATTCATCCTTGAGCAGATGTTTTTGAGGTCAGACTCAGTCACAGGGAGTTTGAGAAAGCCCAGTTTGTTATTCGCATTCATAAACGTATTGGTCTTTTACATCAGATTATATACATGTGTTTGTTGTCTCTCCTCTTTACAGCCGCAGTAGATAAATAAGAAGAGTTTACGAATTAATTAATAATTAATAAATACTACATTTAAGTTTCAATAAAATAACTGTCTGCTTAAAACTAATATTATAGTAATTATTATTATTATTATTATTATTATTATTATTATTAATACTATTATTATTACTGTTTTTATTAGTATTATTATTATTAATAATATTATTTTAATTTGTTATTATTATTACTGGGTTTTTTATTATTATTATTAATTATAATTATTATTACTATTATTATTTTATTATTTTATTCATATTTTTATTCATATTTATTATTATTATCATTGCTGTAGATGAGTTTAGAGCTTAAACTTTTATTCTTGTGGATTCATCCTTGAGCGGATGTTTTTAAGGTCAGACTCGGTCACAGGGATTTTGAGAAAACCTTTTTTCTTATTCGCATTCATAAACGTGTTGGTCTTCTACATCAGATTATATACATGTGTCTGTTGTCTCTCCCCTTTACAGCTTCAGTATATAAATAAGTAGAGCTTACGAATTAATTAATAATTAATAAATACTAAATTTAAGTTTCAATAAAATAACTGTCTGTTTAAAACTAATATTATAGTAATTATTATTATTATTATTTCTACTATTATTTTTATTTTTCATTATTATTACTGTTTATTATTGTTATTAATATTATTACTACTATTATTATTATTTTTATTTTTTATTATTATCACTGTTTATTATTATTATTATTATTATTATTATTATTATTATTATCATGATTATTGCTGTAGATGAGTTTAGAGCTTGAACTTTTAGTCTTGCTGATTCATCTGTTAGTTGATCAGCAAACATTTATTGGCAACTATTTTGACAATAGATTTATTATTATTATTATTATTTATTCTCTATTATTTATTCTCTGGCTTATATATATATATATATATATATATATATATATATATAAAGCAGATTTATCAATGGTGAAAATAGTTATTTGAGTTCATTAGAATTATTGTATTAAAACAACACAACCCCATAAATAGATATCACAAGAAAATCTTTAGAAATAAAAAATAAAATTCTACCAGACTCAAAGACGGATTCCAAATTCAAGACTTCACTCCAAGCAACAATACAATAGTGGATTTAAATTTAGGAAAACATGCAGCAACAAACACATCCATTGTCACGGAAAATAAATGGAGCCACACACACAATGAGACATCTATACACACATTCATACAGATATCAAACAGGTAGTGGGGTTAATGATGCCCAGAAGCAGCCCTAGACTGGTTCCAAATGGCCTGGTCTCATATTAATGTTGCATAAAGTATAATAGAGGAGACCATGTAGGACTCAAATTAGACAAGGTTGGTAACATGAGAGTCAAAACCTCTCCAACTTTTTTAGAATAGTTTGAAATCGCTTTTGACTTGACATTGGGTCTGAAATGCTACGCTACCTGTAGATTTGTTTTGTTGACTAGGTAATGCGTGACCAGTAAATAGAAGACACTAGGACATACATAATGGATGATGAGATCAGGAAGATATGAGCTTAGGAAGAGCCTGACTAATACTGAGTTTTTGAGGGCAATACAAGTTTTGATTTTAAAATAATAACAATGCATATTGGACGATTTCTAACACGAATGCACAACATTTTTGATGTGGGTGATAAAGGATTGTGGCAAAAATATTCAGGGAAGGACTTTTTTTACGTTTGAAAAATAAAAGTGTCAATGCTCTCTGGTGAACTATGTAATGGCAACACAGTTTCTAAAGTACCTCATTCATATCTTTGGTAATTTCACTGCTGACGCTCACTCCACACTGTACAAAAAAGACGGTATCCACCCAAACAGTCATCTAATCTCATCCATGCTGTAGCTTTTTCAGTCTGACGTTTAACTGCATGTAGAGATAATGCGTTAAACTGTGTAGCTATCGTGGGTCGTTCCGGCTCTCCTTCTGCCAGGACACAGCCCTCTATTTTTCTGGCTGAGCCTGGTCCTCCTCCAGTCCATCCTATCTCTGTTATGATTAATAACAGACCACCAAAACATGTCACTTACGGACGGTCTGCTCTTAACACAAACAATGTGACTCAGATCTCCATAAAGAGTCCACTCGCAGTCAAGCCTTTCATTCCTACTCTCCATTATTAATCTCTCTCTCACCTCTGGCTGTTTTCCTGACGGTTTTAAGATGGCAAGCGTCCAACCTATTTTAAAAAAACCTACCCTTGATCCAACCCAACCAAATAACTACAGAACTATCTCCAAATGACCTTTTATCTCCAAAATTCTTGAAAAAATGATTGCACAGCAGCTCCTTGAGGTCATTGAAGGTCACAACATTTTTAACAAATTCTAATCTGGTTTTCGCCACCAACACAGTACAGAAACAGCACTACTAAGAGTGACAAATTACATCCTTATGCGGGCTGACAATGATGAACATTCAATCCTGGTCCTGCTTGACCTAACAGCTGCTTTTGACACTATTGATCACCGCATCTTGGTTGAACGTCTTAATAAGTGGGTAGGTATCTCGGGCTCTGCTCTCACCTGGTTCTTGTCCTATCTGTCTAATAGGAAGTTTGGGTTGTCATAGACAACTTTGTGTCCGCAAAGGTTCCGCAAGGTTCTATCCTGGGTCCCATCCTTTTCTCACTTTATATGTTACCTTTGGGAAACCTGGTTAGCCAGTTCAATTGCATCTCCCACCATTGCTATGCTGATGACATGCAGCTGTATTTTTCAGTCAAGCCAAATGATAGGAGTAATATTGGTACCCTCCATAACTGTATGGCTGCTATAAGGGATTGGATGTCACTCAACTTCCTTCAGCTAAATTCAGACAAAACCGAGGTTCTCCTCATTGCACCTAATAAGTTTGTCTCTGAAATTAATTCCTGCATCGGCCCTCTAGTCTCCAATGTAAAACCATCTGTAAGAAACCTGGGTGTAATCTTTGACCAAAATCTGAGCTTTGACTCACACATAAGCAAGCTTGTGCAAACCTGCTTTTTGCAACTCCGGAACATCGCAAAAATCAAATCAATGCTATCAACCAGACATCTAGAATTACTTATCCATACTCTTATTTTTTCACGCCTTGACTACTGCAATGCTCTGTTTTCCTGTCTTAGCCAAGCAGCCCTGTCACGCCTGCAACTGGTGCAAAATGCTGCAGCCAGGCTGCTAACTAAAACCAACCGTAGATCTCACATCACCCCAATCCTCGCATCCCTTCATTGGCTCCCTGTAAAATATAGAATAGACTTCAAGATACTATTTATCACATACAAGGCCTTACATGATCTCGCCCCCTCATACATTTCTGAACTTTTGCACCCTTACACTACCTCTAGGCCACTCAGATCTTCCGACCAAGGTCTCTTAGTGATACCCCGCTCCCTTCGCAAATCAAAGGGAGACTGTGCTTTTGCCATCAGGGCCCCGTGACTCTGGAACAGTCTCCCTCCCTCTGTTAGATTAGAGTCTGTAAACGGTTTTAAAAAACCTCTCAAAACCCATTTCTACCATCTTGCTTTCCTTGCAAGGGGCCTCTAATTGTATTATTATCTTATTTTATTTTATTTTATTTTTTCTGCACCTAACTGTATTTGTACACTGTTTATCTCCCTGTATTATTTTTCATTTTTCTGTATCCTTTTTGTGGTTCCGCATCCTGTACAGCACTTTGTAACTTCGTTTTAAAAGGTGCTATATA
Source organism: Anoplopoma fimbria (assembly GCF_027596085.1). Classification (NCBI taxonomy): domain Eukaryota; kingdom Metazoa; phylum Chordata; class Actinopteri; order Perciformes; family Anoplopomatidae; genus Anoplopoma; species Anoplopoma fimbria. The sequence continues at coordinate 4,986,453 of NC_072451.1, read as the reverse complement.
AATAAAATCTTACTTACTTACTTACTTACACTCAACACTTACCTACTGGATGTTTAAACATGGACGCAAAGAAACTTTCTGAAACTCAAATGGAATAATAAAATCCTAATCATTGGCCCAGACTCCCTTACCCGCCCCACGTTGGATTTCACACTCAATATAGATGGCTGTTTCGTCACCCACTCCACCCAAATACACATCCTTGACGCCACCCTCTCATTACTGCCCCATCTCAGCCACCAATCGCCAAAAGAGACTTCTTTTACTTCTGTAACGTTGCACTTCTACGACCCTCACTGTCACATACTGCTGCAGAAACACTCGCTCACACATTTGTAACATCCAGGCTTTACTGTTGCAACAGTATCCTCTATTGCACCACGAACAAAGTACTTCATAAACTCTATTATGCAGCAGTTTTTGGCACATATTGCATCCCACATAATTGAATAGATAAGTCGTTTAATATCTTATTCCAAACAGGATGACTGCAAAATCACAGAATAACAAAACGATGGGCAGGAATATTTTGGAATATATTTTATTTGGTACATTTCATGAGCGACATTTGGTGTTCCTCTATGGCCAAACAGGCCAACCCTTTGGTTTATCTAAGGCACATACTGTAGGTGTACATTACCATGGAGGAAAAACTCAAAGCACAAACAAAAGCCTATTTTCAGCAGTATTCTTTCTTATGATAATCAGATTTGTGAACTGATCCTTGCAATATTACAACTGACGCACGCACACTTCTACCCCCACAAGCACGCACAAATTCTCATGTACGCACACACACACACACACACACACTCTCTCACAGACACGCAAACTCAAATTGACATCTTCTGAATGTTAATAATATGTCTCCAGCTCCACCCAACCTGGAAGAGAGAAAGAAAGAGAGACAGACAGAAAGAGAGAGAGAGAGAGAAAGTGTCAGAGACCAAAATGACAGGCGAGCAGTTTTCATAATAACCTTTTGTATCGCTCTATTTGTATTCATCTCGTTGTCTTTGTCTCTGTACATTTCCAAATGAATCCCCTTATAACTCTAAGAGTCTGATCAGCAGCCCGTGACACAGAGATTAATAGAAATGATTAACTGTCACGATAAATTGTATTTGTATCCCCGTGTCTTGGCCCTCATCAGCCGAAACGCCGTGGCAGTGAACAGATTTGGAGCTCTTGTAGTGTGTCCGTATCATGTGTAGGATCTTCTGGGCGTATCTCAAGAGTCTTCATCAGCCTGATATTAATTTCCTTTCTCATCATTCTCTACTGTTTCTCTTGCTGTTGAACAGGTATAATCTCTTTCCTGGTGCAAGTTTAACATATGTTCCACGAGTTGTCTGAGTCCATAAAGATTGCTGCCTACATGTTATATTTCATCCCTCTGCTAAGGGTTTGCTTTTATTACCTTAAGGCAAGAATAAGAATCTCTAAACGTTTTTGCAATATTCTATGATAATATTGCTTGACTGCCCTCATCAACAAAATAGGAAGTGTCTTGTGTTTTTCACCGGTCTGTTCATTAGCTAGATATATAAAAATGTTAAGCATTTTGGTGGAAATCTAGTGCAGATGCAGCCTTCAGATCGTATTAGATTTCAGTGCTGATGTGTGGTTTTTATCCCTGAATGCTGTCTTGTTTGTTTGCCGTGATTTTATGCTCCATTTATTAAACAGAATTCCTGAGCAGTGCCAGACAGCGGTGCATTTACATGCTATTTTGTCAGGAATCAAACCTGGAAGACAAACAGTAATCAGTCAAGTGTTACGGAGGCTGCAGCTTTGAAAGCTGAAGAATTGCTCAGCAGTGATTGGCTTGCTGGAAGCCTGATGGATTTCAGCTGCATTGGTTAAAGCTAGGGGGTTAATAATAACTTTAAATGGAAATTATTACAGATACAGCTTTATAATACATGCAAAAAAGAACAACAACCAAATTCACAACTGGCAGGAAAAACTATGCAAATTGCGAAATTTGCATGGTGTTCTTTGTCCCCAAAAAACAAAAATGAAAGAGATTTTAATATGACAGCTGACCAACAGTGCTGAAAACACATGTTTTCCAACCCATGTTTTCAGCATAACATCAAAGTTAAAGCTCACATCTTTTGTCGTCAATAATCACCCATAATTGCTACCAACATTTGTTTTGTAAAATTGGGACCTGTACTTTCCTTTTTATCGCTGTTTAAAACAACTCTATTCTGTTTTTATATCATTTGTTGTGCTCGTTTTGAGTGACATTGAACTTGATCTTCGACTTCTAGCCACCATCTGTCAAATGCATGCTGGGATACTTCAGGTCAGATCAGCAGAGCAGAGCTGTGGTGACTTTGTCAATCAGTGTGTCCTCAAAGGAGTGGACAGTCTATTTTTTTTAAACATGTGTATATTATGACAGTATGAAGGCTGAGAGAGGTACAGAGGATGGGAGAAAAGGTCTTGATAGAGAATGGCACATGAGGTTCCTGAGATAAGGGTGTCAATCACTACACCATCACTGGGCAAAACATTTTTTTCTTCCTTTCAGCTTATTAACAAGACAAAGACAGCCGAACCATTTTAATCTTGGCTCCTCTTAATAACTGCTTACCTCCAGGGCTCCTCCTCAGAATGAATTTACGGACCTCATCATAAATGAAGATGAGAAGACTGTATGGGAAGGCACAGAACCACCACAGGGGCCTGAGAGGAAGAGAGATACAACAGGGGGGTGAACGGGGAAGCAGTGAGTCACGGGCAGAGTGCAAATTGTTAAATTCATTGCGGCCATTTTTGAATAATAAGGATAACAACGTGGTGTTTAAGAAGATCACAGACTTCATTTGAAGCCGAGAGTGACAGGCTAATGGCGGCCTATTACGGCTTTAAGAGGTTATTTTTCGGTTCAGTGGAGATATGCATATGCAGAGCGTACTTCAGGGGGTACATGCGCAAGGCGATGTCCATTCCAGGGCAGTAGGAGAGGAAGGCAGCCAGAGCAGTCTCGACAAACAGGCCGAAGATCAGAATCCTGTTCCTGTTGTCGAGGGAAAGAAAGGAGGGGGAAAGGTTCAAACTATTCAAAAACACCCACGGAAATCTTCAAAAACATGTTACAGTCTGAAATGACTGACTTAAAGGTGAATCTGCCTCCCTGACATGCCTTGATTTTGCATCCCTCCATCCATCTTTCGCTCTCCCTCACTTACTTCATGCCCTGCTGAAAGAGGGAATTCCTCCTGGTCTTGCAGATGACGAGATCAGCCCATTGCACAACAACGATGCTGATGAAGAAGGAGGTGTGGCAGGTGAATTCGATGATCTTCCTCTGCTCGTAGGTCTGCAGGGTTGAAGCACAAAAGTTGTATTCATTCCTGCATGAGGTATGGGGAATATTCAGCGGGTGAGTGCTGTGTTGTCTCTGTCCTCGCTCCTTACCCACTGCTGCCCAAAGCTGTCTTCCACGTCGTTGATTTCGCGGTCGTCCCATCTGACGCGGATTCCCAGCAGGTCCCTTGGGAGGAAGCCGTTCTCAGCCAAAATCACAAAGTAGGTGAAAAAACCAGCAAGAGCTTGGATCATCCCTGGAGACAAAAAAATATATATGTCAAAACGTCATTTATCCATCTGTTCTCAGTGTTCTTAGCAAGGTACTTAAACATCATGTTACATTTTATGGCAACACTTTATTTTACGGATCTGTAATTTCCTAGTAATTTTCTTAAAAGCTTTCCTGTAAATAATAATAATCATTTGGTGGTAGTTAGGGGAATACAGACGCTTAGTTCTGTTCAGTTATTTTAGTTAGAGTTTAGTTATCTGCGTTGAGTTTATAAGTAGTTGAACTGCATGTTTGTCCATAGAAAACATATATATTTTTCTTTGGACCTGCTGTGTATTGACTAAAGCACTTAATTGTAATTCAAAGTGTACCAATTTAATAGAATATAAATAATTTATTCAAACATTTCTGAACTGTATGAAAAGATGTTACCCAATGCATCTGTGTGTCGTTTTGAAGGGCACTAATCTCAGAGCTGCTTAAACAGTCATCACATTCATTTTGGTATATAAGACTAAATCACAGCTACAGTAATGAATAGATGGCTACAAGACCATTGAGTAAATTGTGTGCCATTGCATTTGATTTTTTTTACTCATCTCTTGTATCCCATCACAGCGTAGCAATAGGGGCAGTGTTATTGCAGAGTAAGTAGTAAAATAACAAGATTTATAGATAATAAGTGTCGTTTGGCAAAAGCTATTTTGACAGCAACACTAATCACACCGACGGTCCAATGTTTTGAATCACTTATTTACAGGAGTTATACCAAAATGTGACAAATAAATGGACCTAGAAGGTGCTTATTTTTGACGCTCTGGACATTCAGCCTCAGTCCACCAGCAGAGCACTTAAAAATGTGTTTGGCAAACAGCACAGGTGATTACATCTTCTTCCCTCAGCCCTCTGGTAAATGGCTCCAGACAGCTGAGGACTGAAATAATAGCCGGTAGTGAGTTTTAATTTCATGTTTGAAAATGTTGTTTTGTCAGAGTGGGCGTAACATTTCCAACATGATGGACATCTTTTTTCAGAGCTCAAGTCTTCACATATACTAAACCTGCACGAGAACTGATCAAGGATAGAGGCAATGCGTATTAATCATCTCATTCATTATGTTGCTGGAAATTGAAACCTTGCGCCGGGTCACTGTTTATTTTGATGGAAGTTAACCTCATTTTCTCAGAATTAGAAAATCGCACTGCTTTCAAAATCCTCTTCTACTTTCAGTACATACAGCAGCTGCTCCTTCAAAGCAAGCACTTGTGCATGCAGTATGCATTCTACTTGGGACATACTACTTCATCATAGCATTGCACCTTTGAACTTTGACCCTCTTTGATCAGATATCTGCTGCACAAAGGATTCTGGGTCAGAGTAGCCAGCAGAGCATGCCAGCTTGCATACTGTAAAATGCAACCAGAGAAGTACAGCCTGCTATTTTTGGCATACTGCATTTGACATACTATGTATTGGGACATACTAATAAGAAATACTACTAATATGGCTATTGGAATGCTCAGTTAGTTGCACCTGTTTTTAGGATGCTGTTACTTTTACTTTGCTTATACTGTTGGAACTCTACTGTCGTCGCACGTCACTCTAAATCAGATAGATCAGCTGTTAGATGATATCTGTTGATGCTCCAGGACTGCAAGCTGTAATGTCAGAACGGCGGATTGTAAATGTGATTTGATGTGACCCTGCAAAAGTTATGCCCCAGTGGTGGTCTTCTTGGAAGAGTTATGGGAGCCGATGTGAGTTGTTGGCTGATTTGAACGTGTTCGGCTTTAAATTGTGTGCCATCCAATGAAGCCCTGTCATATTTTGACCTATTTAACAGCCTATAAAATTGGGCCAGCCTTTTGAGTTTTTCACTATTCCCAAACCATATAAAACCAGAGATAAAAAGCGTGCATTCAAGTGAGGCTCCAACTAGTGAAACATGGCCAAGAGGTAGAAAATAGCTGCACACTCTCAATCTGCTGTAAATGTCACAACAATTAGAGAAAAAAAATCATGGGACTCTCTCCTGACTGTCCTTAACTGTACGCACCTAGAGTGTTACAAACGCAGTAAGAAATGCCAAGATTTCTGCTAAATGTCAATATTTATTGTTGTTATGCCCGTGATGTTTATTATAACCGTAACTTCCCTACAAAGAGCCTGTCACAGTGATTTGGGTTTAAGAGCTGTGGTCCAAAGAGGTTATGAGCCACAAGAGGACAAACCTATCTGTCCGTACGCCATGCTGATGAGGCGTTCATTGACCAGCTTGTCCGTTTTTGGATTCCTCGGTTGGCGTTTCATGATGTCACTCTCCGCCGTCTCATAAGCCAATGAGATGGCTGGGACCTGGAGGGAAATGGGAGGACAGCACAGAATCAGCTCACTTTTTTTTGTCTTGGTGGCAACAGTACAAAGGCATGATGACAGCGCCAGACATATCACCATTAATATAATTCCGCATTCAATCACTGTGTGGAAGGAGAGAAAAAAAACAGAAAAAGGGCAAGGAGACGGGGGAAAAAGAGGCAGTGACAGTGACAGAGAGAGGAGACAAGAGGAGAGGGACTGAGTGAATTTCAAGGCCCTCATAAACTAGGAGGGTAGAAAGGTCTCTGTATGTAATAAAGATCTTATATTGGCTGGTTTTACCAGGTAAGCACTGGAGCAATATGTGTGACTTAAAGCTAGGGTGGGTAATTTCTTTACTGTAATATTTGGCAAAACTGTCCTAATAGCCAGTCAGCTATATGTAGGTGAAGTGCTCTGAGAATATCTGCTCATAACTTTGCTCTCCCCTGCCTCTGTGGGCCGCACCCAAAAATTGCCACCGCTCATGTACACTTTGACCAATCAGAGCGAGGCTCCGATTCTCCGTTCTTATTGGCTGTGGGACTGTCCGGTCACCTTGGCAACGACGTTGGTGCGTCCCTGCGGTCTTCCTATCAATGTAACTGAATTCACATGAACGCGCATAACTGACGTTCGGTGGGAGGAGCTACAGCAGGTAGCGTGGCAGGGAGAGGCCAGAGAGCACGCGACGGAATCTCAACGGCTGTTTTCGCCCACCCTAGCTTTAAGGCGGAGTATCTCTGCGACGTAGGTGGGATTTGAGGTGTGGACTTGGCACTGTGTGAAACTGAACACATGCTCTGCGGTGTACAAATCCAGTTTGTTTTGGTGTTACCCTCCCCCTGACCCACAGCCGCTGAGAAAGACAAGGAGAGGGAGAAAAATAATGCGACTGAGCTTGGCATTGATTTTTCACACCTCTAACAGTTCGCTTGTGTATGTGTGCAAAATTCAAATTTGAAGCGCTCTTAAGTGTGCCACATCCTGCTTTGATAAACATCTTCTGCAGCCGTCCTTTTCCACATGGCAGTGCCTGCTAAAAATAATCATAGCAGACTGCTGCTTGTCACTGCTAAACCTCAGCAGAGCCCTCAAGCCTGTTGCCTGGAGTTGAACTAAGCTGTTAACAACCTCAGCAGCAGACATGGGACATTTTTCTAATTATACTTGTGTACTGTACTTTAAACACTTTTCAGGTACTTTATTGAAATTTTTAACATTTTTTCATTTTTTTGGTTCCTACTCTTCAAAGCAGACATCCAGCTGTTCACTCCACCAACGGTTATAAAATACATGCAGACATGTTACTTTGAAGGGAAGTGTTTTTATATGCAAAACAGTTGCACAAATATGGCGCTTTTATACTTCAACCTTCACATCTTTGAAAAGAAATCCAGCCAATAAAGAATGCGCTATCCCTGTGATCTCAGACAGTTACGAAAATATTTGTGAACATGTATAAATCTGTCCTGCCGCTAGAAAAAACAAAGAAGTTCATCTCTGATGTCACCTTGGTGAAATAAGTGGAACTGCTTTGTTAACAATGTTAGCAAGCTGCTCGTCTCTATCTTTAACCTGTGGAGACATGAAATGCCTCTTGGCAGTTGGATATGAGGCCATTATAGTGCGTGTACCTCATTACTACAGTTTTTGCTTTTGGCACACTGGGATATATAAGAACCAGTTTCAGCCGCGTGTTACTGTCTGGTGGCTGCGAGCAGGAAAAATTAAAGTTACAGTAATGAACACAACAGAACAAGTCCTTTTGAATAAATTCATCCTGTGCTTCCTTTCTTTTGCAATGATGGATTACGCCCCTCAGGCAAGCAGCATGCCAGCAACTCTTTTTGTTGCTGCTGGAAATACAATGGAGAGACGGGCATCTGGAAATGGCAGAGCTGTGAAATGTAAATCTGTATGTGAACGTCACCCGGCCTTTGTTCTGCTCCAACAAATGGATGTCGGCGGTGAGCCAAAAGCAAATTTCTTTCCACCAACAGAAACAAAACACAAATTAAACAAAATGTTTTTGTTTTTTTTACCTTCAGGCACCACTCATATTCGACACCAATATGAACCAAAGTTTCCTTAATGTCACCTCGAGCGTCCCTGTAGTCATGCAACATGCTAACCATTAGCATCTCCTCATTGAGAAGAATCAGAATTAGCCAACAATTAGCTTCCTTGGACGTTGGAATATAAAAGAATATGTAAAAATAAATCTAAAACCATATGTTTTGTTGTCATGCCCTCCTGTGAATCTCCTGTAAAAGGAGCATGTGTAGAGAAAGTTGCCTTAAAATATATAATTTTTCAAATACAAACACTGGAAACCAGCATCCAAAAGGCCAGGTAAAAAAAGAGTGATGTACTCTATAATTAGCACATCAAAGACTTAAACTTTTGAAGTTGGGTTGTATTAGGTAATCATCCATAATCGGTGTATAACATACAGTAGATGGCGATAAGCACGCCCCTAGTTTGGAGAAACAGACAAGATTACCAGCAGGGGAGCAAAACGATGTACTGATGTGGACAAGGGCAGCAACAAAACGTATTCTAGAAGAGGAAAAATTGATGTTTTGTCAATTGAGTCTTGAGGCTTTGAAGAGAACAGATAACGGCTAACGGAAAACGGATAAGTATCTCATACAACCTCACTTCAAAAAATCTGAACTATCCATTACAAACATAATACAGGTTTGGCAGCATATAAAGTGGTATTTTCTTTCAGGAATTTAGTCAAACGTATTGATTGAAATAATGCAAGAATACCATTGTTGGCATGTCTACAAAGGGATTAGAGGACTGAACAAAGAGAGTTCGGCGTTTTTTAATCCCCCATGCTCACCATGTCAGTGCCCAGGTCGATGCAGAGGATGGTGACGGTTCCCAGTGGAAGAGGAACACTGGCACAGATGAAGAGGAGGAAGGGCGAGATCTCTGGGATGTTACTGGTCAGCGTGTATGCAATGGACTTCTTCAGGTTGTCAAAGATGAGGCGACCTGCAGCGATCAGAAATGCAAGGAAGAAAAATGTATTCTCTTTATGGATGTACATAAATACATTAACAATACCGGGATATGTGTATATTTTGGAAGGGATATTGGTTACCCAACACCATACTGCCTTTTTCTGATGCTTCATCGAGTAAAATTCATTTTCCAGACTTGATAAAGTAGAAAAAAATTATTTGACTGCGTTGTCAGCATTTCCACATTACTAATGGTTTTTCTCAGAACTTATTAGCACACTCCACTTTAATTAAATATCAGTCTCTTGTGGCAAGCCTAGAGTCAAATCTCAAATCTGTCAGAGTTGCTCTCAAGTCAAGTCCTTGAGAGCAGAACAATTTCAATTCAGTCTTAATAAGCAAACTACAGGCCAAGATTCAAGTTCAGCGTTTGAATATTTTTCTTACTTTAAAAGTTGTTGATGGAGTTTTTCTACTCCGCTGAGTGAGACTTAGTCCTTTCCATACAGAAGCATGAAAATAAAATATGTATGCCCCACTTAGTTGCCGTCTTATATATATTTATTGTCCCAGTTTAACCAGTTAAAAACTGGAATGATTTTAATTTAAAGTCTCATTTGTAATGAAGTCTTTAGGAGGTCAAGTCTCAAGTCATTCAAGAATTAAAGGTTAAATGAGAAGGATCTGGACAGAATTTTAATTTAAAACATAAAAAAAAGGTGTTGGAGTGTTGACATAATGTGAAATGAGGATGCTAACCAACTAGCCTCAGCCCATCCTGTCTTCCTGTCATCTTGTAATACTACTTGTACCCTGAGGTACTGAGTCACTGTAATGACTCAGTACAGTGACTCAGTACAGTGACTCAGTACCCAGTCTGCCCTCAGTCCAACATGAGAAGACAGAAGAAGTAGAGCTGTTCTGAGGGCTTGTCAAAGGTGCAGGGTCCTTGTATGTTTTGATAGTTTGTTTATTGGATTTAATCAAAGTGTCAGAAAGGAGAAAACAACTGGCACAGTAGAGGTGAAATACAGCCCCCTATTTCTTTGGAACATGTGGCCAGGTGCTTCTTTAATGTGGTGATGTCATTTGATTAATTACCTCAGTAAACATTGTAAACATGAGTTTATGGTCTCAATCACTAGTTTAAAGTCTTCTTCAATACAGCATGAGGTTCGTTTTCGTAGATTATTGTCCCATCTACAGTAAAATAGACCATAAAGCAGAGTTTGCTTTTTGGGCGGGCTTACTGTGATTGACAGGTCGCTACCACTTCATAACAGCAGTACACAAACCAATGGGCGACGTCATGATGACTACGTCCACTTCTTATGTACAGTCTATGCTTAGAACTTTCACTCTTTCACAGTGTGAATTCAGTTCATGAAAGTTTTATTCATTCTACGTCCACAGTTCTGATAAATACTGTGTGAAAACCACAATGCTACTCATATCACATTTTCAATTGTACGGTATTTATTCACTAATAATCTCCAGTCTCTATTGCCTCATGACAAAGGAGCTTACTGGCAGAAATGTTTAATTTAAAAGTTTTTAAATTAGCCTTCCCTCTGTTTCTATGGCTCATTTTTCTTCCCTCCTCCCTATAGTTTTTCATCTTTCATTCTGCAGTTCTGTCTCTCTCATTCTTTCCCCTCCTGCATTCCCCCCGCGCTCACCCTCCTCCACTCCGGTGACGATGGAGGCGAAGTTGTCGTCCAGCAGGATCATGTCAGCCGCCTGCTTGGACACATCAGAGCCGGAGATCCCCATGGCAACGCCGATGTCGGCTTTCTTTAAGGCCGGGGAATCGTTCACGCCGTCGCCCGTCACAGCCACGATTGCCCCCTGCAACCAGCAAGGACCCGGCAAACAAAAAAGTGTCAAGAACAGAAAGATAAGTACTATGATTTAAGCTTTTTCTCTCTCCATTTCCCTCTCTTTCCCCCACGCCTTCTGTCTTAATAACGTCTTTTCAAAGCAGCTCTGGGGAGATTAAATGAAAAATGGAATTGAGTTGTGATCATTCAGTCACACAAAGTGAGAGTGAATAAGTCAGGGTGTATTGTAGTATGACCTCAATATATTGGGCTGTGTGTAAGTGCATACACGTCTAATTTCATCTATTCACACATAAATGCTGAGCACATACCTAACATTAAGATATATATATATATAGGCTATAGATATATGAGTTGAGTATATAGTTATTATGCTCTCCAGATATGCACTTATAGTCAACAATATACTCCAAATGGGCCTGCACACGCATGCAAACATACACACACACACACACACACACAAATGCACAAAAGCCTGTATTCATCCATTCAACCAGCCGCACTAACAAATGGCCCAAACACACACAAAGAGTTACACACACAGTAAACTGTATTCAGCCTTAAATGGCAGGGACACACACACACACACACACACACACACACACACACACACACACACACACACACACACACACACACACACACACACACACACACACACATGCACTCACATACACACACCAGTATTCAACCATTCCTTCACACTTTGAAAAAAAAAAAAAACAGACACATTCAAGCATTCAGCCAGACTTTATCACAAACACACACATGGTTACATTCAAACATATAAAGACACACATTGCCATTTAGCTGTATGCTTTCAAAAAAGACCCTGTCTCACACACACACAGATACAAACACACACACACACACACACACACACACACACACACACACACACACACACACACACACACACACACACTCCTGTCCATTGACCTGTCTCTGGCAGCCCTCCACTATGATGAGCTTCTGCTGAGGGGAGGTGCGAGCGAACACTATCTCAGTGTGGTTCCTCAGCAGGTCGTCAAGGTACTCGGGGCTCATGTCCTTTAGGTCCGAGCCGTGCACCACGCAAGCCTTGGCATCCCTGGGGAACACACACATAAACACACATACACGCACAAACACACATATACACACACAAACACGGTAAGGAGTCAGTGACACCGGGGACCGTTATGCAAAGGAGAGGGTTGACATTTTCTTGCTTTCTCCTCAAGTTTGTTTCTCACACACCAACACACAAACAAACACACAAACACATATTCAAAGGGTGGAAAAATATACTTTTTCATGCTTTCTGTCATAACATTTTGGGGAATAAACTTATTTACTTCTTTCTAGAGTTGGATGAGAAGAAAACTACAACTCTCTTATCTGTCAATTGAATATGAAGCTGGAGACTGCAGCTAATTAGCTTAGCTTAGCATGAAGAGAGTAGAAATGGGGTGAAACAGATAGTCTGACTCTGTCTTGTTACAGTATGTACCACATTATTTCATGGCAGAGCTCAATCATTTGTCACCTATATGCTTAATAATCGTATTCTGATATTGTGTCTAAACTTCTATCTACTCTGTGCACATGGCATCTATTGCATGGAAAGCGATCTTCCTCGGATCTCTTTTTTTCCTCCGTTAAAGGAGTTTTTTCCCTAATCAAAAGAGATATTATATGTCAATTTCAGAGCTGAAGAGATGCTGGTAAGCAGATTTCGCCCCCTTTCCAGTTTTCATGCTAAGCTAAGCTAATCGGCTGCTGGCTTTAGCATCATATTCATCGGAGTGATGTGTGAGTGGTTCATGCACACATATCCTGTAGACATTCATTGTGTTGAATTAAAAAAATAAACTAGAATATGGCTAGAATATGCTATAGTATATATATATATATATATATATATATATATATATATATATATATATATATATATATATATATATATATGCTATAGTATATATATATATATGCTATAATATAGTTTAAACACTAGATCTATTAAATATAGTGAAATGATCTCTTTCTAAACCTCTTGGCACAGAAAACACTTTTATATCATTTCTGCCTATTTTGTTTGTTAAATCTTAATCTTCGTAGCTTAATTCTTAATATTAGATTTACATTATCATACCAATCGAAATCTTTTAAGTTGGCGCTTAGGCTATGACTAAAAGAACTGGCAATGTCTGCCTGTTCCGGCATTACCTTTTATACACGTAGTGTAATAATATGTTTAGTGGGCGCTTAGGACATGCACTGCATTAGAATTTAAAATAATTGAATTCATTTAGACTAGCTTTAAGAGCAGCAGATACACAGAGACACACACCTGGGTTCAACTTGGCTTAGAGGGATGTTCAGTCTCTCGGCGATGTCCTCGACCGTCTCGTTGCCCTCAGAGATGATGCCCACGCCTTTAGCTATGGCCTTGGCCGTGATTGGGTGGTCCCCTGTTACCATGATCACCTGACGGCAGATGGAAGGTCCCATAAATCACAGAGCGGTAACACATTAAACCCCTCTGTTTCTCATCTGTATGTCATGTATCACAGCATGCTTGAGCTACGGCGCAGTACGGGCCTTAAGGGTCCATAAGTCATCCTAATGTGTTGTGTAGTTACACCGGGAAAAAAGTGGCGCTATTAGGGGTTAAGGGTTCAAATCTGTCGGTACACTCCAACAAACATCTTGATTGGCAGGTTCCTATCACCCATTTAGTGTTATTGTGACAAAACCCTTTCAGAATAAGGGTTTGAGAGTCCATATGGTGACTGTACTCTGCATAGGTTGGTAAAAATTACCCAGAATAAGTGCTCATTTTCATTCATGAACCTCTACTACACCTGCAACTATGTCACCCATATCATGACTTCTTCAGTCAGCATATTTTCATTTCCCTTCAATAATGTTTTACCAGTTTTTAAGGCCGTACAGAATGTATTTTCTTTAATATTTTAAGCTTCTATTAAGGTTTTCGAATTAGGCGTCAAATGTCTGGCATCATATTTTATGACTTAATGTAATTCACGGTGCTGCTAGATTGCTGCTAGACGGCCCCGTTAATACAGGTGAATGCATCCCTCTGCGAGCAGCAAGTGTGAAAGCAAACAGTATTTTTGCCAGCAATGAAAATATTGCTTTTGAAAGGCTGAACACCCAAAATATATGGATTGAAGCAGAATATTTCGTTAGCTACCACTGGGATATAATTCTACAAATAGTGTAATACTAATAATATTAGTGTAGCCTGATTTCTATATGCAGGGGGAAATAAATACAGGTTTTAAACATTTAAAATAGACAAAGAAAATATGAAAGGCTGCACAGCAATGTCAAGCTTCAAACTATTCGGTACAGCTCTACCTTTAAAGTGCTTTTAGTTTGACTTTGCACACTGCCAAGCTTTTCTGACACAGATACATAACTAAAAACTTCTCTTTTTATCCCATAAGTGGCAATAGATTGGTTTCAATCTCTCCAGAGTCTCACATCAGATCAAATCTTTCCATGTCTGGGACATTTATGAATATAACCTTTTCTATTTCGGTGGGAAGTAATAGACCTGTATAAGTGAGAGTAAGATCTTTGGTTTTTGAGACATTAACTTCCTGCATAACTGCATCCAAATAAACTGAAAGGAATACATTATTTTGAATATCTATAGAATCTGAACCTTGTATGTAAAGTTATGTAATTATAAGTCATTTTGAGTTTTTTCTGGAAATCCCCAGCACCATCATATTCTACAGCAGAACACAGACAAGCTGAAGGAAGGTGCAATAAGGATAGAGCACTATATATTGCACTAAAGCCTTTGGACTGATGCCGTGAACCGAGGATGCACATTTCACTGAAACGTTAGCACTACATCCAATAAAAAGTAATTAAAGCAACGGAGCCATGTGCTCTAGTTTCCTCTTGGGTTCAGCTACGAGGAAAAACATCCGCTCTGTTCTGGTGTGGATGTGTGTTAGTCTTAAAATGGTCTTATTCCAGTTCAATCAGAAAGCACACCTGCAGCACTTAATGTCTGACAATATCTAGCAGTTACACCAAGTACTTTGAAACATCTCGTCACAGATTCTTAAAAATCATATAAACTACTTTAAATCCAAGTTTAGTTTTGACTTTAGGTGTTTAATATATATACATATATATATATAAATTAAAGAGCCCACATCAATGTTGCCCACATTTCTAACTTCATATTTGTTTATATTGACAATGTTTAAATCCCAGTCTGATGTTTGTGAAGTCAAAAAAAAGACATGGCATAATTTAGAGTTAATCTAACGCCTGAGTCAAAACAAAGCTGATATATAACAACTAAAACTTTCAAAAAAACTTTGTGATTTTAACATTTAATCAGTCATGTCAGTTCGGTAGCCTTTTTTTAGAATAAACTCAACCATTTTCTTCCCTTAAGCAACATCTTCACTTTTTCTTTAAGCCAATTACAGTGTGTCTATCAAAAATTCCTTATCAAAGGAAGCGTAATAACTTCTGTACCTGAAATTGAAAATGTGCAAAATCCTTTTTCCCATATTTGTAGTACTTTGCCCGAAATTAGAACGACTCATTCTACTCATTATCCATTTGATGTTGTTTAACCTTCCTACGGCCCAGATTATTCCTTTTCTGACAAAACATCTGCTCTGTGCGTATTTGCAGTTGATTAACATATAATGAAAACAAATGTAGTGAAACTGCATTTTGCCAATAAGGAACATTTTCAAAATTGTTACTGGAAAAGGCTGAGTTTATCCTTTATTGCCTGTTGCTCTTTATTTTTCACATAAAAAATGTGATCTTTGGTTTTCTTAAAGGGGAAGTTTGTAGCATTTAAGCAGATCCACTGGCAAACATGTATAAGTATGTTTTCTTTAGTGTATAATCACCTGAAATATGAAAAATAAAAAAATAGAATAATTGTGTTTTCGTTAGCTTAGAATGAGCCATTTAGAAGGAGTTAGCCATGTTTCTACAGTAGCCCAGAGTGGACAAACCAGACACTCCAGATAGGCTCCAGATAGGGCCATTTGCATTTTCGCCTCAGCCCCTGCAGTTCTTCTTCACGCTAGATGCCGCCAAATCCTACAAACTGCACTTTTAAAATTTTGTAATTTCGCAAATTTCTGGCCTCCAGTATTTACACTGGATATATTATCAGCAGTTTCCTCTGAGCAATAGAACTTAATTCATCCATCGTTTATCATCTATCAGGCCCCATTTGGAGCAGTCGGTTGTCATTTGGCCTGCATTTTGTGATTTGAAGAGACCTTTCACTCAAATGCCCGATAAATGAAGCCCAGGGAAAAGAGGCTTTTCAGGAACTACAATGTAAAATTGAGCCCGTGGAACCAATTACCTTGATGCCGGCAGAGCGGCATTTACCCACTGCGTCAGGCACAGCTGCACGCGGCGGATCAATCATGGAGATGAGACCCAAGAAGCAGAGCTGCTCGGTGGGGAAGTTCGTCTCGTCGCAGTCGAAGGTGAATCCTCGAGGGTACTGGGATGAAGACAGACTCAAGTGGCAGAATCCTGCAGGAGAAGAGGGATCAGTGAGGTGACTGAAACTGACTGAAACCTTAAAGTATACTGCAACTAACGGGAAAAAATACTGTTTTGTTGCTCTGACAATTTATCTGGCATTTTAAAAAGTAGTCAAATCTTTAATGACACTTACAGTGATTTAAAATCCAAAACATCCAATAAACAATAAGGATGCACTGTATGCATGTATTTTGCTGTTATTATTTACCATAAAACACTACAAAGAAATGTAAATATGAAAAACATCTTTAGAAGATACGCTGTCCTCCCTGCATTATGCTTTACCTATCACTATGCATACAAATCACTTTCATTTTAGATGTTAGATTCTGAGGTTGCATTTCTGACATACAAATTGAATCCGTCACTTTTATTAATTCATGACCTACAGCTCTCGAAATAATAGCATCTCTATAATCCCTATAGAGTAAAGCACAATAAAATAAAACTCTCAGTCTAAAAGTGTACCACCCGACCCATCATCATCATCATCATCACCCAAGGCATGACTGGGATTTAATAATTAATCATGATTCCTGGAGTTTCACTGCATTATTCCACATTTCACTGTGGTGAACTACTCCAACAAAACCGATGATAGCACAGAATTATTACTTATGGCACTTTTTTTAGAAAGATGCCAGCTAACTTTTCTCCTTGGTTGTCAAAATGATGACATTTACAGAGTTTGGATGCTGAACACTTTAGAGATATTGAAAGTTGAACTTTGGGTACAGATTATTCACTCAAAATGTGTCTACAATGTTATTTCATGCACAAATAATATGTGATTTAGTGCAGTTTGACCTGATTTGAATGCCATTACATTACCAGAATCCATACAACATTACATACAAAAAAGAAAACCCATATCTCGAACATTTTGTGTATCAATAGTCATTTCATCTTTTATTCCATGTCAGTCTACTGCAGTTCTGGTGAAGACTGCAGTGCTTCTATTAACATTTTTGCAGTTAAAACATTCTACCCTTTTACAGGGACATGCGGCTAAACTACCCTCTTTACCAAGGAGATAATAAAAGGTAAGTGCTGTGTCCAACTGCTTCTCCCCATCACCTATTCCCAGAACCAAGATAGCGGTTTCCACGAAACATACCGAGCACTCTCTCTCCCAGTCCTCCCAGCTCCATGTAGGCACTCTGGAAAGCCTCTCTCCAGTTTTCATCGAGTGGCTGCTCCTGGCCGTGGATCATTATGCTACTGCACCTGTAAAATATTTATTAACAATACTTTTACTGCTTCCAAAGCTAATAAAATAATCTTTATCTGAATGATAATGGTTGATGTGGAGGACATTTTTGGGCTGACACCAATCCAGTCCCCAGACAAAAAAAGTTGGCATTGCACTTTTCTAAAAACTCGGGCACATTGAATGTTGCATTTTTGAACCAAAAAACACGTTGATAAATACTTCTCATATCAGCCATGTATCACACACAATTACACCTGGTTAACGTTTTGAAAAGATTGGTTAGGCTAAGGCAACAAAACTACAAGGTTAAAAAAAGATCACAGTTATCAACATAACTAGTGTAAATAAATAATGACCGCCATTAATCAGACTTTCTTATATGTAGCGTTTTTTAACAAGAATCACGATTATATGTAACAAGCGAAAAGTCAATATCTGCATCACCCCTCCCGCTCTTAGTGGACTTTCTCACTATTCATATTCATTATGATACCATGTTATTTTAAATAACTGCTACGACGTCGCTCATTTGCTCTCCCCAACTGCAAAAACGTCCACTTTCTGGGGAATTGGGTCAGACTTTGGCCAACATTGAATAAGTGTGACAATTGAACAAAAACTTTCAGCACCTCAAAACCCAGCATCCATCCCCATTAATATGCAATAACAAGAACATTTAATGGATAAGAATTGGGTTATTCTATATTTTTCCCATTTTCAACAAATTCACTGAAAGGACCAAAACCATCAAAGTGTTTCTCCCAAAATTTCTGCTTTTCCCACTCTGTCTGAGGCTCTCCATTAGTTCCCCACTAAAAAAGGTCAACTTTATAGTTTAATTGTTTTTTTTTTCATGGTAACTCATTTTCCAAAACAGCAGGCAGGAAGAAAATAGTGTTGGGGACTATTTCCACCGGTGGATTAATATACATTTGTGCTCCAGTGCAGTGATTCTCAACGTTTTCAGATCTACCACAGAGCCCATGTTCATGGTGATGAAGAAACAACTGATTTTTTTCTATATTGTCTACATGGTTTTTAATAGTTCTTTGATCAACAGTGGAGCTACATGGCACAGAGGAATAAGCTATTTCAAGTTCCTGATACACAGATAATATTTATTTATTGGATTGATTCAAAGTTGGTTTCAGTCTTTTCAAAAGATTTGTTACAAAAAACACTTACACTGTCTCAGATGCCCATGTTTATAATCGATTGTATATTATATGCATGGGTTATATGATTACAGTGCTGTTTGGGAAATAAAATACACAAAGATCCTGGCAAAAAAAAAATCTATGAATGGTTTCTATTCACTACATCCCTGTAAGAGAAGGAAGAAATAAAATTAAATGGAAAAAGAACTACAAATTCTGTGCTACCTCACTTGGGGGACATATAATCGATCCATTATTGATTAACCAACCTGTCCAAGATTCTCTCTGGCGCTCCCTTCATGACCAGAATATGACCGGAGGGATTATCCTCCGCTTCATGGACGGAGAGCTTTAAAAAAAAAAAAGGGAGGACATTGGAAAAAACTGGTGAGTACATGACAGGATTTATTTTGAAACAAGATGCAACATGTGGATTATGGCGGGTTTTTTGATGCTCCAAAAGGTTTCATTTTTTTGTACGGAAAAAGGCTCAGGACAATAAAGAGTTTCATGGTCGTCCCAGAAATAATTTATCTTGTCATCTTTTTCAGAGTGGTTTGAAATAAAAGTCAAACCAAGCTGACTTTACTGAGTGCACATTGTAATTCTCATGTATTGTTCGTGTTGAAGGAGCATTCAATCTTACATGTATTCCTGTGGTTTTACACCTTGCATTGCCCCTTCCCCCCATTACAAACACACACACACACACACGCAAAGTCCCCCAGGTAATTTGTATCTGAGTCACAGCATATCTAATCTCAGAAAACCAGAGCAAAATTGCTTTTTTTTTTGCTTTTTCTCCCCTCAACACAGACGCTCCTATTTTAAATCAGGGAACAGGTGCACAAAATGCATGCAGGAAGTCCTTTGTTTGCTTCAACATCACTGTTGTGTTATTCATATGCTGGTTCAAATCTCTAGACAGCATTGGAAAGGAGTAGAAAGCAGAAAAATTCCCCCTGTCTTAATTGCTGTGGTGCCCTTGAGCAAGGTGTTAAAGGGTAACTTGGGTATTTTCAACCTGGACTCTATTCTCCCATGTATTTGTGTTGAAGTGAATAATAGGGAAAACAGTGGTCCAGTATTTAGCCATAACGCCGAAGCCGCAAAACGGTCTGTAATGTAATCCTTCAGAGCAATTCCTCAACGTCAATGTCCAATAAAAGGGCTTGTTAGAAACACTTTATGGCTCAGATTGTTTTTATAAATGTCTGACAACATCATGGAAAGGACCCCACAGAGAAATACACTGTTTTACTTTACCTTTCACTTGAACTCGTTAGGTTTGTTATTTACGCTAACACAGTCTCGCTCAAGGAGAAGTCTCGTTCGGAAATCTGATAGCTAGGCCACATCCACATTTTTTACAAAAAACAGCTAAATATTTAACCGTGATTTTGAAAATCTTTTAAATAACACTAATCTAAGCATTCTGCACACCAACACAACAAGTCACCTCGCGAGATTTTGGAACAAGACTTCTCGTTGAGCTAGACTTGGTAAGACAAAATGACTAACAGACCGGATCGGGCAAAAGGTAAAGAAAATCGTTTTCTCTATAGAGTCCCTTCCATGACGGTGTCAGACAAAATTAATAACAAACTGAGCCAAGTGTACGTACCTTTCCATTGCAAAATATTATGACATTGCATGCTGCCGGTTGCAGCACTCTCATTCAATACCAATTTCAAAAACTGTTGAGCCAATGAGTTACATACACAAAAAAAACATAGGGGGAGCTTGAATATATACAGAAGTAACCCTTTAAAGCTATGTGTGATGACTTTTTCATAGTTCACTGTTATATCTTGATTTTTGCTAGTATTGTCGTCGACTCCTACAGGATGTAACAGAGCAAAAAGCTTAACTTAAGACTCTTCAGCAGTGCATGTTGTGATGTATCTAACAGAGTTTTAAAAACCATTTATAACTGTTCACCATGTGATTCTAGATTGACTGTGATGAAAAAACAACAGGCATAACATGCATGTTTATTGTCTAATGATATAATAAATGTTGCCGCAGTTGCAAAGTTGGATATTGTCTATGATGGAAGTTATCACGTAGAGCTTCTGATGCTTTACAATCGTATTTAAGGTTTCTTTAAAAGTATTAAAACCTTTGCAGTAAAGCCCCAAAATGGTTTGGCTTTGACCATCTCAAACAAAAGGTATTTCTATCCAGTGAAAGGTGGGAACAGATCTTCTGAGGAGCAAAAACCAACCAATTTGTTCTCCACATATATCTTTCTATCATAAATAACACACATCGCAACTCTGCAGCAGCTTCTCTGTGGCTAAGGGTGTTCTGCTTGTGGCCTGTTGGGCAGCTTCCAAGCATAAATATGTGCGTATGAATGTTAAGCAGGGTGGCTGTTGCTGTAAAGAGCATGAATGTTGAAACTGCTTTGCGCTGACAGGAAAAAGGTAAAAAAATGAATATGCATTATCTATTAAAAAATGTTTTTCTAGAATAATCATAGTATCCTCAATTTATAAGCACTTACAAAATAACCCCCCAAAATATATTCAATTGAAAGTTACATTTTATAAAGAAAAAAAAAAAAAAAAAACTTAAATAATAAGAAGAAATAAATCAAAAATATATATTTATGAATAAAACAAAATCTAAAAAGTTAAAAACAACTACTTTAAATATTAAGTACTTAAAAATTGGATTTGTGATAATAAGACTTAATGAGGATTTTGTTGTAGACTTTCATCCGCAGCACTTCCAGCACAAAAATGCATCATCAGTCCCATGCAGTACCTGGTATTTGTTGGTGGAGTTGAAGGGGATCTCTGCCACTTTGGGGTTTCTACTTCTCATATCACGAACTCCCCCACAGCAGAGCTCGATGCATTTTAACAGAGCTGACTCGGATGCGTCTCCCGCTGTGTCCCTCTGGGGAAACACACACAGCCGCACATTAGCACAGTCATTCACATCAGCGTATTAAAGAAACGAGTGTTGTCTGTCTCCCTGCCTGTGTTTACCACACTGCTGTGGAGGGAAACTTGAACCGATTAAAGCGGTACCTGAGAGGACTTCCTTTACTTCCATTATGGTTGTCATTAATGATGCATGTAGCTGAGTATCATCTGCAGCACCAACTATTGGCCACATTGTTTTTAAAGTTATGTAACAATCTAATGTAGAAGTAATGAGACTGCAAAAGCTAGTTTTCTTTTTCACTTTAGGGGATGAAGAATAATTTGATTTAGGCAGCTCAATCTCGTGGGCAGAAATACAGCTGATTTGTTTGCCATGTATGCGGTTTTTAAGGGCATTTTTTTAGGATAAGGATGTAAAGTCCCTCGATATGAAGATTTGGAGAACCATCCTGGAAATAAATGTGGTTGGAACACGTTAGACCACTGACAACAATCAACAGCAAAGTGGACTGTAAGGACGTAGCAAATTAATGCTCGAAGGAATTCAAACCGCTTAATTACTTCTGTGTGGTCCATTTTTGTTAGGGGTGCTAAATACCAAATTCAGAGCATTAATATAGCGGCTGTTAGCATTCTTAGCTGCTAGCCGCCGGTTCAGCTGTCGCTATGTTTTAAAGCCGTATGGAGGGAATCTCTCAATCGTAGATTTGCTCTTAATTTGTAATTCAGCACATTTTAAGTGGTGTGCAGAAGTCTTACACTTTTACTGACACTGATACTGACTATTTTTGGGTAACAGAGGTGAAATCCATGAATTTGAATGTTTACTTCACACTACATCAAGCACACACAGCGACATTAAGGAGGCCTATTTTACAAGGCTCAGCATTAAATGACCCCCCGTTTGGATGGACAGATTTTCTTTTTGTGTTTTCTGCAGGTTTACCAGCTTTAAGATGTGTGACGGAGTTGCTTGTGTGGTGCTTGAATCAATTAGGTGGGGGGGAATGATCTTCCTATAACCTGTAAAATCCCTCTTTATAAAAATTCCATGATGTTCATCCCGCTCTTGGAGCCAATTACAATCCATGCTGAGCCGATTGACCGATATACCAACGGGGGCCGAACCCAGACAAGAGATTCCTCTTTATTCCTGTTTACTTATTCATGAACAGCCCCGAAACAAGGACACGTGCTCCGCAATATTTGTCCTTGTTTGTGCCTTTTCATGACTGAATGAATAGATCAAGGAAATTCCATTTCTCTGTTTTCCCGGGTGAAGATGTGGAACTTGTTCCTGTAATGGTAGTGGAGCCTGCATGGGCCTTGGCAGCTGTGTTTGAGTGCTGTCAGGAGATATGGCTACTTTATGCAGGGAGGAAGCCCGGTCACCTCGAGGGGCAGGGAAGGCTGCAGTGGAAGGTTTCTGCTCCCACCGGAGTCAGGGAGCTGTAATCCCTGTCGCTGTGAGCCACACAGAGAATGTCTTCAGGTCAATGTAGCACCGGTTGGAGGATAGCGGTTGGTAGAACACTGGGATATTATTGACTTACCCACCCAGCAGTGTGTGTGTTAGTGTATCAGTGTGGGGGAGTTATTTCCAGGGGTGTGTGTTATTGTGTGAGAGGGAGGCTAAGCATGTAAGCCAGTGTGTGTGTGTGTGTGTGTCTGTGTGTCTGTGGGTGTGTGTGTGTGTGTGTGTGTGTGTGTGTGTGTGTGTGTGTGTGTGTGTGTGTGGTGCAGGTGTCAAGTCGTATTGTCAAATCATTTTTATGGGTTGTTTTTTCCGCTCTGGGTGCCATGTGGGTGCGGGCTGCCGAAGAGAATGCAAGTATATCTACTAAAGTACTGTACTGCTTATAATTCTGAAGTACTTCAAATTTACTTGAAAATATCAATGTTATGCTACTTTATACTGTATTATACTTCACTATATTTTAGAGGGCAATATTATACTGTATTATACTTCACTATATTTTAGAGGGCAATGTTTTACTGGATTATACTTCACTATATATTAGAGGGCTACATTGTACTGTATAATACTTCATTATATTTTAGAGGGCAATATTATACTGTATAAAACTTTCCTATATTTTAGAGGGAAATATTGTACTGTATAATACTTCACTATATTTGAGAGGGTAATAGTGTACATTTGCTGATCGTTTATAAAACATGATGCATCGCAAACCAGCTGTTATATTTCCTTGTTATATTCCCAATAGTGGTGTGACTAAGTATATTTTCAAGTACAGTGCTGTACTTTAATGAATGTTATAGATAAATCATATAGCTGTAAATATTGTACACCTATGCTTAACAGTATTTCAGAGGGAAATATTGTACTTATATTTATATGACAACTATTACTAGTTACTAGTTACTTTTCAGATAAAGATGTTAAATATAAACCAATATTATCAGTTTACAAAATAAGATTTTTGCTAACTGTGCTAACTAAGTCAAATTTTGCATTCTGCAAATGTTTACTTACAATATAATGGAGTATTTTTACAATGCCATAGAGCTGCTTTACTTCAAGCTAGTAAAGGGAACTTTAATTTTGTGTTGATTTATGTTGTTCAATCAATTATGTGGTTTTACTGCAGCAAGGTAGGGCGGTCTGCTCCACCCAGTCTTCTGGTTCTGGTTCTCCCCTGCCTCCATTCCCTCAAAACGGACCCAGCAATATGACCTGGGCCTCCAGGTGGAGCAGCGAGGTCTCCACCTCCCAACAGAGCTCTGACTGCAGGTCTTTAATACACAAAAGCGGCAGCGAAGCCGAATCTGGGTCTGGGTCTGTCCACGCTGAGCTTGCCCCCGCTGGAGTCTGAGCTGAAGGACTTTCAGGTCAACCTGCATCATTTCGTCTGATTTTGCACGGAATCCAACCCGGTGACTCCGATGACAAGCATTAAGAATAACTACATGGAAATAGCCAATTTTCTCGCCAATGGTGTCATTTGCTTATGTAGGTCATATAGAGGCATCAGTTGGATTGCGACAGTTTCATAACCAGTTAAAAGTTCCTCACAGTAACTTTAAGTAAATGATCTAAATAGCGCCATTGCTTATGTTTGTGTGACAGCTCACTTGACGCTGTCCTGATGTTGCTGACTTCACCCTATCGGCAAATCATGTATGCAAAATCCTATCATATGAATAATGTAAATGCATTGTTTGATCCAAATCTAAAAAGGCGCTGCTTATAATTTCTTTAGATCAAACTGAACATGTTATAAGAGAGTACAGATAATTCATGAGACTGAATCATCAATGCAAAGGGTTGGAAACTGCCGTTGTAGTGTCTGTGTCGGGTGGAGAATCGTACCATCAGGATGGGGAAGTTCTCCTGTCCGGCTTTGAAATCTGCTCTGTTGCACAGGCCAGCAACGTTAGACAGAGCAGCCCAGGTAGCAGAGCTCTTGTCAAAAGCCAAACCTGGGAGAATAGCAGAGGGAGTTGTGTTAGAATTTCTTTTTTCCTTCTTTTTTTTTAAGTGGGGTTCATGCAGTATTTATGCCATTGACTTAACTCTTGGTTCACAGAGTAGCACTGGATATTGTAGCTAAATAACAAAGCAATCTCTTATTCCTTGACAGAAGTGATTTTTCAATTCCCCAGTCTGGAAAATGGCATTCATTTTTAACTAGAAAGTCTCAAAAAGTTAAAGCTGTTAATCAAAATTTCATCTCTTCCACTCAATCTGAACTGAAAAGGACCTTCCCTCTGTTGTGTGCATTTTCTTCATTTTAGCCAAGACTGGAGTGGTCACTGTCACCATTGTTGTGCAAAGAGAATATAATAGCATCATGCAACATACAGTAGGTACACAGTGGCAAACTGCAGCTGGAGTTGTTGAACTTGACAAAGCGCAGCGCAAAAAGGCTCCAAAACTTGCAACAGCTGCAAAAAAAAAAAAATAGTCTCTACTCCTGAAAAATGAATACACTGTGTATTTTTTTTATTCAGCACTTTCACTGTTGCAACTGTTTGGCCTCTGTCAGCACTGCTAGCTATTCATTGTATGATTGCCTAACTCAATACTCATTGGTATGCATAGAACACCTGTTTGCTTTTTCTTACATATTCCAAACCTTTTTGGTTTTTGCTAATAAGCTTCTTTGAAATTGGGCTCGGTTTGTTGCTGTTTGGTAGGAGACAGCAATCCGATTGGTTCTGCTGCAGAGGTCTTGCTGAGGAACTCTGGCAGAGGACATGTTTGTGGCTGGTGGTTATGTCGCCCACACTGCATACCGCTGCTCAATTAATCCAAGCGGTAGTGCAAACAGCAATGTCGGTTGGCGGTGTGAACATTGGACAGATGAATTTCAGCAGGTGGTCACACTCCCTCTAAGCATTCCCACACAGTCTCTATCTCCCCCTTTTTCCTTTATGTAGTCTCTCCATCTTTCCCCAAAGCTCTCTCCTTCCACTCTTTCTCTCTTTCCCCTACTCCTCCCTTTTCTTTTCATCTCTGCCTCTCATTCAGTCTCACCCGTCTGGTCCTCGGTGGTGTCCGCCTCGTGGATCTGGTTGTCGAACCACATGTGGGCCACGGTCATGCGGTTCTGGGTCAGCGTGCCTGTCTTGTCGGAGCAGATGGTGGAGGTGGAGCCGAGAGTCTCTACGGCCTCCAGGTTCTTCACCAGACAGTTCTTCTTCGCCATTCGCTTGGCAGTGAGAGTCAGACACACCTGGGAGGACGGTGGGAGGTGAGGGGGGGGGAGAGAGAGAAATAAGATGAGCGAGGTAGGGAGGATGAAGATAGGAGGCGAGGATGGATGATTGTTAGTCGGCGAGGAGAGAGAGCATGTGTACGCACCGGTGCATTCAAGTGTTTGTGCATGTGAAACCATGCGTGGTCCAGGTGCCTTACAGCGTATGTGTGTGTTGCTGTGTGCGTGTGCATGTGTGTCTGTATGCATGTATTTGGTTGGCTGGTTAACAGTAGGTGCACTGGGACATAAAAATACGATGAATAGACACATTCCATATGTCGTAAGAGACACATCTAGGCACATAAATTAAAGCTTACCACATTACTCACAGAGCAACAAACGCAGCACGAACGTGCACAAACATTTTCAAACAAAAACTCACGGTGTGTTTAAAGCGAAAGCAACTAAAGAAAACCAGTCACTGGAAGTTAATTTATTTTCTGTGACCAGTGAAATGTCGACTGATGGCATTTCAAATGCCAGCCGGCATCCACCTCAGCAGCAACTTTGTTTATTGTTGCAGAAAAGTTCGATTCACTTCAACATTTGAGCGACTCCAACGCAATAAATCACCTGCTTTGTTTTAGCATCATTAGAGCTACTGCGGCCAACATCCACTGAGGGTAAATTAGTTTGGGGAAAAGCACAGGCATAACTAATAACACTGATGATGGCCCCGTTCCATTTAGGCGTGCCAGCAAACCATGACAGTGGGCCAGCAGGCACGAGATGAGGGCTATCAAACTGGCTCAGTTCTGCAATAATCAATATTTTGATGTCAACAATAGATCAAATTACTGCATGTGATGAGAAAAACAGCTGCTCAAGATGATAAACCTGCAGAGAATTAACACCAAACTCTGCATTTACACCTTGTACACTACCTGCCCAGCACCAAACAGCAGACAGACAAAGTTAGCAACAAGCTAGTGAGGAGAAGTCATACATGATAATGTGTGTAATATCTGCAATATGTGGAATATGTGGCTGTGATGTGCTTTCGTACATGTTGCTTTGTTTATATGTTGTCTGTTTCCTTGTTATTACTGCTTTGGAAGTCCAAAACAAATGTTCCTATGGGGACAATAAAGTATATTGTAAGTTTACCTTATCTTATCTTATCTTATCGAACAGCCAAAGAGCCAGATATATTTTCCCATGAGTTGGTGGAGACCAAAACAGAGCTAAAAGGAGAGTAAATGTTAAATGTTTATTTGTTGGGTGTCCAGCAAAAAGGATCCTAAATGAATGATTATGTTGCTCTGTGCATGCTGGATGTGTAGATATTGCGTCAAAATAGCTTCCGAATATGTTCTCCATAACTTTAAAATGTATGTCAGCTATTGTGCCAAATCAATCAAAAACAAATCAATGAATACAGCTTTAAATGGAGTGAAACAATTAATAATGCTATAAGTTACATGACTCATTATCATAGCTCATTATCATAGCTCATTAAATGTCACTGTCAGATTAAAAATCTAATCAGAAAAGAAAACGATAAAAATAAAAATAAAAATAACCATTTGTAACACAAACCTTTTTTTAACCTTTGTTTGTGTATGTAACAGCAGCCAGTTTATGGCTTTCACCCATTGTTCTGGTCACTATCCCCGGAAGCATATTCTGTCCTGTCCTTGCTACAAGGGGACCTTGTTTTTTCTATAGTGAAGTGCTCTTTTGAGATCTTTATTGGGGAAAATCAGTAAAAACTCTAATAACAAAGAGAAACACACACACACACAAACGACTCACAGTGACAGTAGCCAGCAGTCCTTCAGGCACGTTCGCCACAATGATGCCAATGAGGAAGATGACGGCCTCCAGCCAGGTGTAGCCCAGGATGACCGACAGGATGAAGAAGCTCACGCCCAGGAAGACAGCCACGCCCGTGATGAGGTGGATGAAATGTTCGATCTCAATGTTGATGGGCGTACGGCGGACTTCGAGCTCTGACGCCAGCGTGGCGATGCGGCCCATCACCGTGCGGTCCCCAGTGCAAATCACGATGCCATGGGCCGTACCTGAGAGGGATCAGGGATTCACTGTGAGTCTCTCTGGACAGAAGCATCAGTTAAAACACAATACATTTTACATTTTTTCATCAACCGCCAGTTTGTGACAGTAGGTCAGGTCAGGTAGATGTCATATTTTTCTAAATGGTGTCTATTTTATTTTGTTGAAGAGAGAGCTCTTTAAACAAATGTCCAGCCCTCAGCTGGATGATGGGGAGGTGATGGGCTGGATAAAGAGCAGTGATGGATGGAGGAGAATTACGGGTGTTGGCCAGTGATTGATGGTTGAGCACACGCCGGACTGAGTGAGTGAGGAAAGAAACTGACTCAGGTAAAATACAAATAATGTGATCTACAGACCTCGGCAGATTTTACAGGGACTAATTTCTTTCAGTGCAAAGTAAAAAGGAGATCTGTGGATTACAGAGTCACAGGGACATTGTTTCAGGAAAGAAAATGTAATTAAAATATCTTTTCTATTGCTGTGAGCACCAGAATTTTTTTTAAAAGTAACATCCATTATATTAGATTGGAAGCAGAAATCTCAGGGTGAGATCAACACCTGGGAAAATAAAACCCAAGCTATTTTCATAGCTAGACATCACCAAAGAGAAGAAATGGTGCTTTTATATCCTTTAACACAACCCACACAGATAGGTATTGAGTAACAGTCTATAAGGCAGCAGACTAAATATAGCTTATACACATAAATACTTCTATTTCTGATTCACATATTGAACTTTTAAAGGGAAAAAAAGCGTTTTAGAGATAGGATGCAATTAAATTCTGAATCTTAGATAGTAAGTCAATACAGACCAGAATTTGTTAAAGTGCTTAGAAAAAAATGGAAACAATTTCTACATTGGCATGACAACTGGGCATGACATCTACTAATAAAGATTATGTGATGATTGAAAGCTCCTGAACATCTACTAAACGGAGCTTGTGGTTGGTTTGTTCAAGAATGAACTTTGAACCTCAGGTAAATCATCATGCTGGATGAATATAATACAGACTGGATCCTCCAAAATTCTTAATTCTATTATTAAAACTATTAACTTTTTTCCAATATGAATGTACTTTAGAGACAAACGTTATAAATCAACCTACATTAGAAGTTAAATAAGAACTTGATGAAGTTGCAGATTCTAATATGAGAAACCCATTGAAATGCTTCCTGCATCACCGTTTGATGACACTAATACACCACATTAAATCCCCATCGGATAAAACACTCGTTAATAATCTCAATGCATTCAAAATTCAATAACTACACTCTACTGTAGGATGGAGGGATTGCTGTTCTGAGGAACGCACAGAAACATACTCTTGTTCGGGCCATAAGGCCAAAACAATGTTGATCTCCAGATGGCAGAAAAAAAAGAATTTTAAAAGCAATTAGAGACAATCTTGGCCAGATGTGGCCCACTGACCCTCGACACAGTTGGTGGAATAGAAACAGATGTTGCGGGTCTCAAGAGGATTGTCGTTGGTGAACTCTGGAGAGCGGGTCTGAGGCTCCGATTCTCCCGTCAGAGACGAGTTGTCCACCTTCAGAGGGATGGGGAAGAAAGAGAGGAGAGAACGGTGTTACCCAGTGAGAGTGAGGAGCTCAGACTGACATGGTGTAAATGAGAGCAGCGGCACCTATCAGCAACAAGTGCAACACTCTTGTCATGTCAAAACCATATCTGGTTATTTTTCCCGCACTCCTCTATGGAGAAATACATACAGTTAATTACCATGTTGGGGTCGAGTCCAATAACACTGCTTCAGAATCAAGTGCAATAAACTCAAGCTTAAAGTGGGACATATTGGAGACATGTCATCCTATAGCATCAGTAAGCACTGAAACAAATCAAGGTAAAAATATGTGTAACAGAAAGCCGAATTTCTACCTCATGAGTATAAAAAGAATTCTGCTTAATTCAGTTACGTTTTAAAGGCGCAATGAGTATGATTTTTTTGTTGTAAAGTGAACTAATATCATCAACAGACTGTGAAGTGGTTACAGTTTTAGCGTCATGTCAAAGACGTCTATGTATTGTTTTGCAGAGATATCTACTGCAATTAGCATGCTAACCAGCTAGCCCCGTCCCGGCCGGTCTCGTAATACCACTTATACCTTGCGAGGCACCAAGGGACTTTCAGTCACGTTGAAGGTACATTGTCTGTGTACGTTTTGATAGTTTCTTTATTACGTTAAATGAAAAGCGGCAGAAACAAGCAAACAACTCGTATTTTTATCCAGAAGACTACTTCGCCGGGAGGAGGCTCCGGGAAATGGACCTTCAGTTAGCGGTTAGCTGTAGCAACTAGCATCCAGTCAGTGCAAACCACAGCCCAGAGGGTCTGATCCCAGGAGACCACCCTAATTTCCCGCCATTTCGGTAGACTTTCTGTTGCTGTCTTTACTTCTTCTTCACAAGGAGGACAGAAATACCCAAAATCCAAACATACACATACTGTACGGCCCCCGATTCGTGGCACAGTGAACACAATATGGACCAACGCCACATGAGAGATTAGAAGATAGCAGTGTTATTTTGGCTGTCTGTCAGAGTTTCAGCTGTTTAGTAAAATTTGCGTGTCCTCTCTGATGACTGTAAATGTAGATTGTATGGACCCTGTAGTAAAATGCTAAAATGCTGCCCCCTATTTGTTTGGAGCATGTGGCCAGATCTTACACATTGCACCTTTAAAAAACCCAAATCAATAGAAGACAAGTAAGCACTGAAAAATCATGCTACGTACATTTTTGCTTGTCTGGAGGCAAACCGTACTCATGTTGCACAAAATTAGAGCATTTTCGTGGTGATGTAAAGGCAATCATAAGACTGTACATAATGTGTGCGTAAGTCTGATTAAAATGTTGCTTGTTTGCACCAAAAAAAAAATTGACATTTGGGGTTTGGAGTGAAATATCCCCCCCCCCCCGCCTACCTTGCACCCGCTGGAGGAGATCACTCGAAGGTCAGCTGGGATGCGGTCTCCCCCTTTGATCTCCACCACATCTCCCTGCACCACAAACTCAGCATTGATCTGCATCTTCTCCCCCTCCCGGATCACCAACGCTTGCTGGCATGGAGAAAAAAGGAAAAGGGGGGAGACGATGAGGGGAGAGGAGGAGAGGGAGTGTGAGGCAGAGAGAGGGAAAGAGTTTGGGAACAGAGAGAGGATTAAGTCAGGGGAAGAAGAGCGATAAAAAAAGCCAGAGGGTGTAAAGGTATGTGAAAGGAAGAGATGGAGGGATGAAAAAAGGGGAAAGACAGGTAGAGGAAGAGTAGAGGGAGTGAAAAGAGCCTAAATAGATTAAAGAATTAGGCAATCGAAGTGCCAGAGGTGGATAACGCGAGGGGAGTTTTTATACAAACACACTCACAATCCGAAGTTGGCTCAAACATTTATTCTTCCTTTGTGCAAGCTTATTAGGTTTCCAGATGAGTGTGTAAGCCCTACTTGAGGGACGGCTTATTGACGCAGAAAGCTGGGAGATTACACCAAACACCAACGCATCAATTTACCTGTGGCACCATTTTCTTAAAGGAGTCCATGATTCGGGAGCTCTTGGCCTCTTGGAAGTAGGAGAAACAGCCAGTGATGATGACCACGGCCGCCAGCACCACGCCCAGATACAACTGAAACAAGGGAGGGGGGGAGGAAGTCGGTGTCATTATCGACTTAGTTTGGTTCATGTTAGGCCTGTTTAGCGGATTTAGAAACCTGGAAACGGTTTTAAAACGGCCAAAACCTTAAATGCAGGAGTGCAGGAGAAGAGTTAAGAGCAAAGAAAACCCGAGGAAGCTCTCAGTCTTAGGAGAAGATTTAAAAGGAGAAGCCGTCCTTGGGCTGAATTCTCGTGTTCTACTCCTGTCATCTTGGATGGCTCATTCAGTGTTAGTCCAAGTTAACGCCTGTCTCCCAAACCCAGAAAAAACAAGAACTGAGACTCTGATCTACGGGACCACCAAGAGATGCTTTGCTGAGCTGGAGTCTGGCTCTGTAGACTCGTGGTTGTGTGAAAGAGAGGAACATTTATTCTGGTGTTTATTTTCTGCGAATATTTTCAGTTTTTACCAGTGAAAAAAATCTGTTGAAGGTGCAGCTCTTATTGATGCACAGACAGGCAGGCACTTTGGATGAAAGTGTCTGCCAGCTGGTGCACTGTACTGTATGTCCTGGACTCCTGGAAAATGAAATTCTTACACCTTGAAAAGTTTCCTCTTTTTTTTTTTGAAAGGTGCTGCTTTCAATTGACAGCAACAACAGAATGTTTGGTCGCTGTTTTTAAAACATTTGCCTCCAACTCAGCGTTCTGTTTTTTTGCAGCTCCTGGTTGTGTCTTCACATGTTTTTTTTGCAGATTTCGAGCTCAGCTCTGTTGCCTCTGTTGCCGGGAGACACTTCTTCAGCAGCTGTACAGACTTTAAGGGCCAACATCTGTCAGGGCAGGTGACACATTCAAATCTACTAAAGTTTAAAGGATGGAAATAATTCATGTTTCATTTCCAGATTGCAAACATCAATTCTAATATATGGCAGTAAATTATGTAAATTCAGACGTGCTTTTAAGAAGCCTGGGGAAGCTAAAACATTTTCTCACGCCGAAAGAAGACAATGCAATCTTTAAGCTCGATAAATCATCAATATAATGTAAAATTAGGGTTTAACAGTGATGTGTGCAGCCCTGTTAGGGTGGATTTTCTTCTTAAATAACTGCTTGTACATGATGCAAAGGCTCAAAGTGCCAAATCTGCAGGCAGCCGGGGCTTTTTTGAAGCAGCAGAGCATCCAGCTGTACATACTCTGTACTGAATGTGGAGATTAAACAGGGGGGAGATTAAAGTTACCACGTGTGCATGTGCGTGTCAACCCTACTGTATGTTACTGTATATTATGCAAGGGGTTTAATGCTGCCAGGGGTTGGGAGAGCGCTGAATGATGATTGCATAATGATTCTGAGACATAAAGTTCAGTATGGATGGCTGCTTGGCTCCCTTTGAACAGCGGGTGGTCTGAGTGTTTTATCCCTGCTAATGTCAGGACCAACACCAGTGTCAGTGTGGGATTTAATGTGATTTTAAGTGGGATTTATTTTTTCCCCTATTCTTTTTGAATGCCCTTACAATTAAAAGTATCTCTTCCCTTGTCTTTTTTCACTGTATTTCCTCCAGTGGACGACGGCTCCGTGTTGGTACGAGTGACCTAACTGCGTTGCCATTTTGGCCGGGACTCTCGGAAAGGAGATTAAGATCTCAAGAGGCCATCCTGGTTAAGTAAAGGTCATATTCAAAAAAATCTCCCGACAGGAAAGAGAAAAGTATATGGAAAGTCACCCACATGAAGTATTATGACACTTTCTGGACTCCTAACCTTTAAGTTAAGATTAGATTTAGGATTTATTGTAAAGGGTATCTCCGGTATTTTTCAACATGGACCCTTTTTCCTCCATGTTTTTCTGTCTAAGTGACGAATATTGAACGAAAGCGCTACAGACTGCCACTAAACGGGCTGCGATGTAATAACGCCTCACCATCAATGTTCGTCAAATAAAAGGCTCAGGCATTATGGAAAGGACCCCTGCAGAAAAAATATATATATCTTTACCTTTCCCTTGATTTGGTTAATTTGTTATTGTGTCTAACCAACCATTAGTTTGCCATAAAATATTTAGTATGTAACAATACATAGTATCTCAACAGCAGTATGCAAAAATTACTAGCATGTTCTACTACCTCCGGTCGCAGCATGCAAGCCAGCATGCTTTTCTGGCTACACAATCCTCTGTGCAGCAAATATGTGAGCAAGAGGGTCAAAGTTCAAGGTGCCATGTTATGATAAAGTTGTATGTATCAATTGTATGCATACTGTGGCACACTTTTTTAAAGGCAGCTGCAGTGTGTACTAAAAGTAAAACATTTCTTTCAAGGAGAAACCTCATTCTGAAATCTTGCATTGCATCCCACATTTTCGTAATCAGCTTAATATTCAGCCACAACATTGGAAATCTTTTAGATTACATTAAGCTAAGCTTTCTGTACTCCAACACACAAAAAACTCTCACAGCACTGGAAACAAGTCACATGGCACAATAACAAACAGAAAGGTAAAGAAAAAACGTTTTATATCTCTTTTGGGTCCTTTCTATAATGTATCAGACGCTTAAAGATAAGAAGCTGAGCATGTACATGTCAAAAATATGTATATGTATAGTAAGTGTGTGTCTGATATATGTGAAATAACTTTATTTGACCATGTAATGAAGTTCAGTGGAATTGTGATATTGTCTTGTATGAACCAATTAAATGATCCTTTGACAAAATGATGTTTTTGTTAACGCCTCCACAGACATTCTAATTAAAAACAAATATTAAATTTAAGATTTGTTTAATTTGGAAGATGAATCTTTCTTTCTTAAGAGCCAATATTACACAGACTGCTTTATTCACCCTTATTAAGAGGCAATCTGGGCTGAATCGCTCCTCAACCTATTAAATGTAATACAGAAATTGGCGCATACTATATGCACAAGGGAGTTTTCACACCTTCACATTCTTTTAGCAGTGAAGGTTGCCAGAAAAATGGTAAACAAATTGGAATACACATGCAGTTAGAAAGATTCTTAAATTTGGGGTTTCTTAAGATGCTACATCAATGGAAGATATATTGGAGAAATTGATCAACACCCTAAATGCCAAAGATCAAGAGATTAATCAACTTGATTAACTTCAATCAATACCTTGATATAGAGGTATAAAAGATGAACGAAAAAAGGATTTGTTTTACACGTGTGAAGAGTTTTGTTTGACATAATGCAGAACATTAGAGTACAGTGCATTGCATTTAGATATTGATTCCTTCATTTTACATATGATTTAAGCATACATTTAGCATATCATAATGTATATTATTATGTTGAATATTTACTAGTAATAAAATTGTGATATTGAACCCAACTTTAAGGATAAACAGCCCGGTCTCACCAAATGGCATATGAATTACACAACAATTCCCATCATTAAGCGTGCAATAACAACGCCATTCTTGCTTTTTTGTGTCATTAAACGGCATGTAGTCTGTACCGACTGCAACGTAATTGCAAATGTACAAATGTGCTACACTCAGAACAAGAGACGTAGTATAAAATGGAAAAAGACTATTTTATTGTGTTGGAAGGGAGGTGGATGTGTCAAACAGACAGTTGAGTTAATTTGAAGTTACGTTAGTTATTTGTATACCTCAGGTACTCAAAGGCACTTTACATGGTAAAAAACAGAAACAGTTAAAGCAATAAATATATATAACAAAGCAGATAAGCGACATTATAACAGTTTAAAAAACTAAACAAAAACAGCCCAACCATAATGTTTTTCCTGAACCTAACTGCAGAGTTTCACTGTCGTAAAGTGGTGTAAAATGACGAAAAGCCAAAAATGCGTTATCATAAATGTTGTGGTATATGTCTTCCTTAATAAAATAAAAGGTAAGCAAAATAAAAATTCTAAAAACAGATTTAGGGTTAAGCTTAGAATGGTTGGAGTGTGCATATGATCAGTATGTCTGTACAATATATTCCATCTGCCTGTGTATCCATCCGGAAATACATTATAATGATGGACACAGGTGGAATTGCATATGTTTGTCTTCATTTGTCTCTCCTGTACCTGTACTACAACCATAGCGGTCTTTGTTTACCTTCATCCCTCCCAGTGTGTGATTAATATGTAAGGTGCGTTCTTGTACATGTGCGTGCATGTTCTACAAGCAGACACTCACGTTGTCATTGGGCGCCTCGTCCTCTGTGGCCACCTGGATGGTGTAGGCCAGGAAGCAGAGGATGGCGCCGATCCAGAGCAGGATGGAGAAGCCGCCGAACAGCTGACGGCAGAACTTGACCCACTCCGGGGTGGTGGGGGGAGGGGTCAGGGCATTCGGACCGTCCCTGGCCAGGATCTCCACAGCTCTGGT
This sequence comes from Anoplopoma fimbria, assembly GCF_027596085.1. Classification (NCBI taxonomy): domain Eukaryota; kingdom Metazoa; phylum Chordata; class Actinopteri; order Perciformes; family Anoplopomatidae; genus Anoplopoma; species Anoplopoma fimbria. The sequence goes on along the minus strand of NC_072451.1, from coordinate 4,950,190 downwards.
GTGGGTCAGGCCCTGAGGGAGGAGTCATTTGAATGCATGTCTTTTTTTTTTTTTTTTTTTTTTTTTGCTTGTGCTGGGAATCTTATTACAACACAACGACCCCATTTTCACCACGGCTTAAAAAGCAATTTTACTGCTTCAGTTGCAGAACATCAAGTATTCCTGCCTGGCCTATTTAGCACAACGAGTATAATAAAGCAGGTGACTCTCCACATCTAAGGTTCAATGTCTTTAACTGTTGGATGAAACCTCATTTGAAAAAATGTCATGATTTTATGCCTACTGGTGTCAAGGTCTGATTAAAAGAAAATCCATGTAAAATCCCCCTGAAATACAATCATTTAATTGTATTAGGGGGAAAAAAACAAATTGTCTCTTTATCAAAGAAGTTTTTGACATTTTTACAGCCGGCAATATTTTCTGAGCACCCCCATCTTACTTTAGTTTTTTTTCAAATACCAATATCAAAAAGATTAAAATCGGTTTCATTTCACCTGCAATGTCAAACGTAAGGTAAGCAGCAAATGTGTTTACAGCATAAAAACGTGTGTGATGTGCTTGTATCTGTCTGTGTGTGGGATTGTGGGAGTTGTGGTGTCTGTGTGTATGTGTGATTGAGGGATTAAAGATGAATGAGGCTCAAGGTGAGCTGGGGACGCCGCGGTGCATCCAACTTGACCAAAGTAATGTTTGGTCTCCGTTTGGATGTTGCTCACCAGTACAGACGAGCAGAGATTACGTCTCCGTGGGGGGATTTAACAGCAACTCTTTGTCGTGTGCGTGCTTGCATGTGTAAATGAGAACACTTGTGTGTTGTTACCCGTGAGAGATCCACTCCGTAGCGTTTTCCCAGATCATCCAGAGTTAGTTTGTGGTCATCCTGCAGGGGAAAAAAAAATCTCTTTTTTATTTGTGCTTTAGGGGAACAGACACAGTAAACAGAAACATTGTAATGTTAATTAGTTAAATATTTCTAATATTTCTTTACAGTAATAGGCTGTAAAAGGAATTTCAAAAACCGACCAGGGTCAAATAGATTGTGAGGGCGTAGCGCTGATGCACTACGCTTCTCCATCTTACTGCAGAAATACTTTATTCAATGTTTCTGTCATGGATCCAGGGGCTTCATATATCTATGATTCATTCCCCGTGTCAGATCAAAGAGGTCAAACAGTGATGTCCACTCCCACTGCATTTCAAAGCAGTGCTGAACTATAGAGATGAGCAAACTGTCTGATCTCAAGTAAAATCTCTTTACCTTGAAAAACTATATAACACTGTTTTTCACAGTTACAAAGGAGAGCTTGGCGATATATGTTGTTTTTCTGGGTTCATTTTGTTGTTGTTGTTTGGTATTGTTATTCCTGTTCAACTGGCCAATGCCACCTTGAGATATTTCCACTGCAGCTAAAATGGAGTTTGGTACAGTAGTGACAAAAATTCCAGCTACCAGCTGTCAGGATGGTGTCAGCTCCACAGAATGAAGGGCTGCTTTCTTCAATCAACCATAGGACAGGCAGAAAAATCCATCAGTTCGTTCACCAACAGTATCCCCTCAGAGTACCACAATGAAATGTAGCTTCAAGGGATTTGCCCACAATCAACGCTAGTTAAGCTTTATTTATATGCCCCTCCACCCAATATTGATCAGCCATTGTCTGGTGGTTGTTTAACGGATTTCTGGGCGGGGGGGAATGTAGGAAATCACTAACTGAAGTACACGAAGCAGACTGATGAAAAGCAAAACACAACACTTAATCCCAAAACTACTACACTAAGTGTTGACAGCATGCGTTTTTTTTCTTCCTTTAATCAGTCGCAGGCCAACTCGATAATTGACAAGAGCTGCTTTATCAGAGAGAGAGTTCACGCAGCAAAGCGTACCCCAGTTTTCACGGGCATCGCTCGGCTGCGTTTTGACAGCACCTCAAAGAGATACAGCTCTACACAAGACAAAAAACCCTGCGCCACGCTGCTGGTGGCCCACAAATTATTCAGTATCTTTCAAAGTACAAAGACGAGCAGCCAGAGGGGTGGTAGCACAGATAGGAGAGGACAGGCTGGCTCGGAACTCATCCACAACTGACTACACTAAGCAGTTTGGATTGCCTTTTTGTTTACGGGGCCACTGTTTTCATTTAAAGCCTTGTTAAATAACCCGGTGTCTTTGGCGTAACATCATTTGGGAGCAGCGGCGATGGAATCAATCACCGTGCAGAGTGAGTGTGGGCTGGAGCAGTGACAGCTTGTTTTTTCTTACCAAGGACACTTCCTTCTTCAGCTCAGCCAAGTCCCTCTCCTTCTTCTTCCTCTTCCCTCCATTCTCAGCACCACACTGAAAAAGAGAGATTACCATACATCAGGTCTGTAGGCCATCATCACAAACCTCCACAGAAAATAAGTTGCAGAAGCCACATGCTGCTTGTAGCCACATCGTGCCCCCCCCCCCCCCCCCCCCCCATTTACATTCACAGCCACGTATTACAAGCTATCACTGTGTGCACAATGTGCTTGATTCATTTTCAATCTCCTGGCACTATTGGCAAACCATTCAGTAAAATATAGGGGAGAAAATATTTCTCTCGTAGTGAGAGTTCCTCATTTGTGCGAGCGAGAGAGAGAGAGAGTGTGTGTGTGTGTGTGTGTGTGTGTGTGTGTGTGTGTGTGTGTGTGTGTGTGTGTGTGTGTGTGTGTGTGTGTGTGTGTGTGTGTGTGTGTGTCATGAACAGTTGGAAGAATGGTGCATCATGGAAATCATCTGCTGCTGTCAGTCTCTCCTCTCAGCAGCACGTGTGCATGTCAGTAGAAGGAGGGGATCCACGGAGCGACCGAGAGGAGAGTGTGTGAACGAGTGACACAGTGAAAAAGTAATCAAAAAGAGCCAAAGAGGGGAGCACAGAGCTGGTGGAGTGCCTGAAATGTGTCTGGCATAGCAATTTCCCCCCACTGTGCGTGAGGAAGATTACCAGCCTGTCCTACCATAAAAGCTAAATGGAATGGGCCTGATGGAGAGAATAAAAACAAAATTACGTAATTACCCAAATAAACAGCAAGCCGGGGAACAAAACCTATTGAGGAGAAAAGCTATCATCCTGAAATGTTACTGTCTTAAAAAAAACAGAAGCATTGTGAGAAATCCAGCCCTGCAGACGCATTTAGAAATCTCAGTAGTTTTCCATGATGCATGTCCACGCCATATGCTGTTGCCGTATATAAGCCACAGTAGGAACACAGACTGAGTCATGTTCATCCGTTCACTTACAACAGGAAGCAGAGGTTTGAGTGTGATAGAAACATACTATTTTTCTGTGAGTTAGTTTGTTTTTTAAATGAAAAAAGAACTTACCCCTCTGCCCATGCTGGATGTCCAGACGTCTGCAGGTTACAGTGTGAAGGACAGCGCTCAGGGGCCCCCTCCGCCACAGCTGAGACCCCCGCCCCCATGTGTGGAACACATTGGTGGCTTTTTTTGGGCCTGGCACCCCCCCCTCGTTCTCTCACTACTTACTCCCTCCTGTCTGGGTAACCTGAGCCATGCAACTCCCCAATACTACAATCCTATCCCAGGGCCTCTCTGTATCCAGGCCCCCCTCCACCGCCACCACCTCCACCACCACACATACTCTCACACAGCGGGGTTTCTGTGTTTGTACCTGCACCTGCTCAATATGTTCCCGTCCCCCCCCCCTCACAACACACACAGGGTCCCACAGAGAACAACATCCTATCAATCACTGCCGTCAACACAACAAATGAAACCTTCAACTCTGCATAACGTAGTGGGCTCAAACTGAATCTTCTGTTCTGCAAAATAAATCCTGCGATAAACAGTTTAGTTTATGTGTAATTGATACTCAGAGGTGAACTTTCTCCTGCTTGAATTCAAAGTGACTTGTAGCCGATGCAACGCTGTGCTTAGCTTAAAGTCCAACATATTTAGAACATAAGGCAGGTCATCAACGCCACGCCCACACAACAGATGCAGCGAAGAATCCCGTGTCAGATAAGTACCAAATGTCTTTTGGCAATTTTATTTTACCCTTCCCACATTGCAATGCCTCTGAAACCTGTATGAGGATCTATTCTTTGATGTATGTATGTATGTATGTATGTATGTATGTATGTATGTATGAGCCACTGTAGTGATACTGCACTCCTTTTCAAGGTTTCTTCCACTTTTTTTTTTTCCAAGGATATGTTTGCTTGCTTATTTCGCTGTTCTTATCCCCTGAGTTTAGCATATGTCCTTGGTGTGAAAAAGTAAAGAGTCTCATTTCACAGCAATGTTTAAAAAATGTAAATATAACAGAAACCAGAGAAGTAATTAAACAGGTCATGTAACCTCAATGGGTTAAGTAGCAAGAGAGTGTGAAAGCTTAAATTATGTTACGCTAATAGAGTCTATACTTTATAGGGAATCAATGTAACTTTTGAAAGAGGAAATAAAACGTTTATTTTAAGTAATAAGCATAAAGTGCACTCTTACTTAATTCAATAAACACAGTAGTTTAGCTCCCACAGATTTACATGGTCTGGTGCTTTGATGTGTGATGTAGCTTATGGTGGCTAATGTTAGGTAACTTTTGATATTGTTGTGAAACTGGCGTCACTAATGTGACGTCGGTTTGCTGACTTCATGACTCTTTACAACTTGAACTGTGTCAATTTATTTTTAACATGTCACAGATAAACATTTAGACATTTAAATTACCAGAGTCAAACAAGCTATGGCAATGACGTCACACCTTAGTTGACTGGGTTCCAGTACAAGAAGGTCCTAAAAATGGGGTTTGCTCCAGACAGGTAAGCTATTATTAGCAATACCCGCTGATAACAGGACATTACAGTATTATTATGCCCATACAAACACAGACGCTACACGTTAACAGAGGGGAGTTGGGCAGAACTTACACATGGAAGACTAAAGTGTTAATAAACAGCATATTACAAGAGATTTTTTTAATGTTGATGCACGGAGCAGCCATCTTGGATTTTGAGTTTGGGGTTTGGGGAGTTATTCAGATTTCAATCAAAAATCCCAACTTCATTCGGAGTCATTCCCAACTTTGGGAATTAGTCCACAAATTGACTCCTATCTCTTTTTCTTCTTTCTCTGTCAGGCATAATGTTGCATACCACTGGACCCATGAACCACAATCTTTTGTACATATTTACGACCGCATGATCAAGAACCTCTTGTTTATGGAGGGTGATTCACACGTTCTGAAAAAGCATTTTATTATCTCTTTCAGACTGTCTAAGTGCTCCTTTCTACTTTAATTTGGTTTAACATGGTTTTAGTTAAGTGTCGTTGCCAGGGTTATGTGTTGTTGCCAGGCAACGACGACAAGTCTCTTGGAAACCTCCGGCAGTTGTTTGTCAAGATAATGTTACATATCTCACTTTTAAAGCCACAAATGAACATTTTTACCTTTCTGTTTGTGTGCAAAATATACAAAGAAGATCCAATATTTTAAAAAGTTAGATTTAAAGGTGTTGATAGGCATATTTTATGCTGTTTTTCCCTCCTTCCAGCTTTTATGTTAAGCTAAGCTAATAGTCTCCTTAACACACACACACACACACACACACACACACACACACACACACACACACACACACACACACACACACACACACACACACACACGAGTGATATCAATCTTCTCCTCTAACTCTCAGTAAGAAGGTAAATGTGTTGAACCTACTTCCCAAAATGTCAAACTTTTGCTTGAAAAGGTGCTATAAACATATCGATTCTCCACATAGTATCTCCAAAGTCCCTGTTTTTAGGATTTGAACATGTCTGACTTTAGTGACTCCAAGTGGTAGCATCAAAAGAGACACTCTGGAACGCCTCCCCCCCCTCAGCCAGTCATTCAGGTGCAGCAGCTGATCAGTTCAGTGGTCACCAGTTAAAGACTGTGGTTGTACTTTGAGTGTAACTGTCTGAATATGAAGCAGAGCATTTCTGAAAAGGTTACGTATGCTCGCTGAATCCGGCCTGGACATTAAAGTCAGAAAAAATTAGGCCGTTTTGAATTGCACCTCATTTTTGTGACCCTGTAAAATGCTAAAAGGTTGTAAATGGTCACTGAGCATTTATTTTCAGTTCATCATCATTACTTTTTGGTAACAAAGGGTATGGTGAGGTGAGACCATTTTATTACTCACCTGCTGCCTAGAAGCAAATGTTTCAAAGTTTATTAACCAAAAAGAAATCCTTGTGAATTCCAAAGGAAACCACTTGCGTTTTTTGTTCAGCATTAAAAACCTCCAGACTAACTCATCTATAAAGTTCTTATTGTGTATGCAAATGTCTTTAGATAGCTAATAGGGCTAGTGCCTTGTCAGAGTATTCAAATATTTAAAATGGTGGATATCATAATTTTTCTTTGAGGACTTTCTTCTTAAAAGTTAATGGAAGTGTATCTTGGCAGAGACATTAGTGGCAGATTTATACAATGCTGGAACTCAAAGAAAATAGACTGCAGACATTTTCAGCTGGGTTTACTTTGTCTTCTGTTGACAACAGCCGCGCTTGGGGCTTTAATTTTTATTTACGCTCTCTTTACAACACATTATACAGAGTCATCAAAAGTTGTTAGTGCTCTGGAGTTATCACAAGCATTAAAAATAAATGTAAAAAAAAATGTAAGAAGCTCCAGTCATTTGAAATAAACAAGGGGTTATTGTGCGACGTTGACTAATACAGTTTATAATACATATAAAACATTTTTTAAAAAGGCATTTTAATGCTTATGTCAGGTGTCTGTGTGGCTTTGCTGCAAATAGAAGAAAAACATTCCAACCAATCCATGTGACTGGACAGTTAAACAGCGACTAGTGAAACAGATCTCCAGTTATAAATATGTGGATTCTAGCACCTCCATTGCTGTTATGAATTTTAAAGGAACATTCAAGTCTACACTATCCACCCTGCATATCAAGCACGCAGATCGCAATCCATCTTTGGCTCAGGGTTGGGGAAGGAGCACCTTTAAAAGAAAGCTCTGGGGGAAAAGCGAACTCTATCTGTGGTGATACATATGGATTTCTGGCTTGGCTTAACACGCCAGATAAGTCTCTTCCTCCTCCAAAGCTATCTCCCACAGCAAGCACCTTCCTCCCCCCTCCACTTTTTTTTTCTCCCCAGCCACATCGCGCTGAATCTGAGGCTAACCGAACCCTTATCCACCCTTCATCTTCTCTCTGACACCGCACGACAACCTCGATTTCCCATCGTCTCAGAAATAAAAACGTACACCAGAGAGACAGCCACACAGTACCTTCCATAACACACAAGGTCAGAAATATAATGACATATTCCATCGAATACATTACATTTCTTCCCTGCCTCGATAAACATGTTCTCCATGTGTTTTCTCGTACACATGTAAAATATGTCTCAGAAAACATTATTTGCTTTACTTAGGGTGATATAATGTCATTTGTTTTGTTTTGCTTTGTATCAAATCTCATTTTTAGCACTCTTAACTAGACACACATATACACAAAACACGCGTCGTATTTTTGCGACCGGAAGAGAGCTAGCTAGATTATAAGTTTCTGTTTGGCGTCTTCAGTGAGAATTTAAGGGCGGATTTCTGCCCGTGTGTTTCCGTCCTTTGCCAGTGAGGGGCAGAGGGGAGCGTTTTGGCCTACGAACCGGCAGAAACAACACAGTAGAGGGTCGGAGGAAGAAGGGAAAAGGCGGGCTGGCAGAGGGACGTGCCTTTTTGGTGGGAGGAGGCGTTTTGAAGGGCAAGAGAGAGGGCGTTCGTCAATCATTGGGCATGCCGCAGGGAGGGGAGAGAGATGTCCGTCATCGAGTTTTAAAAAAAGAGAAGAAGAAGAAGAAGAAGGACGAGGAAGGAGGGAAGAAGGACAGAAGAGAGCGGAAAGAGGAGCAGAGCATTGAGCTGTAGGCCTGGCAGTCAGATAAGGAGAGGCTTAAAGAGTAGAGTGGATTGTGTATAGGCCTTTTTCTGTAGGGGGGGGGGGGGGAATAATGCAGTGCAGAGTCTAGACTAAAGGACAGGAAGAGGAGGAGATAAAGAAAGACGGAGAGAACGAAACGAGGAGAAGAAATCCCAAGATGGGGAGCAGAGATGAAAAGTGAACAACAAGGGGAGTGGAGGCAGCAGGGGGAGGGCGAGAGGGAGATGGAGAGAGAGAGATATCCTGTTACCAGCGCGTGCTAAAATAATTATCCCCTGGGTTGGAGAGGGGAAACGTGCGGGCGGATTAACTGGACCTTAAAATAACTCGGAGAGCGTAGACCTCTTCCTGGTAAGCCTGTTTTGTCAAGACTCGCCGGCCCGTGACGTCATTCCAGGTCGTCGGTCGCCGGCCGACGAGTCGACAGCGGAGTCGTTCACTCACAAACAGAACAGAAGGCTACCTCTTTCTTTTTTTTCTCCCCTCCCTCCCTCCCTCCCCGTTAGCAGAAAAATGTGCAGCTGTTAACAGTAAGGCCGTGTGCTCTTATGGGGGCCTGAAATAGCCCCCCTTTAGCCAGGGCAGGGGGACACGGGCGACAACCTCCATTAGCTCAAATGTGAGAGGATTGAATCACCCCGAGCTCGAGGGCTTGAACCTCCATCTACGCCGGCTGAGAGCAGGAATCATATTTCTCTCTCACTATCATTCTCCCCCCACCCCCGTCTCTGTCTCCCCCCTTTTTTTCCTCCCTATCTGAAGTCCAGAGTGCACTCTCACAGCTCCGCTCAGTGGGTGTGATTGAGTCGTAAACATTAAGGGCGGGGGTGGGGGGGAGGATTCAGGAGGATCTAAACACAGAGGGACATATTTTGGGTTCCTCTTAAGGAAGTTATGTGCGTTGTTAGCGTTGGAGCAGTTTTACAGTCTGCCCAATGAGTGCATACGGGGGCCTCCAATCAGCCGTTGTAAAAATCATTTGACGCCGTTGCCACTGATATAGTAGGACTATTCTTACAGCCAGTGCTGTCTTGAAAGAGTAGAGATAATGGGAAATAATGGGGGTCGCATCAGGCTGGGCAGAATAGGAGGGAGCAGACTAGAGGAGTGGAAGCAGTCATGGAGAAGTCAGACCTTTATCTACAGGAGAGAGAAAAGAGGGAAGGGAAGTGAGAGAGGAAGAGAAAGAGGATAGAGCAGTTAGCATATAAATCACTTCTGTAATTTGAATTAACAAGAAAAAGTCAGGAAAATTCACAGTGAAAGAGGAAGAGATAGGGTGGGAGAGGGAGAGAAAGAATGAAGATCAGTGTGAGGAGGAGGAAGTTAGAGTTTGACACGTCGCCTACGAAAAAAAAAAAAAAAGAGGAAAAAAAACATGGCAAATTGGCTTGTCGCCGCAGCTTGGTATTCGCGATGCGTATCGGACGCACTTGGAGAAAGCGACGGATAGGATCACAATGAAAGGAACCAGAAAGGCAAAACCCGGGGAGCAGCTTTTTTTAGATTTTGTTATCAAACCCGGCCGTCTTAGGGGTCTCGCTTCGAATGGCATATCTTATGACCTGACAAAAGTACTCGGGGGTTGCCGGCTGGTGGAAGAGATTATCACGGCATCTCAGATCTCGGCCCGTTGGAGCTGCGTCTACGGTCATCAGCCTGTGACAAGAGCAGATATGATTTGACTCATTTATTCAGGGGACTCAGGTTGCGGTGGCGGTGTGAAGTAGGTTTTTGCGATTCTGCTGTCTCATCGGTAGACTTCCCACTCTCGACGGATCCCCCCCTTGGCCTTCCCCCCACCTCCCTGTTTGGTTTTATTCTTTGAAGGTGAGCTGGTTGGCGAGGCGGGAGAGGAAGCCAAGCGGTTTGAACCTCCCTATCCCTCCCTCGCCACCGGGCCTCTCCTTCCCATTTTTGCCGGTCAGCTCCAGCTCGATGGTCATCAGCACCCGGCCCGGGCCCTCCTCCCCTCCTCCTCCCACCACCCTCTCTGTTTTGGCTACGGTTCGCTGCTGCCGCTGTTTGGGCTGGGCCTTGAACACGGCCAGGTGGACGGGCTGAAGCAGCCGGCTGGCGAGGCCACCCCAGCCCCGCCCGAATCCTATTTCTTATCCTTGCGTGACTCCTGCTTCTTCTTTTCCGAGGTGGCCTTCACCTTGGCGGGGTCGGCGGCAGGCACGGGGCCCTGTGGGGGAGGTGGGAGAGGGGGTCGGGGGGAGAACAGGGGAGGAGAGTCACTTCAGGAGGAAAGGAGCGTGGGGGTAGATAAGGAGAGAGGGTGGGTGGGTGGTTGGGGCGAGGACGGATGGGAGGAGGGGTGAGATGGGTGCGTTAGAGATGAGAGGATGAGAGATGGAGTTAGCAGGTGGAGCTGTGTGAAGAGGACAGAAAAAAACACATTTAGGAGGAGGAGGAGAGAGTCCGACATACAGAGAGAGAGAGAGAGAGAGAGAGAGAAGGATAGGGGTGAGGAGGTAGAGAGACAGTCCTTTTAGGGGAGGGGGTAGCAAGTGAGGGGGTGGTGTCCAGAGCTGTAAGGGGGTGACAAAACAGGTAACCATGCGTTAGGATGGGACACAGTGGCAGGCGGGCTCCATACACCTGTGACAACTGAGTGACAATTGATCAATAACACACACAAAACACACAACACACACACACACACACACACACACACACACACACACACACACACACACACACACACACACACACACACACACACACACACACACACACACAATGTATAGCAGATGTTGGGATTTGAGTATTTGAGACTTTTGTGCCGATATCTAACATAATAGACAAATTATATTTTGTTTTCCCTCATTGTTATGGTCACAGTTGAAAATTGAAGTTATTAATTTAGCAATTTGTATATAAAATTGTTAAAAAACTTTAATAACTTTGGCTCAAAAGTGAGTTTACGACATCTAGGTCCCATTAAATTACTATATTTCAACGTGTAGAGATGACTTGCAACACAGTGAGTTATATAAAGTCTTTAAAAGGCTGTTTACTGATTTAACACTAAGCTTAAATTCCATAACCCCATTTGAATTATTCAAATCTAGACTTTTTCTTGTTTGAAATAAAGTCGCCCTTTGCTTTAAGTTTATTTTCAAACCTCAGATTTAGTGTCAAAAATAACGATTATGTCATCATTATTCAGATTCTGTTGGTTTATCTTTTCCTTCCTGTGTTTTTGTTGTGCGCAGCTGACTAAATGCAGTAAAACGCAGTGTCATGTCAGGACCTTCTTGAAATGAAAAAAGGTGCTGCATGACTCCGAGCTCGTTTTGTATTCACCTGATTTCAAACACTAGACACTAACGAAAGCTGCACTTCACTACAGTGACCCATCATATTCAGAGAGGGGAACCACCTGGACATGACATATTTGTTCACAAATCAGATAAATGGGCTATTAAATGAATAATTCAAGTTGACAGTGTAATAATAATTCATTATAGACCTAATGGGCCACATTGAGCCTCCCTTCATCTTACTTGTACTTGTATAAATTCTCCCATTCACTCCCACTCATTCTGTATATTGTCAGTGCAACGTCCAAAAACATCTCTAAGAAGAAATCGATAAAAGGGAAGGAGGAAGGAAGTAAAGTAAAGCTTCATTTGAGCACAACAAATCCATCAGGGAGGACCGGACAGAGTGGAGATAAGGTCAAGGTAACACTTTACTTTACAACAGCTGTATTGCAGTGCATTAACCTGTGAGTTAACCTATTGAAAAGTATCACAAATGCACGATAACATTCCGATGGAGCCATAATGAATCTTATCTCATATGGTTTTTCCACACAACACTGCGTACTTTAAACACTCTTCCACAGGTTGAACTACGGGCCGGCACACTGTTTTTTTAAAGTGTTACAAGAGGGGACAGTCGGAGTGAATAGGTCTGAGGTTTGTAGACTGCAATACATCGGGTTAGTCGACGGTCGGAAAGAGCACACTGGAGGCTGCTTCCAGCCACTGGAGCTTCCTTCTAATAACCCCCCACTGATTGCATTAGAGAAATGTATCATCTTTAATCATGCACTGTGCAAAAAGCAGCACGCACTCTGATAAGACGGCGTACGCTGCAGCTAGCGTCCGGCTCGATGGGGGGGGGGGGCATCCGGTGTCATTACCTTCGATCACACTTACATTCTCTCATGCATCATCGCATTGTTTACCATTATGCGTCCCATGGTAGGCTCGGTTGCTGTATTGCAGAGAGCTCCCACGCTAATGACGACCTTTGTTAACACACTCGAGCCTTCTGCTTAGGCAGAATGCAGAACCCCCACCCCCACACCACCCCCACCCCCTCCCTACCATGACTACCGGGGGCTGCACACACTTCAAAAGGAAATGTGGGTACAGTGGCAAAACAGGAGGGACTGGTGACGGAGGTAGACGGGGAGGTAAGTGGCTGCCTCCCCCGCTGCATACTAAAGAGAGACGGTGTCTGGTGAGCGGGTGAGATTGAGAAGTGGATGAAGAGCGAGAGGTAGTGATTTTCTGTCCAGAACCGAGGCTGATCAGAACCCAGGACACCTGAGGAGGAAGAGAGAGACTGGGAAGGGGGAGTGATGGTGACGGTGGTGGTGGTGGTGGGGAGAAGGGGATGTAGAAAGGGAAGAGGACAGGGGGAATTACAGACAGATAGATGCTTCTCATGGTCAGCAAGGAAGTGAAAGGCAGGGAAGAGGAGGAGGAGAGGGAGGAGGATGCGTCTGAAGAGAGGGAGGGAGACTGGGCAGCGGATAAAAGGAATGTGAATGAGAGAGCGAAGGAGGGAGTGAAGTAAAGTGAAGTAAGGTGGGGAGGCAATTGGGGGATGGAAAGAAGAATGGGTGGGTGTGTGTGTGTGTGTGTGTGTGTGTGTGTGTGTGTGTGTGTGTGTGTGTGTGTGTGTGTGTGTGTGTGTGTGAGCTCTGATCGATACAGAGTGCACTCAATTATCATTCCGGTACAGTGTGTGTGAGCTTCCATGTGTGTGTGTGTGTGTGTGGCTGCGGGCGGTAAACTCCTCTCCCACATCTCCACCTAATGGGGAGTAGCACACACCACAGGGCTCCTTTGTCTCTCTGTCTCACCCCCTCCCTCCCTCGCTCCCTCACACTACAGCCCCCTTTTTTTTTTTGTGGAGATCTGTAGTGCAAACCCAGCACACTGAAAGTAGAGAAGATAGTGGGGCTGATACCAAAAAAAAAAAAAAAAAAAAAAAAAAATGTGTCGTGTCAGCAGAGCCTCCTAATAAGGTCTATTTGATCAAACAACCACTTATGAGCGCGCTGTGAAATCCCACGAGCCCTCTGTGTGCGGCGAAGCTACAGTACATGGGGCGAAATCAGCTCTGAGGAAAAAAATAATATATATAAGGATACAAAACAAAAAAAAAATGAAGGCAGTGTGAGCTCAGATGGAAGATTTCTCTTTCCCAAGACTTGCAGGAGGAGTAACTGTAAATGACAACATTGTCAAATATCCCAGTGTCCTTTTTGGCGGAGGGTTATTTATTCATATATGCACTGTCACCCACCGCAGGCACTTGAGAGCAGCTGACTGCAGCTCAAGAGCAACCTGACAATCATACGACAGTAAAAAAAGGAAAGAAGAAGACAGAAGGGAGGACGAGGGGCTTCCGGGGAGACGCGACTGAGCGCACTTCTTTGAGGTCGAGAAGAGAAGAGAGAAGGGTTGGCCCCTCGTTGTACTAGGCCCCCTAAGGTTTGTGCCACAGGGGCAAGATGGCGCCCTCGTCTTCACGTTAGCTAGCACCTGCGGCTAAATGACACGCTGCCATAAAAAACGCCTCTGATCTTGTGTTTTGCGTGTTTCTCATTTCTCAGATTATTATTTTTTTTGGATTCAGGGAAAACGCCTTGAACCCAAATCCCTCGACTTCCCCTATTTATTTCTTTTTTCATTATCAGCAGGCAAGGCGTGCAGTCGATTACAAAAACACCCCCGTAAACCATGTAGCCCCCCCACCACATTAGCACAGAGTAATCAAACACGACTTGCCCTGGTGCCTTGTATTTACAAAAGGAATACAAGCCACCGAAATGTCTGATTAATCCACCACTTGAGGCTATCGCTCTCCCATGAGGAAGAGAGACGGGGAAAAAAACATCCCAAATCCTTGGCGCGCAGCGGCGCAAAACCACCGATAACAGCCCAGACCATAATAGGCCCAGTGATTTTCATTTGACTCCCAGTGAGCCAAATCAGCAGCTCCCTTCCCTCTCCCCACTGCGAGCAAATCACGCTCCCATTCAACGCAGCAATAGCATTGCTCGGCCATTTCACAGTAGCTGGTGTGATTTTTATTTTTTGCCCCGTGGCTGTTTGCTCCCGCCCCGCTGTTTGGGCCCCCTACCCGAAGGAGCTGAATGAGGGCTGAGGGCCACCAGAAAAGGGAGAGATTAGAGGAGTGACGGCGCCGGCTTTAAAGCACCTCCAACGCTGAGGCGGCACTAGAATCCAAACAGCTTGAACACAGTTATTAGAGTTTGAACGACGTGTTGTTTTGTTGTTTGATATGTTGCTATGAAGGAGGAGTCGGGCCAAGTGTGCAGACATATTGAAGCTGCTTGGATTGGATTATGAAAACTGTGCCGTTATGCACTGTCATGTTGGATGTGTGCATTTGCGTGGCTCTCCGCTGCAACAGAATAGATGAATATTCCTTCTGACAACACGTTTTGTTTTTTTTACACTGAACGTTATTGTAATCGCTCCAAAAAAGGATGTCATTTTGGTATTTAGCTCCCGAATGTGACAGCAAGCAAACCAAGCTGTTGCATTCGCTGTTGTCGGCTGGATGGAGTACATGTGATGGAGCGTGTCAGGAGAGGAGACAGAGGAAGAGGAGGAGGAGGAGGAAGAGGAAGAAGAGGGGAGGGTTCAGGAAGGAGCGGAGAGGAACTTGCCTGTCTCTGCTGTGATCCCTCCTTCTTTTTCTTGCCATGTTTGCTGGAGGGGACAAAAGAAAGACAATGTCAGGATGTCGAATCTATCTCTCCCTCCAGTGGTCACAGGGCAGCACTGCCTGGCGGCCATCATTGAGAGAACATCGACCTAATCTACCGGCCCCGTCTCAAACACAGCCCCCCCGGTGCTAGATGCGTTGAGATCTCATACGATTGGATATAAGCGAGTTGATGGATCCCATCATCTTCATGATCTGGTGGATTAATCCACTCAGAATCTTTCGCTCCACTACTTTTAATCATCTGTCTTTGGACGTATGCAGTACTGCTTTTTTTTCTTTTTAGATTAAATCTAAATGAGAGGATGATTATCTGTCTCTTTCCAGCTGACTAACTTCCAATCTAAACCTCTAAAACGCCTAACTAAATCAAAATCGTGGCATGCCGGCTATGCCAGCTTGGCCACGCAGGTGTCGGTGCCAGGGATGGGCTCCGGCCTCAGCTCCAGTCCCTGGCACAAGACCGACTGGCAGAGCGCCGCCAGGCACGGGCCGGGCACTGACCTGACGCTGAGGCTGAAGACGCGGCGCGCCACCAGGAACCTCATCAGGTAGTAGATGACCACGATGAGCACCAGCAGGCCCAGCACCACCCCGATGATGGCTCCTGTGATCACGCCAGCCTGGATGGGCACTGTGGGCGGAGGAGAGGAGGAGCGTTAGAAAGGTAGAGCAGAGGACGAAGGGGAGGAAGAGGAGGAAGCAAGTGGCAAAGAGAGGTTGGGAGTGTTCAGAGGGGAAAGAGGAGGGAGGAAAACGGAGAGGAAGACGAGGAATAAAGCTAGAAGGAAAGGGAACGAGAGATTAAAGTAAAATAGACAAGGAGAGAAAAAGGTAAAATAAAGGTTGAATGGAAGATGAGGAATCCAAGTTCAGTAGAGACAGAGAAGGAGATGAAGAGGAGGGGAGATAAGGGAGATAAAAGGTGAGAGCAAGGAGTCATGGAGGAAGAGGAGGGGGAAAAAGGGAGGAGACAGTGGGAGAGAAGAAGAGAGAAACGAGAAAGGAGGAGGGGGAGAAAAAGAAGTGAAAGTATGGCAGAGATAGCAATCTCAAACGGAGAAAGAGATAAAATTGTAATTGATTTCATTTAACGGGACTGATGCGGGGAATTCTAAGCGAGGCGGCGCGACGAGCGGTTCTGAACACAGAACTCGCTTTCGTCTGATGCACAGCGCAAATTGAGATTAATTTCAGAGTTTGGAATGATTATAACAACAATTGGTAACAGTTGGCTTCTGATGAAGAAAATTCTTCCAAAATACGCCATATGGGCTCAGCGGAAAGCTAATGAGCAGACACAAATGTAAGACAATGCTGGAATTAGACTTTACATTGTGGGGAATTAGAATTTGGTGAAAGACCCCCCCCCCCCACCCACCCATAGGACTCCCTCCCTGTCCTCCCTCCCATCTCACCCTTCTCAAAGACCAGCAGGCGGACGCTGGAGGGCCGGCCCACTATGTCAGGGGGGTTCTTGGCGTCGCAGGTGAAGGTGCCGTTGTCGTTGTAGTCCAGGTTCTTGATCAGGATGGAGCCGTCACGGCGGCCGGGGTTCCCCACAAACTCCACGCGGTCCCTGAAGGGGCCCTTGTTGTCCACATAGGCCATGCCGCTGGTGTAGTGGAAGATCTGTGGAAGGACAGAGCCGTCATTGTTTAGTTTATGCATGTGGTGTCACCATAATGGCATGTAGTTAATATTATTTGACAGTGTTTTTCTGTTATCTTGTTATCTAGAAATATCTTTGCATTTTAGGTCAATGTTGGGTTTTTTCTGGAGGCCCATTGGTTGCTGCAACCTATAGTTATTAAAGTTGCATTAATATTTTAAAATCATGTACACGATCATGACAATAATGTATGACTCTAAATAGAGCTGGGTATCAAACCACAAGAAATGTGTCTGTATCACTGCGTATTATTTTATTAGAGTCCTGACTATTCTTCTTTATCTGTCCAGCTTTGTTGTCTTGTCCCTAGTTGATATTTAAGTAAAGGAAACAAAGCGGTAGAGTAGTGGGCTGGAAAACCAAAACAACGAACTAAAAACACTTTTTAGAGCTAATGGAAAAAACTACAGTCAAGTATTAATTATCTGTGACATTAAGAGCACTTAAGAACTTTCACAGTAATTTCATACAATGGTAAATATAAAACCTCAATTAGAGCAGCCATAAGTCATAAAGTTGTCCTTTTATCTTATCTTAAGTTACTGAATTTAATAGAATAGAATATATAAACACTTCTAATGGAAAAAAATGTTAATGTTTTTATTTCTAAATGTGAGTTAATGAAAAATATTGTTTTGGAATTATGCTGAAAGTCAGGACTATTAACACTGGTATTGTGAAGTTGTTAAAGATGCCCTGCCCGAACAAATGTCTTGACTGATGACAGCAAAACTAAAAGCTTTTTGATTTTCAGGGAATTAGTCAGAGGGGCACAACTGAACTCGGGTGAGCAGTCTTAAGCGAATGAGGAAGAGCCTTAAACTTGCATTCTTTGTGATGGCCAGCAGGGGGCGACTCCTCTGGATGCAAACAAAAGTCTGGTTGTATAGAAGTCTATGAGAAAATGACCCGACTTCTCTCTTGATTTATTCCCTCAGTAAACATTGTAAACATGAGTTTATGCTCTCAATCTCTAGTTTCAAGTCTTCTTCAATACAGCATGATGTTCATTTAGAAAATTATGCTCCATTTAGAGTCAAATAGACCATAAAGCAGGGTATGCTTTAGGGCAGGGCGACCTTGTGATTGACAGGTCGCTACTAGGGTGTTTTCCTGTCTGGGGGTTGTTCAGGTTTTTGTTTTAGAACTATAAACCTTTAACAGTGTGTTTTCAGTTTATAAAAGTAAAATTTAACATTTTGGTTGCCTTTGAATGTTTATTCAACGCTCGGTTACACTCTCATGTCACTTCTGGTTGCAAAAAAACACAATGGGGACAACCAAAATACAGATGACGACTTTGGGCCTCAAAACCGTAGTCCACAAACCAACGGGTGACGTCACTTCCTATACACAGTCTATGGTAAGTGCCCCAGACTCTACAAGGTCAAATCTGATTGACGTTTTGGTAAACGATTTATGAAAATGTCCAGCTCTGAGGACACTTTTGATTGAAGGTTGGAGGCCTGCATGAGCCATCCCTCCCTATTATACACAGCCTTTTAACATGATAAGAACATGCCCGGAATCAAATACGACATTTAAAAAAGGACAAATGCACCATGACAAACAGATAGACATATGAAACTGTAAATCCGTCCCGGCGGGTGAAGAAATGAGCGACGCAAGATGAGTGGAGGAGGAAAAAAAAAGAGAAGAGAAATCTAGTTTCAAAGTGAGGGCACTGCGGGAGACGGATGAAAGCGTTGGCGGTGAGGGGAGGAGGTAATGAGAGAGGAGGGGAGGGACAAAGAAGGCAGGGCTGTGGAGGAGGAGATTAAGGGAGGTGGACAGAGGGAGGCACAGTCAGGACGGCGAGATAGAGAGATTAGAGAGATGGCAGGACGATAAGGGCAGGGAGAGTGAAATTAAAGAGCGGGAGGCGGGTGAGGCGGCAGGAGGAGCGGGAGGATTACAGGCAGGAGAGAAAGTTTCCTCTCGCTTGTTGTTTCCTTCCCAGAGTTAATACACGTCTCCTGCACTTGTGTGTCAGAATAAATGAAGTATCGCCTGAGTGTGTGATGACATTTCAGGCTTTTCACACAGTCCTGTGTTCGTCGGATTAAACCGGGATTACTTTTTTTGACGATTTGCAAGTCTCGTGTTCTGTTAGTGAGCCCAAAAAATGACTCAGAATTCATGAATCCGGGAGCAAAAATGAATCAGGCTTGGTGAAATTACACAAATCCTGATATTAAAGCTGCAAAAACCAAGTTTGCAAGTTATAGTTTCAGACGTTCTCTATCCAGGAGTCATGCCACCATGTGACATCACTACACCACCCCCCCCCCCCTCTGACTAAATGACTGCTCCTCTTTGTGCCAGGGGCGGAGAGGGTGAAAATAAAAACAAGTGTTTTTTGGGGGGGTCTCGACAACACTAGCCATTGTTGTCGAGACTGCGTTTGTGTTGCAGCAAATAAAAAAGCTTTTGTATTTTCTCCTTGAATGTGAAGAACTTCAAAAGGGAGTTCACAACAACAGAATTTAATTTATGAAAACTAAGGAGGAAGAGGAAGAGATAGTCGGGTGTATCTACCATCTTAATGATTTATGATAAATATATTCCACTGTGTTCCCCAACTAGTACATAACTTTATCTGTCTGCCGTTTGGTGCTGAGCAGTTAAGTCAGACCTTTTTTTTTTTTTTTTAACAGAAATTAGCTGTGGGTGAAAGCCACGCATGATGAGGGCATAAGAGTGGGAAAAAAACAGCAAAGCCGCAAGCAATAAAACCAAAACAATGAGCTTAAAAATGAACTTTTTGCAGAGCTTACATTAAGTCTGCTCCATGACAATCTCATCAAGTGCAGCTTCAAAATGGATGCGTCTAATTTTATAGAGATTTACAGATATTGCTACAGGTTGCTTCACTGTGACAAACTGTTGCCTGATTTGACACAAAAGCATTTCATTTTCTTTGCAGGATGATGACATCATCAGATGATAGGACATCTGTTAAATACCACAGTTATCAATAAGTGGAGTTTTATGTGCGTGTGAGTTTGTTCCTTACAGAGATGCTGTCCCGGGAGCCATCGGGCCTGTACGTCCAGGAGAAAGTCACGTCCTCAGAGGTCCAGCGCCAGGAGAAGAAGGAGCAGGACAGCCGGATGTCGGAGCCCAACAGGGCGTGACGCTCCCAGCTGGTGTAAATCACTATGGCCTGGGACTGCTCAGGCACTGGGAGACACAAAGCATGAGGATTAATGCACGGATAAACACATCAAAACAAGATTTAAATATTCACGGTCCAGTTTATCGTTAAATATTGCCTTTACTACATAGTCTGACTAGAATGTGCAGCAGAAATGGATTAGAAGTGCATCCTGCAAAAGCTTTTTGTCGGGAGAAAGCAAGTTAAATGCACAGTCATCTACAAGAAAAACACTGTGTTTTATACTTTTGATCTAAATACATTGGCATTTGTTCTTAAGTCTCTACATTCCTGAACATTTTTCAACCCCTTCTGTAATCACGAGACATTACCAAATTCATTTTCTCCCTGAAATCTGTCAAATAAATCCCCAAATACTTAGACATGCACCTACACACACACAACTGTTAAACTGCACATTTAGTGGTGTCAGATCCACCATTGATTCACACATTCACTCTGTAAATATTTGGAGTATTACTGGAATATTGGTGCTCGTCTCTCAAAGTCAAAGGGGAACATCATTTTCTCCATTAATATGGATTACGTTGGCTTAATCGTGTGCACTGTTTATGCTTGAATAATATCTAATGATCGATGTTAATTTGGTTTTGGCCGCAAAAATCTATATTTTACTTCCCTCTGAAACGCACTCTGCATCTCAAACAACCACCCAAGCCCCTCGGGGGAGCTGCACAGTCCTGCCACTCTGACTCTGTTAGCCGGGACAGCATCATTTTTATTATGTCGTTCGGTTTCACTTAGAAAGTGTGAATGGGCCACCAGGCGTCTCAGCATGCTCACGGCTGCATCAACACTGATGCCCCCTAAAGTGTCACGGAGCTTTGAGCCGTCTTTTCCTTCAGCACCCGGAGAGTAAAGTTCACACAGCTCTCACTGCGAGCGTCCTTGAACGAACGCCGTTAGTGGAGCCAGGAAAAACTTGTCAATGAAATCTGGCTTGACATTTTTTAATTAGAACTCTGACAAATATCTGACAGGAGTGGAGCACAGAAAGCCGGCGAGTAAAAACTCTGCCAACTCTCCCCTTTAAAAGTCATAATAATACTTTTTTTCTTTAACTTTGCAGGCTAAGAGACACCTGCTTTATAAGAGGAGATCAGATGTAAAGTCCTGGATCGTTTAGAATAAAACACCTGAGAATGAGCAAAGTCCTCCACAGGTGACCTAATGGCTTTTTTTTAATTGAATCAATAAGAAAATGTTAAGATATTAATTCAAGTGTTTCAGTTTAATGTTAAGCCAGTGTAGAGGGAGATATTACATTTCAGTGAAAGATGAATTAGTTCCCTCTTAAGCCTATTGACCCTTTTTATTATCATCAAGTCCATCAGTTTTTAGGTGAGCGCTGAGGAAGGAAACACAGAAAAGGCCCTCACCATCACATCCTCACTTAACCTTTAACCCCGCATCAGTGGAAAGATAATTTCTACATCTTCCCTTTTTAATAGATGAAATAAAACGCAATAAAAAAAGTTCAAAGAAGAATTTCTTTTCTTTTTTTACCTATTCCCAGGAGGACGACCGACGCCAGCGCCAAAAACGTCAGCATGGTTCTTTCTGGCTTCTACGGAGCTCCCAAAAAAAGACTTGACAGGAGTCTGTCAAGGAAGAGTCCCCGCTGTGGAGGGAGCGTGAGTGGAAGGAGGAGAGAAAAAGAGAGCGAGTGGAGTGGAGGGGTGAAGGACGCCAGGACACGGGGCTTCAAAACAGGACAACAACAGAAAAACCCACTGTCCATTGGTTTATACCCAACCACACCCCTCGCACAGGCCCGGCCCGGCCCATTCCTCCTCTCCACCCCTCATCAACCCCACCCCCCGCCTGCCACTTCTCTCCATTACCACCCCACATTGAAACAAAGTACACACATTATCTTGTGAAGTGGAAGACATAACGCAGGCGAGAGTCACCTGCCGTTAACAACGGGCCAACGTGATGCGAATGAATTTGCAAAACCCGTGTT
This sequence comes from Anoplopoma fimbria, assembly GCF_027596085.1. Classification (NCBI taxonomy): domain Eukaryota; kingdom Metazoa; phylum Chordata; class Actinopteri; order Perciformes; family Anoplopomatidae; genus Anoplopoma; species Anoplopoma fimbria. The sequence continues at coordinate 4,928,428 of NC_072451.1, read as the reverse complement.
CAGCATTACACCGTGATGAATGTAACGTGTTAGATTACACCCCCCCGCCTACACGCTAATCAACGCTTAGCATGTAGGCGCGAGCGAGGGTGTGTGTGTGTGTGACGGGGAATCATGACCATCTGCAGACGCTCTGTGTGTGATCGCTGCTCATATGTTAATATTACATGTGGAGCGGTGGGAGGCCGTCTCAAACCCCGTCTCTGTGTGTTTACAGTGAAGGAGGAGAGGGGGGGTGGGGGGGGGATCCTGCAGCGAGGTCAGCCCAGTGCTCTCTCCTCCGTCCCCTCGTTCTCCTCTCCATGCACTTTCGACGGCTCCGAGGCCAGCGAGGCCCCAAAACAAAGCCCCGACTCTTTGCTCTCTGTCCTCCCTCTCTCCAGATTCCTGTCGTTTTCTGACGTCGAGGCACTTTGAGACAATGGAGAGAGAGGGGGACAGGGGCCGACTGGTGTATGCGACGGCTCTCAATGCCGCTTTCTTTTCCTCTCCCTTTCTTTACTCCCTGCCTCCCTTTTTGTGACAAAGCCGTGTATTCAACATGCTTCGCCCACTCCCCGCTTCTCCAGTAACACAGACGGCGAGAGACCTGCTATATATAGACGGGTTGATGTGAGGACAGGACGAGACGAGCTAGACATCGGACCGAGACGGCGGCAGATCCAGAGGACACGGGGAGGGAATGAGACGAGCGGCGGTGGAGTTTCAGCACAGGGCCTCGTTTTCTAAAAGGTCTCATTCCATCATTCTGTCACACGTCATAAATATGCATTCGTTTAGCCGCCGGTGTCGCAACAGTGAATACATGCACAAATTAATGGTCTGCGGTTCTCCTCCAGCACCTCCAAACACACAAGCTGGATGCTCTTATTCCCAATGTGAAGTGTAAACCGTATAAGTCATGGTTTGACTCCTCCCACCCCACCCCACCCCTTTGGGAATGCATATGTTGAGAGGGTAAGACAAGGAGGCACTCGACAAGGAGGTCCACTTTACTGTGTCTTTTTATTGAGCCTACTTATCCAGGTTCCTCCTCCGTAAAAGCGGGCCCGTTGGCCGAGGCGGCGGCAGCAGAAGCATTAAGCGACAGATCGACTTTTGCTTACATTCGAGACCGCGGCATAAATTCTTGCCACTTGTGAAAGATCGCAACCACTCATTCATCTTAACACCTCAAATTCCCCCGCTGACGGATCAGCTGAACAAAATGGACCATCTGCCAACTTGTTGGCGGCCTCGGCTGTCTAAGCTTTGGCTTGAACGTCTAAATCGCGACATCCTTAACAATTATGGCAGATCCTGCCTTCGGGGCCCCCAGAGAAACAGGGGGGTTCTTTATGAGCCTGGCAGGTGCAGAATGTGGCGAGCTCCCAAAACTCGTCAGCGCCGAGTGACGGTGGCAGCGGCAGTGGCTCAGCTTGGCAGGCAGAAACTGTATCACATATAGAGCGAAAGGCCCCCGTTCCTTCAGCTGGCAGTGGTATATAGCACACTAATGTAGGAGAGGGAGAGCTTATCTGCAGCTAATTCATACAGCGGGGAGAGGTAGAGGAGAGGGGAGAACGGGGGAGAGAGGTACCAATGAGGAACACACAGAGAAAACCCGATCCGTACAGCCATTTAGAGATTTGAGCTAAATTATACATGAGTCCTCAGCTGCACTTTAGTCATATTGAGGTGGACAAGGCTTCATATCAATTGGTGTTATTAGAGATGACTGAATACGTGAAGTACCTCCGGCCTCAGCCACTGTGTGAATGAAACCATCTCAACTGTCTGCCTGTGTAACTCATCAAGCTCGTTTTCACGGGGTTGATGGTGGCCTCAGTTGCATTTGGCGGGGGGCATGTCATTAGACACCCGTAGAAATTTACAGAGCATATTTTCTTGTGATATTGTAATTTTCTTTGACGTGGAATTATTTCCAATGGCAGGAGAGAGAAAAAAAAAAAAAAAACATTCAAAAGAGCAGGGATAATCAGAGTCTGGGAAAGCATCCCGAGCTGTAGATGTTAGGAGCTCTTGTCAACTCTATCCATGTCTAATTTTTCTGCAATGTCGAGTATGTTTGTCACAGCTCTGAGTGCAGCCCTGTTCACAAGGCAGGCTGGCAGACGTGCAGGAGGGGAATGTCTATTTTTTCAAAATGTGAAGGGCTTCTGTGAATGGAGAGCATCTTTGAGACAGGACGGCTGGAGGGTTTGTTGCCCGGTTAAGACGGAGGGGAGAGACAGAAGAGACACACACACACACACACACACACAACAGGCTGGTTCACACGAAGGTCGTAACACTAATGGCCGTCAACAACGATCCAATGGAGTGCACTGCAGTCTTACCCCCTTAAGCACGATTCCTCTCTGTGTGGGCCAAAGTGAAGCACTGGCAAGTGGGGAACAACAACAACCGCCACCGCCGCCATCATAAACCAATCATGAAGTGGTCTCCTAAACGACTAGATGGGCTCACAGTTTTGCTGCAGGGAGTTGGTTAATCAAGCGAAACATTTCCATAACCAAATACGGCAAATGAGCCATGGCGAGCAATTGGCCAGAAAACTGTCAAAAGTTAAGGCTAGAAGGCAGGATTAAATATACAGCAGAGTTATGCCATCTAGGTTTTTTTTTTTACAATAGGACACCGGTTCAAAGCCTGCCGACTAAAAAAAGATCGAAAGAACAAAAACATGCCACGAAAATATGACTAGAATGTGTCTACATATATTTATGATCTCAAGAGCAGTGATCCCCAACCAGGCAGGGGTACTTGCTATTTGGAAAATTAGAAACTAAAATTTGAATTAAAAATGATGTCCTCATATTGAGTCAACTGTAATACCTGAACCCAACATGAAAATGGTGCATGGAAACTAGTTCAGGGAAGTTGAAACAGTTGAAATAGCTTCCTAAATCAAATGGATTAATGGTTCAATTTGATATCTTTTAAGTTATAAATACAGTTAAATACATAGTGGTGCCAAAGGAGGGGTACTTGAGTTCACTTGTGTGGGCTTTGGGAACCACCACTTTAGAGGTCAGTCTTCTGTACGAGCTTATTGACGCTAAGCAGCTTGTTGCAGGAGACATGAATGTTAATGAACATGTGGTCCCATTCAACCTTTAAGCTTTCTTTACTGTTACACACATGCACAGTCGAGACCTCCTATGACAGAATCATCGTTTCAGCAAATGCACATTGTATGTTCAAGTGACAAAGACCTGTAGCAGACATAGGAGTTATGACGACCCTTCTCTCCACTGACAGCCGCCCGTTATGACTCTTGTCTGTCAGGAGCAAAGGAGGATGACTCTTGTCGTTAGGAGGAAGAGCAACGAGGACGGCAATGCAGGTCTGTGGTTCCGTCCATCACTTTGATTCAGACCAATCTGCAACCTCCGCTGCTGAGAAATGAAGCCAAGTTGCCAAAAACTGCAGTTCCTCAGATGGCTGGTTGAGGAAAAGCGAGTCAGTCACCATAAACCTTTATGCGAAAAATGCTAAACTTTGTAGCAGAAATAAACATGTTTAGAGCCGGGTGCAAAGCTGTTTCGGTCTCTATAGCTTATTTCCCGGTTTATGATATTTTTATAATTTTTATACAGATCACTGGTTTGAATTATACTACGGTTTAAAGTTAGGCATAAGTGAGATGGTGGTCGCTTTGAGTGGCAGGTGGTTGTCATATCAGGTCGCTAGCTGCTAACTATCTTCTCTGCTGTGTCAAACCGGCCAGTCTCAGCCCCACAAACTATCCACCTCTTTGCCCACTTTTAGAGTTTGGCCTTGTCATCACTGCCAAGATGGCGCCAGCCGGAGCCGCCTACTTTGAGCTTCACAATGGCTTTTCAGACACCTATGGGTGATGCCACGGAGACTACGTACATATTTTATACAGTCTATGGTTGTGAAGGGAAATAGTTGCGCACTCATAGCCACAATACATGGTGTGTGTTCCTATTCTCTCTCATCAGCATGGTAGCATAGTCGGTGTGAGAATGTTAGCATGCTAACTCTTGCATTGACCTCAATGTACTGCTGTGTCAAAGTTCAGACTCTTCAGTCTCGATTGCCTAAACCTAATCCCGTTATCTCTTAGACTTTTATATTTGCACTCTTCCCACTTCATATTGCAGCTGCTGCAGAGCAATTTTCTTCAGCATGAATAAAGTTCTATCTCATCCAAAGCTTCAACAAAGCAGAGTCAGTCATCAAAACTTTTTTTACAATGACGAGTTGTGACCGTTTTAGAAGCCACAGACAAGTGATGTCCTCCCGATGGAATAGCGCTCTGGAGGGCATTTACAAACAATGTATTCTCGATTAACTTGGAGGACTTGTTGGCACAGCTGCACACAACTTGCACTAGTAGAACTGAGCTGATGAAGTGCCCTGATGAGTCACACAGAGCATGCAGTTCTGCAGAGCCTCTTCAGTTGAGGACATAATACCCCGTTAAGAGCGGAGACTGGAGGACGAGGGAAATCATATAAAGGGCCCGAAAAAAGAGGGGGCCTGACATCATCAAAATCCGAAAGGTTACTGGCCAACGCTCGGCCCTCCTGCTCAAGAAAAACACTATTGATATTCCGTGGGTTCGCCGGGGGACAATGGCCGGGCCTGTCCCTCCCTCTCTCCCTCATAGCCTGGCATGGCAGAGATGTCACAGAGAGCACCAAACAAATGGATGGAGGGATAGAGAGAGGGATGGAGGGACGGGGAGGAGGTGGAGGAGAACAAACGCATTGTTCTCGGGGTGGAGAAAGGGGTATTGTGAACAAGACAGATAGCTTATGTGGGAGAAACGGGGTGGGGGGGGGGAGAGAGGAACACAAAAGGACAGAGAAAGGTGAAACCTGGCATTTTTTTTTATAGATGCCCCCCTTTTTTTCTTTGCGATTGGAGGTGATCCATAAACCTCCTTTAGGGAACGCTACCTAGAACTTTAAAGAGGAACACAGCAGGGACAGTTTTAGCTCAGAGGAGACGTCTTCAGCTTTCATCTCTTATCACTTCTTGGGTTGCTTTTTTTTTTTGTCTTTCTTTTTTATAAATCATGCTCCACACCCCAAAAGCTCCCAACCGCTTATGTAGCAAAGGACAGCTCAACCGAGAGTGGGCGAGCAGGTAGGTTTGCAAATCCAGCTTCCCCCGCGGGACCCGGTGTGAGCGGGTGACTTGATGTGAACTAACAGCACAGCTGTTGGAACATGGGCGAGGACCTTGCTGGAGATGGAGGCCACTGTGCTGCAATGCCCTGCAGGCGTGTTATGTGCTCCAGCTGCCCCGCTCGGTAAACATCAGTGACACATATACACACAAACACAAACACGGGCGGTTAACCAGACACACACACATTCACAGAGATGATGAAAACAAACTCATTCACACACACACACAGAAGAGGAAGCGGATACTGTAACGTCTCAGCGTGCAGGCGCTCGCTGTCTACACAAAAGGTGCACAAAGACTTCCTCTCCACTTACACCATCACACGTACACTAATTAAGGAGACGGCGCTTGCCGCAGTCAACCTTCAGAGTAATCACAACAAAAGCCGGGATCATACGGCGCACACAGTATGGAATTGAATTCATTACGTATTTGCATTTTCAATATCTCATGCTCTGTTGCACGTTTGATTTCCAATAGGGTCTTTTCCATCCCTCACACTGGCTGTTTGCTCGCTGTAGCCAACTTCTAAAGAAACTGTATGGCCGACAAGTGCTGTTTGAAATTCAGATCATCCCAACACCAGCAGGTCCCTTGTTTCTATTCCAAAAAAATAGACGAGATGCGATGATGATATTCATGATGAGCGTCAGATGTGCTCCCTATCAGGAGAAGCGACATATTTCAAGAGCAAACTGGGGGTAAAGAAAAAAGACAAAAAATGCCTTTAAATCTTCACGAGGTCGACGGAAGTGAATATGGATGGAAATATAACAGTATGGTACAGATAAACAACAGTGGCAGACAGAAAGGGCAAGCAAATCTGGATTTGGATTTTTTCCATGATTACTGTACCACAATGGTGTCCTTCTCCAACTTCCAGTCAGCAGACACAGCCCACACACACACAAATAATAGCCGAACCACCAGCCGTGCAGTATGCATACTTGCATACTGAGATAGCATAACAAGCAGTGACCGCACAAGCACTCCAGTACAGGAAATACAAACCACTCTGCATGTTAAAACAGTGACATTCCACATACAGAGCGAGTCACAGCAGAACGGGATGAAATTTACATGCAAATATCCTGCAGAGGGGGATGTAAAGCTGCCCACTTGTTGTACAGACGGCCTCCCTGCAGCCGAAAGAATGCCGTCCTACCAACGGTCATTCCTAATTCCCCTGCATCTCATTGTGTTCAGCACCGCTTCCTGCTGCTGCTGCTGCACTTGAGCAATGCATTACTGATACTACCATAATCCCAGAGTACACATCCCACACAGATCAAAACACGAGTCCACAGCCTTGTCAGCAGCTCTTTAAAGGCTGTGCTTAAAGGGATAGTTTGGATTTTTTTTTTGAAGTGGGGTATGTATGCGGTACTTATACAGAGTCAGTGTGTTATCCACAGTAGATGGTGGTCTACAGGCCCAGGACGGGAAAAAAAGAAATGTGCTGCTGTGTACGTGGGCAGTGGCAAGATGTATTTTAGCCACCTGTGAACAAATATCAGTTTATGGGTACGCTATATTCAGAATATATTGGCTGCTTTACCTTTTTTCTCTACGAAGACTTGCAGCAGTTATCTAAGCTCTCTTTAAAGCCCCCAAGACTCCATTGGCAAAACCTGTATTTGTACCTTGCAGAACTCGGGAGTTGCTGGACTAAGGCTGCCTCAATCTGTTCTGCGAAGTTCAATTACTGTTTTTGTCAATGGAGTCTAGTGGCTCTGAAGAGAACGTAGAAGAGAAAGGGCTGGTTGCACAAAGGTAAAGCAGTATTTCTAAATAAAGTGTAAACTTAAGCCGACATTACTTTCTAAGACAGGCTGTAGAGGGCTCAGTTTTAGAGCTAGGGTGAAAATGTTCTGTTAATATCATATCACACATGTTGACCTAAAGCATGCTTTGGTACCAATCATGTCATGCTAGCTTGACAGAAGGGGGGCTAAATAACACAAATGTTGGCGAGGGAAAAACTGGAATGTGTATAATGACCTCTTAATAATATATTCTAAAATAATATATATTATGAAAATGGTTTCTGCATACTGGGGTCCCTAAACTGTTTTGGAACTGTATTAATTGAATTTGAATGGAAATCTTGTCGATCCAAAGAGCTCATTTGTATTTATGTGTGTGGATGTTAGTCCCCATAGCAGCCGTTTGACATATTGAACATGTTTTGAACTTGACCTCCGTGTATAAAACCCTGTTGTGACATCTCGGATGATCACAGCCTCATGAAACTTTACAACCACAAACAAGATGCCGAGGACATTCAGAGGATGTTTGGCTTATGAGCCAGTTTGCAGAAATCACACAAATCTCCAAATGCCCTACGTTTTCTAGACCAAAGCACAGCATGGCTTATTCTATGGTGTTCCTCAAGGTCTTTGTATCTTCATGTGGTATTTTGAAAGGATATTTTGATCTTTTTTTTTTTTTTTTTTTTTTTTTAAAGCAATCCTTTAATGTTAAAAAATGTTAAATTTAGCAACAACCAAAAGTGAGCTTGGGAACGGCCATCACATACTTCCATCATAATAATTTTCTAGGACCTTATACACTGTAACAATATATTTCCATTCATTCGTTTATCAGATTTATGAGCTGCTCAAATGAATGTCGAGGTTCCCAGCTTTCAGATGATGTACACCACTTCTATGTGGCATCTACTGCTCACCTGCTATCTCCCCCTAAAGATCCCCTGTCCCCCTTCAGAAGACAGAAATGGCTCTATTTGGTTCTCTAAGGGGGTGCACAGCTGAGGCTGATGGGAATGTCATTAGTCACAAACAATTTTGACCTGATGATGATGTTAGATGAAAAGTCAGCGGATCATTAAAGTGATTACAATTAATCCTGAGAGAGACACGAGAGATTTCACTCAAAACCACAAATGTCAAGCTCACGGTGACGCTAGAGGAAGAACCAGACTTCGTCCCCTGGGGACCATGAATGCCTGCAAAAAAAAAAAAAAAAAAGTACACGTTTAAATATTTGAGTCTTGATTAAAATGCTGGAAAAGCGACCAACCAGAAAGCTGATAGCGAGGCACCACTGCCAAGAGTTTATTTTTGCAGTAACTTGAGCAGTTAGCAGTACAAGTTGTTTTGTTTTTGTTTCAAAGCAGAATTCTCAAGCGGTCGCCCCCTTTTGTCAGAGTCAACAACATATTCCCAGCAAAGAGTCTTAATAGAAAATGCAATCCACTGCGATGTGTTTGTGCTTTTGTCCGCTTGAGCCGCGAGCAAAACATTAAAGTGCTTCAATCTCGGTCACAGGCTCGCTCGCATCCTCTCAGATGGCATCACTATGCAGAAAAACTCCTCTCGATCCCTCTCTGCTCCGGAGTGTAATAACTGCCCCGTCCTTGGCTCTCATGCTGAACCCCGCAACCCCACCCCCCTCCCTCCTCCTCCTCCACGCATCTCCAACAGCCTCTGATTGATTCAGGCTGGACAGTTAGTGGATTTCCATCATCTAATGCAGGCTTTGAGTGCTTCTCCTTTGTCCTGCTGCTTGAGCAACTGTCAGCTCCAGCGTCTTTTCCTACTTCTAATAACGTTTTTCGGGGGGGGGCAGCCGGCAATCTCCTTGGCTTGTCCTCTTATTACCGCACACACGCCGAAACACTTTGCTGCCTCCCTTTTTGAGTGCTCGAGCATGAATGGTGGGCCCGGGTTGAAAACATTGGTATGCCACCCATACATTTAGAGTTTTTGCTTGGCCTTTTTTTTTTTTTTTTTTTTTTTTTTGCACAGCAAAATTTTTTGATAGGGATCCATTACCAGCAGGTGTGCTCTAAACTGCTGAGTCGATGTGGTTTTTTTTTTTTCAATTTATGTGCACAGTATGTGAAGAGATGTTTACGCATTTATTTCTTTTGCCTCTGAAAAAAGTAGCAGCTTTGATAAGTCAATAAACTCAAACGACAGGGTGCTTAAAACGGGCCAGAGCCTTTATTTTCATTCGACATTACAGAAAGAAAAGAAGCTATTTACAATTATTTTTGAAATTGCCAGTTATTCAACATTCACGGCCGACGACCACAGATGATCAGTAGTAGTCCTCCGGGTCGTTTTTCTCCCCCTGATTCTGAATCTGCTGCTGCTTCTTGTACAAATCAGCAATCTGCAGAGAGATGGACAGAGAGCGAGAGGAAAAGAGAGAGAGAGAGAGAACGTAGGAGGGCAAAAAGCGTTTGCATGAGAAGAGGGAGAAGGCAGGAGAGGAAGGGGGGAGAAGATCATAAAGTCAGGTCAGTAACATTAGGAGAGGAAGCTAAAAATAACAGTTTGATTATTCATATCTGCAGCTTTGAAGTCAGGGACTCCCAGCTGCTGACTGGGAGACGGGTGTTGTGTTCACTTGAGCTCATCGGGGTTTTCGAAAGCGAAAGGAGGGGGAGGAGGTCGGGACAATGAGTAATGTGTGGGTAAGCGGGTTCCACCCAGAATCCGCGGCATCAGTACCAGTGCAGCAGGGCGGCACAGCGAGGAGGAATAAACAATGACAAGAGGAGAAAAGGTAAAGCATTTATTCTCAGCCGGAGTCAGAACTGTTCAGGCTCACTCACAGTTTCTTCTTTTTTTTCTAAACTGTCTGCTAAATCCCAGAAAGTGAGAAGTGTGTGCATCCCGTCAGATCACAACTGATAGAAGCATCATTTGGATGCAGCTGATGTTCCAACCCAAACTCTCGACTCCACAGTTAGCAGATGGTTGTTTATTCCAGTCAGTAAAAAAATGACATTATAATATGATTCAGACCTTATAAAAAAAGAAAATGTTACACCTGTTTAGGCCCTGGTAGAAAAAATGTATATATATATCTGGATTTCCAGGTGCCGTTACACAACAATGAGGAAGAGTTGCGTGATATCTGGGTTCGGTTGTCAGTCAGGGTTTGGTACTCTGGATGCTGGGGAATACGTCTCAACGTTTTGAGTAGAGAATCAAACAAGTAGACAAAGTGATGGACATTGAAAACGTCTACAAATCAAAGCTTAACGTTTGCTGCTTTTTGTCTGGTTTGTGTAACTGCTTTATTTTTTTAATATATTAATATTTATGACTTTTTGCCACTAAACATTTGGACACTGGCATACACAGATTACTGTTACTGTTGCATTAAACGCCCAACACCATCTTATAATTGAATGCCCATCCCAACTTAACAGAATTTGAGGTGATCAGCTTTTATGCAAAGCAAAGCAAAAAAAACACTAATATTTAATTTACAATAATAAAGGAACTGGAACCAGCAAATGTATCGAAACTTTTACTGAATCGTGTAGATGAACGATATAAAGATATAAAGTTCACCAGCAGCTGTTATGATAAGCTTTCAATAATTGAAGTATTTTCCCCAAAGGTAAAACATAAACACATTTGTTGGTTTGAGATTCTCTAGTGTAGTATTGCGCTTTCTTCTCTTACATTATTGAAAATGACACAAATTTGGCTTTTGAACTGTTGGTAGAAAGAAAACAAGCCAAACTATTTATCGTCTATTCTTAAAAGCAGATTAATAGTTATTATTTTGTTACTTGACTGATTTAGAACCATTAACATGTACAAACCAGACATGTAGTAGTCGATACCAATACAAGTGAGGTTCCACTATTACCAATACCCATATCAAAACCAGGGTAAAAACAACAAAACAATAAACCCTATTTACTTTAAACTCCTTTATTAACGTTTGCATGCTGGTTCTCTGCAAATGTACCCTTAATACCTGATGATCTGCCTCAAGTCACTCGCCAATAATTACATTTTAAAGATTAGATTTAGACACTTTATGATAAAACATATGATTTACCTTTGCTCAACACTATTTTTTACTTAATATATCTTGAACGCATCACAACGTAACTCAATGCAACCTCCGTTAACATCAGCGGTTCGCTCCGTTATCTATCCAAGCACGTTACCAGCTCACCATCTTGCAATTTCTACAGTGTCGCATTATCAGGGAAATGTTTTTATCATCTCTAGACAATGTGATGCCATTAGTCCTGAGGCCTTTTCCCCCCTGTACCAACGATACCAGTGGTACTGTAGAAAAACAAGTAAAATCTGTTTTTTTAGAAAAGTATTGGTTCCTGTGACGTCTTTGTTACATCCAGTTAAGTTTGTATGCAGTGTTTCATATCATAAACAACAACAACATAGTGATGTGTGCATTCACTTGTAATTCAGGTTGGTTTGGGTTGGATCATTAAAAAATGATGTGCTAGTAGGTCAGTAGGCAGGTTATTGAGGAGCAAATAAAAGAAAACAACATCTTAAATCATTTCAACTAAATGTATGTCTTTGGTAAAAAACGTATCGTCGCCGTGCCAGAGGTGGCGTTTGTTCATTTACAGCGCTATAGTCAGAGACGCCCGGGGAAATGAAAGCTTTATGTGGAACAGAATCACAGATGTGTTCGTGGTTGGATGGTAGAGTTTGTGTGTGTTCAGGTGAAGGTTCAGCTGACCTGCATATCTCTACTGGACTGTATAATTCACTGCTTTTGCTTCTGCACAATATATTACCCAGACTCCCCAACACTGAACTCCAGAGGTGCTGCTTTACCTGACTGTTATATAGCTTTGCTCACCGTGCAGTGGGAGACCTCTACATGAATCAATGCCAGTATATATATATATATATATATATATATATATATATATATAGCTTTTGAAGTGCAATGTAGAGACGGGGCATCAACCTCATCACGGTCACCTCACAGGAGCCGTCCTGTAAAATTTCAAGGATGAATAGCACCGCAAGGATGAGCTTTTTTTTTCTTTTTTTATATATATATCTATATATAGATATATATAGATATATAGATATATATATTGATATATATAGATATAAATCTATAATAGGCTATATATATTGGTAAAACTATTCAAAAGGCTCATCCTTGCGGTGCTATTCATCGGCTCCTGTGAGGTGACCGTGATGAGGTTGATGCCCCGTCTCTACATTGCACTTCAAAAGCAACACGGTCAAAGAAACAGAAAATTGAATTTCTTCGTGTTTACAGAAGGGATGACACAGTGAGCAACATTCTCACACCTTCACCCCCATTTTCCGCTTAATAAACTTATGTCAACACCGATGTTACAGGTAAAAGATACTCAACATCTGCAGAGTGCTCTGATCTTTATCTGTGTGTGGGTGAGTCTTCCCTACAGGGCTGCAGGTTTCCACCTGTGTCACAGTTTGTTTTTTTACCGCCCTCCAGACGCCTTCATACCTAAATATTACAGATTGCCTCATTATCCCCATTTATCTTTTCCTTTAAATCCAAAATACTGCCAAAAAGGCGCTTTAGGTTTTTGCTTTGACACAAAATCCTCCACCGTCGTCTTGTTGGTCAATTAAGTGATCCTGATAACTCGCTAAGTATATTACAAATCAGCTCTATAATTTGATGAACGTGGGCGCTTATTAAAAAATAAATAACTCAATTGGTTTTATTTCTATTTAAAAGACAAATAGACCCGACTGTCTGGACGCCCGTACACATGTAACGCTGCAGCTAGCCTAGTTTACAGTCATGTATACCTTGACCAAGGCCGACCTCTTTGACCTCCTGACGCTTTTGAAAACCATTTTTGACGCTTGAAACGTGTCTGACATCATTCGACACTTCCCTGCACTGTTCATTTTCATTTCAGTACAGGTTATCTGATGTACCTGAGCTCCAGTCGTGGCGTCCTCAGGCTTCTTGTCGTCTCTGATCCGAAGGAAGCGGGGAAACCTCAGAGAAATGCCCTTTTCTGGATCCACCTGAGGGCAAACAGAACGACAGTCAGTGACGGAAAAACAACCACCGACGCATGTGAGCCTTTCTTCTTTTCGTTTATTGTACTGTGCTGTAAATTGTAATTGTGTTTTTGATTTTATGTTCTGAAAGCTTTAAACCCCGACTAGTTGAAAACATCAAAAGGTTGAATCCTTTGTTTAGTTTTTTTTAAATGAATTAATTTTAATCTCTTGTTTTAGTTCAATCTGCCGCCTCTCAAATTCTCTAATTACATTTAAATATGGATGAATTGCACATATACCTTTTTTTTATTTTTTATTAACCTGTGGGAAAAAATGCTGAATGTAAAGAATTGCAATTAAGATTTTCGATGGGTTATTTGTTATCTAGAACTAAAATACACCTTATTAGAATTCTTGTGGTGTCAAATAATAATAGCTCTCTACAGAACGATAATAATCAAACTAATCAGTGAAGCGTTATCAAGCTTTAGATGTAACTGGCAGCAGCTGTGGGTTGAAAACTGACTCATAACCAACAAATAACATCGGTCCCCACTTAAGCAGTGGGGACCGATGTAAGAATTGTGATCAATTGTGAATTGTTTGGTATAATTGTGGAAACACACTGAGAAAATGGTGGCGATGATTGGAAGCGGATGTCTCACAAAAGTGCTACTGACATTTCCCCATTAAACGTTTCCCTTTTGGAGTCATTTCTTTTCTTGTTTACACATTGTTTCCATCAACTATTGGAGGAAAAATATATAAAGACATGAGGTTTAAAGCTGTAGAGTAATCTGACAAATGACCTGTCAAAACTAACCTGGTGGTTCACAATGTGCAAATAGTAGATACTACTAATCCGCTTAGCATTGATCTGTTTGCTTACAACTCGTCCACTTATCTCAAAATCCCAGTGTTTAAAAACAAAGTCTATGATATTCTATAACTAAGTACAGTAGAAAATGTGCAAAAATGTTTGCGTTTCTTCCCACGAATGTTGTCAGATTGATAGAATCCATCGATCTCGGTGGCCTTCTGCTTCTACTATGGTGAAAATGAGAGTTGAAAACGGTTAATGTTATGGGAAACCCTTTATGAGCACTGTGGGACTGTGACTGTAATGTGCAGCGGGTAATAAACAGGAATCTGTTCCATTAAATCCGGCATCTTTTACAACATTTTTAATAACTCAATTAAGAGGCGCTAATTGTGACTTTTCATTGTCGGCGACAGACCGTAACCAGCAGAATTTATCAGCGGAGACACATTGTGGTGGTTGGGGGGGGGGGGGGAGACAAACACGCTGAACTGACCAATCCCATGGCGGCCTTGTAGATGGGCGACAGCGACAGGTCGGCGCACTTCACCTCCCAAACCTGCACGGCGTCCAGCCACACGTCGGGCTCTGCTGATTGGTCGATGCGGTAGTAGGCGCGGGGTTTAGGCAGAATGTGCTCCTAAAGGAAAGAATGAACAGATAATGACCGTTTGTTTCATTAGGAATGTAATTAAATGTTTATTGTGACAAATAAACGAGTTCACAGAGCCTCAGATGATGTCACAAAACTTAAATATTCTATTTATAATGAAATGACAACATAAAAACACTTAGTATAAACACTGTAAATACATAAAGGCTTGCACAATGTAATTTTTTTTTATAAATAAAATAAAATAAATATATATATATATGTGCAATGTGTTCACAGAGAACTTGATAAAGACACAGTGGCAGAGCGGTTTTGGTCGCCCTGCTGAATCCTATCGCTGCCTCACAATCGCTTCCCAAGAGACGCTCACATTTCAGATGATACCCGTTTGCCTGAGGGCCGACATGAGAGGGTGATTTCCAAAACCACATTATCATACACCTACATGAAATACTTAGTTGTTCAGAAAACACCTTGATATGCTCGCTTTTGTCGCCGGATATTCGCCTCTTAGCATAATAATAAAAATAACAAAAAAGTATGAATAACATTGCAGCTGAGATCAAGCATCAACCCCTCCACCAAACTGTTCCTGAGACAACTGTCAGCTTCTACAATATTTAACACAAGCGATCATTCTGTCAGCGTAGGTGTCACACATTTACAAAATGATACCCGTCCTGTTTTTTTTGGCATAAAAAACCCCCAAAACATTTCAACTAATGCGAAACGGTGCAGCGTTCACCAGACTGCAGCAGTGTCCACAGAACTGGGTCATAGTTAAGTAATGCTGGGAAAAAGAGGGCTCCAGCTCCAGCAGCAGCAGCAGCGGCGGTGCTGGTTTTACTCTCACACATTATTTATACTGTAGGCATTCAAGTGACTCTCTCATACAGAGTGAATTACAATGAGCCAGCCGGTAGCCGCGTAGAGTCTTATAAAACATCTCTGCTGATCGACACCGGTTAGCGATACACCTATATTATAGTTTATCTGACAGGTTTGGGCACCAGCTGAAATATAGTCTTGATGGTTATAAACTCCCACCTCCTAGCTCAGTATAATGAGCAGGAGGAATCTCACTTAGATGCAGATATTTGTGTCATTTACACCTCCGAGCGCTGAAGCATCCGTCCTGGGGCCATATGTAAAAGACACCTATTCAAGAAGGGGAGTAATTATAATCAATTACAGGTGTTGCTGCTGCGGGAAATGCACAGATTTTTTTTTGCAGACTGTGCAGCATTAATGGTGTGGCAAGCTAAAAAAAAAAAGTTTGAGTTCAGGTTTAGTGGATAAACTGGAGGTTTTTGTAGCATCAAGAGCAAATCCCTCCGTAGAAGTCCTTTAAAGGAATATTTATATGAATTATTCACCCCGTGTTCCTCTGAATAAGTGAGGTTTAGTTTAGGGCTGCTGATTATTATGTGCTGATTACTTTCTTGATTAATAGTTTGGTCTTTGCAAAGTCGGTAAATAGTGAAAAATGTCACACAAGGTGAGAACGAAAAGGGGGAGTAAAGGGGGGGGGGGGGGCTCAGTGAGTCCAGCGCAGCAGCTCGCCACCCAGAGGAGCGTGAACAGAGTCAATCGTCTCCGTGTCTGGACTCCCGTTGGCCTGCAGCTCTGCAACCCAAGCAACACGGCCACACCGGCAGCTCGCCTTAATTCACCATCCATCACTTTCAGATGGAGGGGCCTCATTACAAAGCACTACAGAACTGGCTGTATTGGTCCGGGGGAGAGAGAGAGAGAGAGAGAAAAAACAAAAAGGGTTACACCACCTTCTCAATCACTGTTTCACTGTGATTCTGCACCGTGCAGCAGTTTGTACCACTGAGTCCAAACCCTTAACCTTTGAAATATTACTTTAAGGTTATTCCACTCCACAGCACCCCAGCGTGTAGCAGCGTAGAGTGAAAACAGTCTCACTATTAGCTGCTTTCCTAAACAGATGACTGCATTAAAAAAAAAAAAGAAAAGCCACCCCTCGGCTCTTTATTTCTGCAAAAGCGTGTCTAAATTTAGCTGATAAAAGTCAACACGAGCACTCAAATGAATTCTGACTCTCACAAACAGCTATCATTTTCAGGGAGCAGTTGTCAATTTCTTCAACTGCTGCTGCTGCTCTGCTGCTCTGGAACGAACCTCTTCAAATGTAAATTGAAAAAGCAATTCATTACCAAACTTCAGAGCACGCCTGCACAGTTACTCCAAATGCAGAATTTTTTTTATTTATTTTTTTGTTATTGGTGAAACAAGCACTTTATGAAGTCTGTAATACCTGAGCTTATTTTTTACCACTTATCTCATCTTGGTAATTCAAAAAGGTACCTGGAGGCATCGCTTAATAAATGATTGCAGTATTTGAGTTGTATTTCAGAAGTGCTTTTGCACACTGTCCATCTCAATTCTGGCATGAAAGTCTCCATTTAGATCTGTAAAGTTGGATTGAGTGAAGAATCTAATGAGGGAATGAAACGGGACCTCAAGCCACACTCGTTCTTGTCTCTTTTAGCCTCAAAATTGACTCTGAATCTGTTTCCCCCCAAAAAAATGAAGAACCTGTAGCTGCTGAATGTTTAAAGCCCCGGGTTCTGAATTTTAAAAAAATATGCAGAGGCATCGACGTGGGAAAAACAAGTGTCGAGATGTGATTCCTACCGAGCAGGTTAGTGCTCGCTGTGTCGCATTACCTTTAAGAACTTGTAATGCTGCTCCAGATCTTCATCCTTGAAGCCTGTCCCGATCTGGAAGAGACGAAAGGAGATGAGATAAGACGCACACACACACACACACACACACACACACACACACACACACACACACACACTTGGATATAAACACATACTCCCTCACAGTGAAACAGCAGACATTTGGCAGCGAGCAGCAGAACACAGCAAGCAAATCCCTCCCAACCCCCCCCCGAATCACGTCTCCGTTCTTTGCCTGAAGCGTCATGTCACCTCTCAAAAGGCCTGAGCCCGCTGAGACACGACAATCACCCAACGGGCTGACACGAACAGAGAGGGGGAGAAAACAGGCCGCTGCATCATGCAAATATAGCCTTTTTCTGCTCACAGGTGTAAACTATAAAGGGGTTTTTCTGCAGGTGTCCACCAGACGGTTTACGTTCCCCAAGGCTGCCGTCAGCACAACAAGGTTTAGAGGCGTCTCATTCGACAGTGGAACCGTAATGCGTTCGGTTTAATCCTCCACCAGGTAAAGTCCTCTGCAAACACCAACTCTGATGCAATTCTACAAAAAACATTATCCATTAAATGTACTTTGTATTTGAGTGGCTGACATGGCACGTTTTGTGTTGAGCCTCTGATTCACAGGTTTATGCTTTTCGTTATTTTTCATCTTTTTAAACAAAAACTCGTACTAGCCTGTTGCTCCGACTCATTTATGCCTTAATGCTTTCACAGAGATGGGTGGAGACACATTAGCAGATACTCACGCTGGGAAACTTGGCATTTAAAAAATAAAATAAAAAAAAAGGCAGAACAAGATTAGTCTGGATTTATATGTGAGATTGTAAAATATTGCAAAGATAATAAATATAGTACGTTTAGCTGAAGTGACTGGGACTTAATCCGTTGTTTCAGCTTCTTCCACTGTCTTTAATACAACGCCACTACCAATAACAGCCATATACGAGCCATTTGTGAGTCCATGAGACTTTTATGACTCCGGAGAAACCTGAGCACACTGACTACAATAAGCAGTAAAGTAATGGTGGGAGTCCAAATAACAAGCTGTTGCTGGCACCGTAATCCAATTGTCTTTTTGGTTTTATTGGTATTCCCTCTTATTCTGCGTGAACTGTGAGCGAACCTCGCAGCAGCGCTTTCTGCTGGAGGATCTGCTGAGGATGCGAGTCTCGCTCAAGGACACTTCAGCAGGACGTACAAGTTGAAATTACTTTCTGGGGGGGGAAAAAAGGGAAATGTGGTTTAAATTCTGCTTTTTAGCTAAAGCGGAGCCTTTCAAAGCGAGGGCTGATCAGGTTTACCGTGTCAAGGACAACGAGATTGTGCTTTTCTTTCTGCCTTTTTTTTGTATGACTGACATTGAAAAGTGAAAAGAGAAAAAGAAAGCAGAGACTGTGTGCTACATGTCTGTGACTTCATTATGAAAAGAACAGATTTTGGCTGTTATTTTTGAAGACTGCAGGCCTCTATGTACTTTTTTAGATATTACTAAAGTTGCTGTGTATGGGGGAGGAGATGCAGCAACAAAACTTTAAGAAAAGCACAAAGTGTAACTGCCAAGTTCTCCAAACATAACTGAGATTAGATAAGAAAGACTCTTAATGGGGCCAGGATATGAGCTGAAATGTGAGACTAAAATAATGAGTGGACGCACCAGGTCAGAACGCTTGACCCCCAGTGCTTCCAGTGTGCAGCTCAGTCAGCAACTGTTAAAAAAAACCCCAAAATACTCTGAAAACACTGAAACAAGCAGCTGTGCAAGCAAAGGGAGATGAAAATCATTAACAGACAAAAGGCAGGAGCTCTTCATCAAACACAGCAAGCAATGTCTTCTGTTGTGTTCTTTAAGCACAACATCCATCCTCCGCCTCACTTATACAGGATCGTCATCATCTAAAGTGTGAAGACGTCCTCCAACGAGGTTCTATTTATAAAAAAAAAAAAGGGAAAAGTCAACCAGCAGCGCCTGAAAAGGCAGCGCGCCAATCCGACGGACGCTTTCCCTTCCACCGGCTCCACCTGCTCAGTGGCCGACCGCAGAACGCTGTGGTTGTACCGCCGAGCTCCCAGGTGTGAATGTGTGTAAGTACATGAAAGGGAAAAGAAAAAAAAAAAAGTGTGTGTGCACTCACTAAATCCCCTTTCCACGGATAAAGACGTAAAAGTCAGAGTGAAAAAAACGGAGATAGAGGAGAAAGAAGAGACAGAATTTCTGCTCTGTGGTGAAGTCAGACTCCAGCTTGTTCACGCTCTTACTATCTCTCACACACACGCACACACACACGCACACACACACACACACTGTAGTGGTCACGCATTCTCATAAACACGCTTACCACTTATCCTAAGATGCACCCAGTCACGCCTTCACACACAAACTTGTAGACATATAAAGATTTTCCTCAGACTCAAGATTTGAGGGGAAAAGTGACAGTTCAAAAGCGCTCACACAAACTGCAGAGCAACCACACACACACACACACACACACACACACAACAACACCCCGCAGCACACACACGTAAACAGAAAACACTCAACGCTATCTAACTCCTTAACAAAGAGATCTGAAAAGCTCATTACACACAGGAGAACAAGCGAGTTGACAAAAAAACGCCAGAGGTGCAACGGAACATTAAATATGTTTAAAAGAGGCCGTCTCGGAGCTGAAGATTGGTCTCGCCTCCCAAAGGTTACATGTTTAAAAAACATAAATTGCCAGAGGGCAAAAGTAAATAACTTATATTAACATTTTGAACTTCAGGATTCAAGTGCCGCCTGAAAATATTGACATACATGTCCGGGCCAGAAATATGGGAACGGTTTCCTTGGAGATGTTTCATTCGGGTTCTTTGGTGCCGATAGACGCTGGACAGTCAACACGTTTGTTTGTGCACTATTCCCCCTCATAAAATAAAGAGAATATTGATAATGTTTATCTATGACACCAATGCAGGCACAGTGAAGCACACCTTTGTCCAAAAGCTACAGTCCAAGTCACATCCTACCACTGAAATACACTGAATTTATAATTCATTCGAAGCAACCCGTCTGTCTGAATGATTCTGTGGTTTCCAGAGAATGAAATTGCATAGAAAAGAGAAAAACACTTGTATTATATACAACAACTCTACCTTGGTGAAGGCCACAAGAAAGAATGTGTCTGGTCTGATGAAGTTATTTAAACTATAAGTTATTTTAAATATATTAAGTGAACAATGAAGAAATGAAAAGATATAGTCAGCTAGACATTCTTATTCTTGTGTGAATGTCTGCTGGGTAAAAAGTTCACTTTTGCTGTGTCTCAATCTGGACTCGTCCGTTAGTACACGTCCATGCAGTACAACGTGTACACTGGATTTACTTGCCTATTGCATGAATACATATGACCGTGAGTGTCCCAAATCGAAATCAGCTGCTGTGTACTTTCCCTAAATGAAGATCATAACATGGAACTGCTTCTTTGACAGTTGTATTAAAACTGAATAAAAATCAACGCTTTTTTATTTTACTTGCTTGTATGTACTCCCCGTTTCCCCACTAGACTCTCACATGTCTAGTGGTTCCTCTTCCACTTTGCAGTCAATATGGCGACCATTGAGTGTGAAAAGTGTCCACCGTTCCACAAACTAACTTCTTGACATCATCCGGGCGCCATATTTGTGAGTGTGAATGCACTTACGCACTCAAAATAGCAAGTGCGAGTACGGAAGAACCTGAATTCAGTGCTGCGGGGATGAGTCTTTTTTTTTTTTTAGTAGACCAACCCAAAAGTTAGCATCCCACTGGCTCCCTGGACAAAAAGCCAAGGAGATTCTTCAATTGGAATTTGGAATATTGCAGAAAATAAGCTCTGTGGCTCTTTCTGAACATATTTCATATCATAGAACAAAACGTTAAAATCTCTTAAGCTCGTGTTTACCGCCGAATTTATTCCAAGCATCTATCTATCTATCAAAAAAACATTAAGAAAACATTTAAATTTGACACAAGGGAACAGGAAGTGAAGAAACTCGGTGTCATAATTCAGACTTTAAGCCTCATTCCTGCAGCACTCTATAGAGACACATCGTTTGTTTAAGAGACTGTCTTCTGCAAATCCAAATGAGAAACTAAACAACTGTAAAACCACCCAAAAATGATCTCATTTTCCTCTGAGACACAAACCATGTTCCCCGTGTCCTGTAACGTAACAAACCGTGTGTTGGATGCATCGTCGCCCACCAGTTAAACGTGCACCGTGCCGACACTCACCTTGCAGATGGACTGGAACTCCTCGTTGTCCTCGTCGTAGCAGGCGAGCAGGAAGCCGCCGTAGGTGCCCGTCCTCTTGCCTTTCCCCATGTAGGCCCCGATCACACACAGGTCAACCGTGTCCCCAACGCCGTCCAGGTAGTCCTTTTTCAGCTGAGGGAGAGAACGCAGCAGCGTGTTGAGAGACGTAACTTTATATTTCATAACAAAGGATGCAGTACATTATAGCAGAATATAGCTCAATAAACAAATGGGATTATATGCATTATTAAGAGCAGAAAAATGCATCTCAATATCTCAGTTCTGACTCTTAAAAAGCACATATCTTTTTGGATTTATTAAATGCCAGAGGGCACAATTGAATGCGATTTATTAACAATGTGAACTGTCAAGAGTTGTTGAATAAGACTGAAAATGTTGACCGGCTGAATTCCCTTTTTTTGTCCTCCAGAAATATGAAAAAGGCATGAATGAAAAATGTTAAAACCGGACATTCTCTATTATCCTTTTGAAGAGTCTGAATTTTTTACCCTTCAGTTTGGTTTGTATGAAGATCAAATTCTTCCACAAAAAGAAAAAAAAGCTGCTGTACTTTTTCTTTTGAAAAACAAACAGAAGAAGGAGAAGGACAGAAGAAGGACTTTTGTCTGACTAAGTAAATTTAGTCAGACAGAGATACATAAATGTGTGCTAACTTGTATGTATGTGTGTCATAAGAGGACAAATGCTTTTTAATTGTGTCACACACACACACACACACACACACACACACACAGTCAGTGCATGCGTGTAAAGTGTAGGCGAGTTCACACCGTGTCACACACACCTTGAGCCAGTTGTGGGAGCGCTTGGCAATTTCATAGGTGGCATCCTTCTCCAGAGTCTTCACCATCAGACCCTCGCAGGAGTCTACACACACACACACACACACACACACACACACACAATAATACAGCGAAACACACATTACATTAATACAGCGAAACACGATTCTAGTAGTGCAGAAAGGAAATGAACAGATTATCCTTCAGATACATGGAAGGTCTTTGTCTCCATCTAAGACGTGCACACACACATACACACACCCACACACACACACACACCCACACACACAAACATGTTCAGGACACAAAGAGTGACGGTAGACAAAGTCTGGAGACACAACGCAAGAAAACCCAATTACACCACCCACAAGTTGTGTCTCTGTTTTGCAAAAACACACACACAAGGATGCAGACACACAACGATACAACCAACATACAGGTCAAACACAGACACAGACAACTACTGCTACACACAAACACACACACACACTTTACACATGAAGGAAGCAGGCGAGGGCACAAATGAAATGAAACTTGCATGCCACACACCCACCCACAAACAAAAAAGGTTCAGGATGCACAGGAGACAGCAGGAGGGAAAACAAATAAGAGTCTGCGTCTCACACACAGACAATCATGAATACACCCACACACACACATATAAACGCACACACACCTCGGACAGACTGCTCCAGGAACTCTGCGATGGCGTCTGTGTTGTCGGAGTCGATGGATCGGGCGAACACAAACTCTCCCTCCACTTCTGAGAAACTTTCTTTCAGCAGAGCCCGACGCCGACACAACGGCTGTCGCACAAGGGACTGCACACGCACACACACACACAAACAAATCATTACAAATGGCAAAACTGTGTGTCATTACAACCATTTCCTCTTCATAGCTTGGAGCATTGTAGTGACAATGATGAAATACCAAACTAACACACACACACACACACAGTCTTATAGTATACTCACAGATACACAGTCCCTGCAGCATTGGACACGTTCAAACCCACACAACAATCACACATATACAGACTCAAACACACACACACACACACACACACACACACACACACACACACACACACACACACACACACACACACACACACACACACACACACACACACACACACACGGTTTTGTGTTGGGGTGAAACGGATCAACGACTCAGAGTTTAGACTGTTTCACGTTTACGGATCGGATCATTATTTACATTTTGCCTTAAATCTGTTAAAGCGGCACCGAAAAAAATAGTTTGAAGCTTCATACACAACGTTGACATTCAAATTCTAAATCTACATTGAATGCAGCGCTACATTTTTTTGTATTTGGTCTGGAAAAAAAGTGGTATTGGTGCATTTCAAAATAAAAGCCTTGAATGTAAGATTTTTTTTGGGTGGGACATTAGGTAAAGCCCTAAATTTAAGATAACACCTCCTCTGGTCTTTAAACGTGGACATGACCTTGGTCTGGCTAACAGCCCCTAATGGTTTGATGGAGGGTTCCTATCAGGCAAACAATAGAGTTGGCAGTTAAAACATATAGAAAGGAGAGACAACCAATCAAAAATAAAGAAATAGATGAATGAATAAAAAAGGGCAACAGCCTTTTTAAAAAAAAAAAAAAAAAAAAAAGCATCCAGAGAGAAATGAATTCATAACATTTACATAAATGCCACATTAGGTGGGAGGCAGCATTGAAATGGCACAACTTCAGAGTCACTGGTGCTCTTTTTAATTCTGTAATTTTGTTTTCCATCCACTTGGGAATATTCGTAGAGCATTGGCTGATGGAAACATCGGCTGATTTGCATTTTCCCTCGGCTGACTTTAGGAAATTAGCCTAAAACAAAAATTGTGTGTATCATTTGTTTGGGAATCATACACACTCTAAATCCCACAAACACGCACACACAGACTCAGACACACTCCGCTGGAATCACAATGAGCGTTACAATCATGATCTGGTCACGGCCTCCAGTACCACCATCATTGGCATTCAGGGACGTCGTTGGCATCTCAGCGGGCGACAAGCACGCAGGCGTGCTCCCAAACATTAAACAAGCACACACACACACACACACACACACACACACACACACACACACACACACACACACACACACACACACACACACACACACACACACACACACACACACACACACACACACACACACACACACACACAGGTTTGCAATGACGACAGGAGTGTTTGGGAGGGATCTCTGGGTAATATTTCCCCTCATCAGCACCGGGTCTTACCTCGCCGTTGAGATAGAGGAGGTCAAAGGCGTACACACACACTTGGACTTTGATCTCCGAGGCATCCACGTCCTGCAGGGAGGCAACAACAACAAACACACACACACACACACACACACACACACACACACACACACAACACACACACACACACACACACACACACACACACACACACACACACAAACACACACACACACACACACACACACACACACAACACACACAAACACACACATTGTTTATATAATTTTCCCCTGACAGAAATATGCAAATAGACGCATCTTATTCACAAATCGCTACATCCAACCTTGGGACTTGTTACAAAGAGCTCTTTGATTTTTCTCCTGCTCATCTTAAAAGTAAAAAAAAAAAAAAAAAAATCCTACCCCGCCTCCCCTCTACCTTTTAACAGCATCGCACCTCCTCGTGGTGTTCATCCTTCTCTTCCAGCGTCATTACTCCTCCCTCCACTCACCCTCTTCTGCTTCTCCATCTCCTGCCTTCACCTCTCACGCACCTCACCCTGTTTATTCCACACTCGTTTGCTCCCGTCAGTCTCTCCACTCTGCCGCGTTACACCGTTTCCCCCTGTGGCCCCCGATGTAACATTCCATGACTTTTCCATAACTACGCCAGATTGAATATTGAGTTCGGAGATTGGGCTGCACCCGCTAAATCATCGAATCCATTTCCATGTTTGTGTGTTAAGTCCTTTTGCTTCCTCGCAGAATAGAGTTTCAAACCAGTGATTCACTAAATCAGGTCGTGCCGTTAAAAAGGGAACTGGCAGAAAGTAAACATGGATGTAAACGATGCAGGTTTCAAAACGATCCCAAAAATGTTTTAGAAGAAAAGAAATGCACTCAACTTGTTTCTTAGACCTCAGCAGTACAAGCGATGTACTTTGATGTGCAACACTGAATGTAAACAGACACTCTGTTGACAAGAAAATTCCACAGGGCAAGACCTGTCTGAGCTAGTAAATACCAGGAAACATTTGTAAAGCTTTCAAATCAAAAGCAATACATTTTTCTGCAGCATAACTAGAGATTTTTGAGTGGTTCGATAGCATTTTATCAAAACTTTCATCCTTTCGAACCCAACAGCTAAAGCCCAGCTGCGTTTCCACCAAGAAGTTCCTGATCACTTCCAGTCCCGAGACTTCTTTTCAAGGAACGAAAAAGGCTCCTTCAGCCCGTCGCTGTCTGCATTTCAAATCGCGGACTGAAGACATACGAAGATTAGACAAATTAGTCTCCAGTTCTCCGAGGGCGTTGGCGTTAATGAACGTAATGTAGAAGAGAGGGATGAAAGAAAGAACATCTGTCTCCACGGTAAATTATCTGTTGTGTGAGCGTTGGCTTGGTTATTAAAATGTGCTGAGAAGGTAATCACTGTGACACAATCAGAAAATAACTTATTATCTCTACTCTACTCTACTCTACTCTACTCTACTCTACTCTACTCTACTCTACTCTACTCTACTCTACTCTTTTTCTCTCCGTGTTTACTTTAAGATTTAGACGTAAAGCTGACATTAAAGCCTGACTTTACTTTAAACCCGACTCTGAAAGATCTTTCAGGGGAAAGTTCATGCAGTCGAAATGGGCCTCTGGACAAACGAATACTTACGTAAAAAAAGTTTTTGTTCAGCCCGTTTGTCATTAATGTTGAGCAAATCTCTGCTTTATACACATACATTACATTAGGCCGAGTTCTCTTTGGTCTCTTAATGTACTACTTTAATGAAACTTTCAGAACTTGCTATGATATTCCAAAGCTTGTAAAGGGAAGTGATCAGGATAACAAAATGAAACTACCAGTGTCTACAATAAAAAACCTTTGCAGTCTTCAAAACCTGAAAAGATGTCTCTCCCTCTGCTCATTTCCACTCGCTCGTTACTTTCCCCTCCGCCAATAAATGTTGTTTAATTAATCCGTATCGGGTTTCATCTGCTCATCTGAAAGATTTCATTTCAGCGAGAAACGCTCTTGGTAGCAAAACAAGAGGAGATGCTGTTACGAAACGGCCGAAGGGGCAGCACAATCAGTCTGTGCATCAAACCGTCATTACCAATAATCATGATCTCGTAGCGGCGGTAGTAACTGTATCGAGCAAAAAAATAAATAAAAAGTCATCAGGATAATCATTTCCATTATCGTGTGTCCCCCCCCCCCCCCCATACCGGCCCTGTCATTTCTCCTTTTTTTTTTTTTTTTTTTTTTAACTAATTTTCAAGGATGCCAAAGAGACGCCGTCTGGCTCTAATGTGATTGGTTTAATGGGAAGAGGCCGTTATTCTGATCAAAACTGAAAAAACACCTTGCTGACATTTGCGATCCTGCATCCCCCCCTCCTCCTCCCCCTCGACTCATTTGACTCTTCTGTCTCCCACTTAACAACCCTTCCCCCCCTCCCATCTTTCTGTCTTCTCTCCCTCCGTCCATCGCCCTTCGTCTGTCGGGTCGGATCATTTCACTCCATTATCCACC
This sequence comes from Anoplopoma fimbria, assembly GCF_027596085.1. Lineage (NCBI taxonomy): Eukaryota > Metazoa > Chordata > Actinopteri > Perciformes > Anoplopomatidae > Anoplopoma > Anoplopoma fimbria. The sequence goes on along the minus strand of NC_072451.1, from coordinate 4,901,487 downwards.
TCTCCTCCACCTTCTGGTCTTTATCTCCGTCTTGTTTTCTCGCTTCAACCTTTTCACTTCTCTTTTTTTTCCCCCCCTCCTCTAATCATCTCCTGCCTTCTACCCTTTTTAAACCCCCTGAGCATTTCATTCACCCCTCCCTCCCTCCCTCCCTCCCTCCCATCGTATCGTATGTACCTTTCTCTTGCGGGTGGTGAGGACCTGGAAGGGCTGGATCTGCTTCTTCTCACGATCCCAGGCCACCGCCTCAGAGTCCAGGACGCAGGAAACCACGGAGTCCTTCTTCATCTTTTGAAGGAAAAAAAAAAATAAAAAATAAAAATCACACACACACATACAGCAAAAGGGAATCATGAATGAATAAAAAGAGATTATATTCAGTAGAGAGATGAGGAGATTTTTTTTTTTTTTTAAAGATAAAAAAAAAAAAAGGAAAGCCAGATGATGTTATTCGCAAATCTGCATATAAGCAACATCTGCTGCAGCAATCAGAGGATTATCAGGAGGTTACATTGAAGTAAATACAACAAACTTGGGACATTTACACTCAGTACAACACTCAACTTTTAAAAAAATACAGGCAAACAAACTGAATGCATGTTCAGGCTGACTCAGGACCTGCAGCTGCTCTCCATTTGTTGCCAAATGCTTTGGAAGTCAACCCATTTATATTTTCTCTCTCTCTCTCCACACTACATTTATCGTTACCATTGAGTAGCCATGTCTGTTGCCGCAGTTTCTTCTACTCAACCAGTGTGTTAAACCCCCCCCCCCCATCTTTTTGGTGGGATGCCCACGTTGTGCCAAAAGCCAAATATTTCACCAGAAATGTTTGTTTCTCAGTTAATTCCTGCATTAATTAAAAGACTTTGGCAGCTGGTGAGTATTTCCCTGTGCAGGAAAACAAAAAGAAATTCACTGATCAGGTTTAGGGCTATGGGCAGATTATATTGATTTTCAAGATCAGACAGAGTGGCTACATTTATCTTAGCCACTGAATCCTGTGTGTGATGCTTAGGGACATTAATCTCTGGCGTCCCGGTCGATTTGGGGCCACCGGGACGCTTCATATGTAACTCAAACCCGATTGAGAGGCGATCAGCGAGTGAGATCTGAAAGGTGATCAGAGAAAACCGATCACAGTAAAGAGCAAAAGACACATTAGAGGTAACAGGTTGTTTGGAAACAGTGAAATGTATCAAACAGAACTAGTTCTACTCATAAGGCCATTAGGCTAAGTAATGCATTAATGTATTTGGATACAAATTAATGTGTTAATATATTAATATCAATTCATAATTAGGAGCAGGAAAGGCACTATGGAAGATTCGGGGAGAATTAGTTTCCCCTCATTAATATGCAAAATAATGCAGCAAGGTGCTGGAAAATCTAATCAGACCTTCTTCTCTGTGCAGGAAAACGTGTGTGTGTGTGTGTGTGTGTGTGTGTGTGTGTGTGTGTGTGTGTGTGTGTGTGTGTGTGTGTGTGTGTGTGTGTGTGTGTGTGTGACACAGCTTCACTTTACGACACACACAGACAGAAGACGCCATGAGGACGTCATGTCAGGGCTAAGGATGCAAATTTGATTTTAAGCAATTTCTTTAAGTAATTGTCTGCCATGTTTATGATTAGCGAATGATTTCTTTGATGAAAGCTTCATTTGAAACAACAGACATGGGCTATTTCTACAGCACAGACATGGTGAATGAAATGTCATAAATTAAGGGGAGATGCAAATGAAGCACAAACACCCAAACTTTTCACTCTGACTATCGTTTTCTTTTTTTTTCTTTTTCTTTCTGCACAAAACACGAAGTTTAGACAGAAGTAATGGTGAGAAACAAAAAGGGTGAGATAACGCAAAGGAGGGAGGCGAACCAAATGACAAGAGCGTACAGGTTAAGGAGTGAAGAGAGAACGAGGAGAACGGAGAGGAGCGAGAGAGAAAAAGAGGGGCTTGAACGGGAGCGGGAATGTGTTGGAAAAGACAAATTGTGAGAAGGAAGTCGGGAGTAAAGAGGATGTGAAAGCAGAAAACCAAAAAGGGAAAAAAAAGGTGAGAGAAGACAGAAGGCTTCGACAGGAAGGAGAAGGAGAGCGAGAGTGAAAATATGTGAGGACTGTAGAGAGAGAGAGAGAAGTGGTGAGAGGAGAAGGCTATAAGAGGCAGAGAGACGGACCAAAAAAGAGGTAAAATTGCGAACACACTGTATCAAAGTGTTGGAAAAAGATGAGAGGAAGAGAGGAGGGAGACAAGAATGAATAAGACAAGAGTGAGAAGAGAGAGAGGTGAAAGAGAGACACGGAGAGAGAGAGAGAGAGGGGTGAAAGGATAGTCGGGGGAACGAACAGGTATCATCAAGAAGTAATGAAGAAAAAAAAGAAAAAGGAGAGAGCCATGATTAGACGGAGAGACATGAGAAGGAGACAGGTGGACAGAGAGAGCCGATAAAGGTGAGAGACAAAAGAGCCGTGTAGCTTTTAAAGTTCTGGGAGAGAGAAAGAAAGCCGAGAGATGAAAGCCAGCGTGAGAGGAACCTGAGAGGGCAGATGTTACGCGAGATGATGAGATAGAGAGTGTGATGGAGAGAGGGCGAGTGACGGATCACAAATGAAAGGACGGGCGGGAAGCACTGAAAAAGTTAACTTTCCGTTTGCTGGCGTGACCTCTCGGCGGTGGGTGGAGGTGGGTGGAGGTGTTTTTCGAAACCGAGCTGAGCCACGAGCAACCACAACCATTGATGCCACGCTGGCACGGAGATACTGGCCTCCCACAGGTAAGCAGTGCAAGGTGAAATAAGATTGTTTACCCCCTAACTACAGCACTGCTAACAAAGCCAAATGGATAACAAATACACATTTCTTATAGCTATTTCACAATAAAAGCCTCCTACTGATTTTCCTGATTGAAAGATTTCCTTATAAGGTATTTTTTGGGGCTTTTTTACGACCTCATTAGAAGGATGCAAGCAGAGTAAAACGCCCCTTTTGGCAAAAGCGTGTGGGGCTTAACAGCTGATGAGCCGGGGGGGAGAAAGGGGTTGCGTTTAAAGCCAGTTAATCAAATGTAAATAACGGGGAGAAAAAAATGGATTCAATGCAGACATCGAGCTCTTGTTGCTGCTCTGCTGTTGATTGAGGAGGAGGGGAAATTATACAGTTCATTGTAAGAGAAAGAACGCTGCTATCAACCTTCTAACTGCCTTTGTGTAGAACATGCTCGTCGAGAAACAGCTAGAAAACTATTTTTGCGTGTCTCTGTGATGAGGCCTCATTCAGCGTCCGGTGGTACTGAGCGTCACCATTTCCTGTAACTTGTGGTTGCAGAAAAAGCAGGATGGCGGCCGAACTCGAGGCTTTAAAACTTGTAGTCCACAAACCAATGAATGACGTCACGGTGCCGTGGTCCACTTCTTCTATACAGGCCATGGAGAGGAGACCATTTAAGGTTGTCCTCCCTGCAGCTAAGCAGGACCACAACAGCATCGTCTTCAGTGTGGTTATAATATAGGCTGTATATGAGAAGGGGACGCAGTCATTGCGAGGTCATCCATTGGTTTGTCGACTGCTGTTCAGAGTTGTGGCAACCTGTCAATCACAAGGTAGCCCCGCCCTAAAGCATACCCTCCTTTATGGTCTGTTTGACTCTAAATGCGACCAAAAGTTACTAAATGAGCATCATGCTGATTTAAAGAAGACGTGAAACTAGAGATTGAGACCATAAACTCATGATTACAATGTTTACTGAGGGAATAAATCAAGATAGAATCAGACTTTCTTTTTGCAACCAGAGGAGTCGCCCCCTGCTGGCCAGTAGAGAGAATGCAAGTTTAAAAACACCTCCGCATTGGCTCCACTCCTCATAACCGGAGGTGGCTGCCTGGTTTACACCCTGCTGCGAGGCCACAGTGGCCTGATGGAAGCAGCCTATACGGGGCCCCGAGACAAAAAATGGCTCCCTGTCGCTTTGACTCAACCTCCCATCATGCACCTTTTTTTTCTTCTCATCTTTGAAAATGAAGAAACTAAAGTCACCAGGTGGCTCACAACCAAACTACTTTAGTCTCATGCGTGACAACCGCGACACAAACAACAACAGTGAAGGAGAAAAGAGAAATAGCAGCGTTGGTATGACATTGCAGTTCCTTACTAGGGCAAAAAAAAACAAAAAAACCACACTCTCTGCAGGCTCCACGGTAGTGAGCGCGCTCAGATAACCCCAGGCCAACTGCCAAAGCTTCAGGTGCTGGTGATCTCTTCCTCCATCCTCCCACGCTAGCAGTAGCTTGCTAATTTGGCAGCTCTACCCACAGCTGCAATTTAACAAACCAGCGTTTTCAGAATCTATTAGAGAGATGACCGACCCCAGTAGACGTTGATCAAAATTAAAAACTAAAACATGAACAGCCAAGCGGTAGGTCTTGATGACTGAAGGGGAACAAAGGAGGGTAAAGACCGACAAAAAAAAGAAAAGGAACAAATAAACTCTGAGGGGTTTCAAACTGAGGCTGGCAGAGTCGGAGAGGAGGCGTGGGCTCATGGAAACCAGACAGCTGAGCGACAGGTTGAGAGGAAACGGGCGAAACGGATAGACGAAGAGTGAGCGAGATAAATGTGTGCAGTTGTTCTCCGCACCGCTGTTAAAGCTCTCATTTGACAATCAAAAGCGCAGACAGGCTCTCCTCTCTCTCCCAGGGGGCCGAGCTGCAGCGCTCGCTCTGTGTGTTCACGTGTTCTACCTTGGGGATGCGAGAGATGATATCGGGGTATTTGCTGGTGTTGTCTTCCTGGTTGCGGCTGAATACTCGAACCTCGCCGTTCTCCAGAATGTGAATCTGAAAAAACAAATTATACAAACACAATACAATGAATAAAATAGACACAAAATAAAAATAAAAAATGGATATATGTTTTAAACCGGGCGGAGGGAGGGTGAGTTGGTGGTCGATCAGCATACTAAGAGTGATCCATTAACCGTCTTCCAGATTAATTGATTGATCAATAAAATGTCAAAATAGTGAAACTTATAATAAGGTGACAAAATTCGGCTTCAATCTCCCTAATAATGTGAAACATGACGCTAGCTGTCACCATCTTCTCCAGTTATTTTCTGATAATTTTTTTTATTTGTACAGTGGAAAAGCGCCAAAAGTTATCACATCTGTCAGAGTAAAAAAATATATATATATAATATAAATATATTTATATAATATATAATAAATAATATATATAATATATATATATATATAAATATATATATAAGCGGATGATTATTAGAACCTTCTTTTCTATTTTTTTCTTTATTTCTCATGCCTCACTAATTGACATTAATATATTTATCACATGAATATAAAACAATAAATAAAAAATGAGAGCTTTGCTATTTACTGGCTCGCTGCCAAGCTATTTCAACAAAAGGACTCGCTGGGGGGGGTCCTTTGCCGTTTTTGGTCGGCTCTGTGTCGCTGCATGCGGATCAACCAGGTTACCGGGGCTCCTCCATCGCACGGCAGGTGAGCGGCATGATGGGGGAAGGCACGTGACACAGAGCCGGTTTGAGGTTCTGCAGAGGTTCACTGAGGGGGCGTCACGTGACCTCACATTATCATTCCACTTGAAGAGGGCGGCTTCAGCCACAGGTGCTTTCACCTTGCACATACATTTTTCATTGAGAGAAAAAAATGAATTAGGCCTAACACTTGCCTACAGTAGCTTTAAAATAGTTTCCATATGTTTAGATTTCACAAAATAAACACTGTAAGGGTTTACTTGGTCATATACAGCATTTGTAAAGGAATGATTCTGTCACAGGCTCTTTAATCCATAAAAGCAATTGATCACTGTAAGCAGATTTGACTATTTTTCTTTCTTTTAATCATTTGTCCTTTCTAAATGTGGATTGTAGCAAACTACCACTACCACTATTTGTTATGTTCCTTTAAATGCCTTTAACATATGTTGCATCATTTTAACAGTCAGGGACAACAGATAACTCTTATTATTTTTCTTCTTCTGTTGATCTCTGATAAATAAACTCAAATAGACAGAAATACACAGACAATAACTTACTCGACTAATTAGAGACGGGACACTGAACGCATACGCAGTTATTTTGATTCATCAAATGCCACACATGCAGAGTCACACATTTAATTGTGGCTCTTCACAGAATCTCCACACACACACACACACACACACACACACACACACACACACACACAAACACACACAAACACACAGGGAGTGTTTAACCGAGTGGTGAATCAAGAGTCCCTCTGCTGGCCGTTGGAGGTAACGTCCACTGCAGTGAGACCGGCGACGGAGAGGGTGAAGAGGAGACGTCATGGGGTTTTTCTCTCTCTCTCTCTCTGTGTGTGTGTGTGTCTCTATCCTCTCTCTCTCTCTCTCTGTTTCTCTCTCTGTGTGTTTCTCTCTCTGCTCATCTCTCTTCTTCTCAATTCAGCTCAGTTCAAAGGCACTTTATTGGCATGACTGTCCAAAATTAACAATACAGCTGGAGGGGTTTACATTACAATCTCCCTCTCTCTTTCCACATTTCCTCATCCTCACTGCCGTCTCCCTGTTCTGTCTGTCTTTCGTGTTTCCTCTCCCTTGTATGTCACACCTTCACTGTCTCTAGCCTCTTTCCTCACGACTCCCTCCCCCATCCCCCCCCTTCTCTTTTGTCCACATTGGCAGAAGTAGCTTTCTCTGCCTGCAGGCCAAGGGCAAAAAAAAAGCACTACTGTTTATATTAAAGAATAAGGGACACACACACACACACACACACACACACACACACACACACACACACACACACACACACACACACACACACACACACACACACACACACACACACACACACACACACACACACACACACACACCGGGAGTCACAGAACAGTGCAATACCTGGTACCCAAAGAACACAGCCCAAAGGTGTATGCATACGAAATTCAGCAACCATATGTTTGGTGCCAAACCGTGAGGAAAAACAAACAGTTGCACTCTGTCGCACAAACACACACCTGTGCGCGCTCGCCGTCGTATTTGTACTCGCAGGTGAACGTGGAATCGTCAAACCTCTTCATCACCTCGCCGACGCCTTTGGTGGGGTGAGCCAACATGGGTCTCAGCGGCACACCTGGGAGAAGGAAGTAAACAAGAATGAAACAGCGGGACGCCGATTCGCCGAACCAATACAGACAGATATGCGGCCATGCATCTTTCGTGAACTCTAAATAGTTAGAGGAACTAATTGCGAGTTAGCGGCAGGAGAAGTTTTCTTCGTTTGCTGGGAGGGAGGAGGAGGAGGAGGGGGCGGAGCTTTCGCTAACGGACCTCCAGGTTATTAGAGCGAAGCAGATCTCGGATCCGTTTTGAAGCTGTGAAATTCACTTCATTCCCCACATGACGCATCAGCATCACACCCACAACTGTCTCCGTGACAAAAAAAACGCAGTTGAAATGAGTTTGTTTGCATTTTTATTTGGCCCTAATATGAAAGTTCCCTGACTCACATCCCCCCCACCCCGTGGGCTGCGAAGCCGAGTTAAGCTTCGAAAGCAGCAGAGAAGAGATATGATGTGAATACACCAAACAAATTCCTATAATTGGAGCTTACGGAGCCCCGATATGACAGGACAGTCAAACTTTTTGTCCAAACTGGTCGGTATCCAAAATAAATTAAATTCTCCAGCTCCTTTAACCAATCTCGCATTTCAGAACAGAGCAGCCCTGTGAATAACGACTGTTAACCTGCCAGAATAGCTGCCAGATTTGTCCAACTGACCCACAACGGCCAATTAAGTAACTCTCAGATGGAGGCTGGTATTCATTTTCGACCTTATTGCCCCGGCAGCTTATCTCAAATAGCTCGACAGCAGCGTAATTGGGAGCTAATCCTTAGTTTAGTGGTATCTTTTAATCTTTCTGTGATAAATATCTCAACTAAAATAACCGACTCACCTCCGCCGAACGGATCAATAAAAAGAAATTAAAAAAACACACACACCAGTCGCTCTTTTGGATCTGAAAGCCGTTCTGCCTCCTGATTGGTTGCCTACCTGGAGTGAGCTTGCAGTGATTGGGCAGCTCGTCTATGCCTTCTTTCAGCAGAACGGGGATGAGGACGTCGTAATTGGGCATCTCGCTGGACGGGAGATGAAGCGGAAAAACAAACATGAGTAAATAAATCAATATCTCTTCCAAAAGTGAAAGTGAGCAGAATGAGCGAGACGGAATGAGTGTGTCGGGGCTTAAAAAGGGAGGCGGGGGGGGGAGATGATGAGGCATTGTAGTGACTGCAAAGAGACACGAGGGCGTTTGTTTGGGATTCAGTTACCAGTAAGTCTGTTTGAGAATGAGACTCTTCTCTTCGATCCAGGCCCGCCTGCTCTCAGCGCTCATCCTCTTCCCCGCGTCGAGCACAGCGGGGGGGAAACCTATAAGGAAAAGAGGGGTGGGGGGGAGACAGGACGCATTTCAAACGGATCAGCGTAAGTGTTTGAACATTTGTTTGACCGAACATTTGCTGGATGAAAGGTCAGACGCGCTTCAAAGAGCAGGATATACACCAGACTTACAGCCGCGCAATCACTGGTGCACGGCTGCACGCGAGCGTTTCCTGTAACGCCGGACCAGCTAAGGCTAAAGATGAGAGTTTCAGTCTCATTGTGGTAAAAAAAAAAAAAAAAAAAAGGTTAAGTTAATCCTGAAGAGTGAAGGCTAAAATGAATCATCTTGTTTCCTCCCCCCCCAAAAAAAAAACCCATTAATAATTACGATACATTTAAAATACGGCTGAATATTAATTTATCAACATTTATTATTCATGTTAAAGGTCCACTTCAGCCCGACAAAGAATTTGCTCGAAGTTGACCTGCGTGATTAAATAAATGGTTAAATAAATAAATAGAAATGTTAAGAAAAACATCTCCGGACCAGACCACAGATCAATGCAAATTTCCCCCACTGAGCCTCTGGTCTAATTGACTCTTATTAAAGCATACCTCCAGTCAAAAGTAAGCCACGCATACTAATAAGTGCGGGGGTGAATTTATTTCATTTGGTGGAGGTGGAGGTGGTGTTGGTGAAAGCAGGTCGGATCATTACTGAACGCAGGCGGTCAAAACTCTCTCCAGGAAGAGATGAATTCAGCAAATATAAACTACACACCTCCAGAATACTGTAGTTATTGTTTTGAATTTTTGGTTATATATTGGTTTGTCTGGCACCAAACGTTTCACATTTCATCTACGACTCTTCTAAGGAATGAATATTCATTTGAACAAATATTAGGAATATTTTAACACAGTGTTAACAAGAGTTCTATAAATAAGAAGTTGTGATTACTTGCTTTAACACCTCACCTTTCCTTAAGTGTGACCTCCCAATTGGGTTTTTTTTTTAATTTAAATTCTGTCATTCATCACAAGGACAGAAGTATCTCATTAATACAGCCATGAACACGTCTGCAAACTTAAAACTTTAATGAGTAAAGTAAGTGAAACGCTAGCTTTTTGCAAACTCCAAACTAATATGAGGTTTCTGAGATTTGAGCTTTACATATGAAGTAGATATTAGGTTCGGGTTATTTCAGAGTGAATCCCTTGTTTGGGGTTTTATGTCGTTATATTTTTGCCAATTTAACGGTGTCCCTCAGAAAGAATTCTGCGCTTATACACCTGCAAACGCTGGTTGACAGTGGCCGGTTGAAAACATACAAAGATCTGCAAACTGGAGCTCACATTACTGCAACTGATGTTTTGAGCCAATGCTCTTCTTCAGACTGGGTATATTTCAATTTATCGCCCAACCCAAGTGGATATTTCCCTTGTTTATTTCTGCACACAGTGTTTCCTGCTTAGCTGTGTTGAATGGACGTAACACAAAAAGAGATTTTGTTAACTTTGGAAAGTTCTCACTTGTCTAACTCAGACGGTTGAGGCCTAATGTTCTACTTCAGAACCAGGAATATAGATTTATGTTCCCCATCACTTGTTGCTTAAGGAATCCCTCACTGGCCAGTATGAACAGAAGCAAAAGCTGGTTCAATGTACACATGTGCACAACGACGTTTCAAAATTGTGAAAGTGTCCCTTTTAAAATTCAAGATTACCTTGTCCAGGGGGGGTCAGGCACACAGCCTGGCTCAGAGCTGATAGGACACTCTGCTCAGCCAGGCCGATCCTCAGCTTCCCAGCCAGCGACCTGTCAATCAAAAAAAAACACACGACCAACAGCTGTCAGTGCCGACGCCCTTTTGCAGCTGCTGCCCGTAACAAACGCTGCTCGAACATATACACAAAGAGCTGGGAAGCAATTTAATATATGTGCTTCTATATACATGCAGGTGTGTAGGTGTGTGTGTGTGTGTGTGTGTGTGTGTGTGTGTGTGTGTGTGGCGTTGCCTTGGTGACACACGCGCAGCCAGGCTTCTCTATGTATGTGTGCGAGTGTTATTTTACCTGACGATGTAGCGGGCCTCGGAAAAGCGGCATGCCACAAAGAGGCCTTTGATGATGTCGATTTTCTTATTCATGGCCTGAGGCAGACGGGAGGAAATTGAGATTCACAGAGGAAGAGCAAGAAGAGACAGAATGCAAAAAGAAGACTGAGGTCACTGGCGAGTACAAACTCCATGTTCAATACGGGGAGAAAAAAGAAAACGGGAAAAAAAAAAAAAGAGCCAGGAGCAACGGGGATGAAAAGGGAACTAATTGCTTGAGCGATTCCAGCCAGGTGACGACTTATTCAAAAAGGCACAGAGATAACCCTCTTCCCTCTGAAGCAGACAAATAAACAAATAACTCCACGTTCGATACACAATCACATTAACGTTTCCTTTCTTTTCCCTCTCTGACCCGACACTTAAGAGGCAAATAGAGCGAAAACAATATTTGCCCAGTGCTGCATTCCCCTTAATGAAAACGTTTATTCCCCAGCTCACCGAGTTCCCACTCATGCTTGCGATTTCCTTCAATTTTCTGAACACGCCCCCCGCTGTCAGACTGGCCGGCTGGAACATCATGCGCTGGTTGCTACGGGAACTCTCGGCCACGAGGCCCAGATCTCCTTTCTCCTGCGCCTCCGCCTTGATTTTGTCCAATTGTCGCCCTGGAAACAAGAGCGAGACGGTAAATAGCGGCCGCCTGGCCCGGGCTGACGGGCAGAGGAGGGGTGGCGTTAGCAGTTAGGCTGACAACGGCGAGGCGTTTAGGTGCAAATGAAAAGGTTGTGTCCGTGCGCGTTGCCCTCTATTACCAGTTGCTTGAGCAACAGCTTTCATCAGCACCGTCTCTCCGACACCGAGCTCCATCCCCAGGTAGGCTGGACCCAGCTGGTTCAAACACAGGTACAAACAGCACAACAAGTCGTCTGGGAAAAAAAGAACAAAACAAACATATTAGGCAACAGAACATATAAGAATTTTACCCCGCGAGGATCGCTGGATGAGAGGAAAATCCATCAAGTATTGCATTTGTGTACGACTGTTGGTTCAAAACAATAATGTATCGGCTTCCAAAGAGGTTAGCGTAGATGATGCAATAGCAGTTACATCAGAACTGGTGAGTATTTCTTCACTGAAAGAAGAGAAAGGACGGCATTTAATCCTAACTATGAATCCAACTACATTTCTTGGAAAGACCAGCAGTGGGGTAGCTGGTTGAAGCAGAGACTACTGGTTAAGGTTGGGCAGTAACTTCTAGCTGTAAGGGTCAGGATGGCCCATTAGGATATATATATACATATAAAAAAAAAAGCAAGGCTGTTTTTGTTTTTTTTATAGAAAATATGTTTTTTCCCGACTCGCTTTGGCAACAGTTTGAGTTACACTTATCACCTGTCAAGTATTGGTTTTAATTGACCTGCCCTTTTCCAATGACGGCCGTTTTCCAGATGATTCTGTGTGACAAACTATCTGGTGTGTCGGGTTATCAAGCATTACGTTTCAGCCGAATATGGTGATGAAACCATATCAGGTATTGATAATGTGTTTTTCAGGAGGATCCCACAAATGTGTCTCAGGTCTCTTTTTGAAGCCTTTTGTTATACGAATACAACATCTTCTGGATAAACAACTATTTATGTATATTGCATAATAACATAAATCATATTACTAGATTATAATCACTGATACATGAATGTGTTCATAACTGTTAATGCTGCAGCTGGTTAAAAGGTAGAGCTGATTTTTAATCAATTTAAATATATTTCATACATGACTTAACATTCTGCTGAGTAGCTTGAGAATTTCCCCCTGGGGACCAATAAGTCCTTACTGATATCATAATATCATCATTTATTTATTGAATATATTTTATAGTGTTAATCTGAATTGGTAATGAAACTAAAATCGTCAGATGAATATATTGGAGTAAAAAGTAGATGTGGAGTAGTGGAGAAGGAGTATGAAGTGACACGAGATTTAAATAGTCAAGTTAAGTACAAGTACCTCCAATCTGTACTTCAGAATTTGTTTAAATGTACTTAGTTCTTTTCCACCTGTTAGGCCATGAAGTTAGCCAATGCTAGCTTGTAGATAACATCATGAATCAGGAAGGTGGCTTTGAAACAGACAAGTTCTTCACCCGACACTTTGTTTGCTCGGGCTGCAGAGAATCGCATAATGCAAAAAAAAACGCCTGACCGAGAAGGAGCGCCACTCTTTAGACGACCGAACCCGACAAGAGCGACATTGCACGTTAATGTTAGCTACGAAAATAAAAGATTTGCCTCACTGACTCAGCAACCCCCCCCCAAAGAACTCCTCAGATCTACACAATTGAAGCGGATGACATATTTTGAAAACGGTGAATTTTTCCCCAAAAGCGACTAGTGTGCTGGTATGAAATAAAAACAAAAAGTACAGAGAAGCAAACACACACACACACACACACACACACACACAGACACACACAAAAAACTCTGATACAGCTCCAAACACACAGACACACAAAATCAAGGACATATGGACAGAAACAACATATACACACAGAAGAATCATGAACACATACAGACACAGACGACAGCAGCTCAAAAAAACAAACACAAAGCAACACTTACACACACAATATCAGAATCACACACACACACACACACACACACACACAATATCAGACACACACACACACATACACACACACACACACACACACACATCAATGAACTGACTCATCCTCCCACTTTTATGTGCAACCTGGCTTCATCATCATCATCAGCTTGATAGAGTGGCAGACAGCCAGCTGCCTGTGTAGCTCCATCAGCATGCATTATGGGAGAGATAAAACACCATTTACCTGGAGAGAGCAGCAGCACGGAGCGGAGCAGGTTGGACAGCGTCTCGATGTTCCTCAGCCTGGGAAATGACAACAGGATTGCTTTGAGACAAGGGAGGCGAGTTAAACGAATTTTAAGGCCATCCTGTAAATACTGGGAGGCGGGAAATGAGATTTGTCTGGAGGTTTTAATCGGAAATGGAAGCTGGGGAGGCAGATGAACAGTTCATTTATGAAACGCTATACATCTACTGGAGTGGGAGGGGGGAAAGAACAAGTCATCACCAGAGAGCTTGTCATTCAATATCCCCAATAGACAAAAAAGGAAGTCTGTAAAGGTGTTTTCAATTTGCCGGCTGGAGGCTCGAGTTACGAATCATCCTTTAATATGTATGATATGGATTCCCGAAAACTGATTTACATGCTTTTCCTTCAATAAAATGGTTTTTCTGGCGGTTTCTTTCAATTTTCTTGAGTCACCGTCCAGGTGTGCGGAGAATAAAAGCTGAAAAACTGAATTAAATGAAAACCAAAGTGATTGAGATACATTCTTTAGCATTCTTTAGCATTCCTAGAAAATGACCTAATTGTAAAATTAAATTTAATATTCCCTGCCCTCCTCAAACTAATTAAATTCCCTCCCTTTTCTCTGGCTGGAACACGATAATTATTTTCCAGAAATTCCCAGCAGGAAGCCAGAGTGGCAACTTTGTAGATATGTTTTTTCTATATCCCCAAGTCCTTTGAACAGCGATCACTTTCTCCCAAATGGTGTTTTCCTCGTTCAGATGGGGGGACGGGGGACGGGGGGGACGGGGGAGAGAAACAAAAACACAGCTCTTACCTGCCAGAGTCCTCTTCAATCTTCTCAAAGGTGCGAGCCACCGCCAAGTACGGCACTCTGGAGAGCGATGAGCAGATAGTTAGCAGGCGAAGCATTCACACCGACTGATTTTTAAATTCACAGCGTTTAGCCGACTCAGCTGTTCGGCGCCGCTCGCAATTAGCGCAACAGTAGAATGAGCTTTGATTGGGGGTTATCAAAATTCCATTAAAGCAACAGCGGGGAGGGCAAGGGGTCAGAGCCGCCGTGGTGGGAAAATTGTGTCCCTACAATGATGTTTGATATGCAGAAAGAAAATCAATTAGGCTCCATATGGGAGGGGGACAAACAGGAGAATGGCTTCTTTTTTCTTACATTACATGACATTACAGTCATTTAGCAGACGCTTTTATCCAAAGCGACTTACAATCAGTAGTATATTACATATCATTCACCCATTCACACACTGATGACAGGCTACCATGCAAGGTGCCACCATCAGACTCTAACTAACATTCATGCAACATCCAGTCCACACCGATGGCAAGCCTTCAGGAGCAACTTGGGGTTAAGTGTCTTGCCCAAGGACACATCGACTGCCGAAGCCGGGTATCGAACCACCGACCCTCTGATTGGAGAACTACCCTGCTCTCCACTACGCCACAGCCGAAGACAAGTTTCGTAAAGAGGAATTTTCTAAAGATCTTTGCTAAGACGAACCTTGGCGTTTAAATGCTTCTTGAAGCAGACGGGTTTAGCTGACAAGATGAAAACATTTGAGGAACCCTATGTTTTAAAATATAGCTTAACGCCTCGTTTCCACAGTTTTTCTTTGGGCTGTTATTCTGTGTCGTAAATGCAGTTGGCCCCCTAGTGGTCAACGTAAGAAATGCATATCTTCGCCAAAAAAAAATCAATCAAAGCCCACGATATTATGACTACAAGCTAGCATTAGCTAACTTCATGGCCTTTCTTAACTCAGTAACAATAACTGGAAAATAACGAAGTACATTTAAGCAAATACTGAAGTACAAAATTTGAGGTACTTGTACTTAACTTAAATATTTTAATCTCGTGTCACTTTATACTTCTTCTCCACTACATCTACTCTTTACTCCAAAATATTTATCTGACGGTTTCAGTTCCATTACCAGATTAACACTATAAAATATATTCAATAAATAAATTATGATGATATTATGATATCAGTAAGGACTTATTGGTCCCCAGGGGGAAAGTCTCAAGCTACTCAGCAGAATGTTAAGTCATGTATGAAATATATTTAAATTGCTTAAAATCAGCTCCACCTTTTAACCAGCTGCAGCATTAACAGTTATGAACACATTCATGTATCAGTGATTATAATCCAATAATATGATTTATGTTATTATGCAATATAAATAAATCACAGCTGCTGGGAACCGGAAATTGGGCGAAATATATTCAAGAATTTGGGATCTAATTTCTGCATGCGGCCGTCGAGGTGAGTAGGTTGATTCGAAATGAGCTGGACTTACTTTTGGCCCTGTTTCCAGCAGGCGTGGTCCACGGGGTGGTAGTTGGCCCTGGATGGATCGTAGTCCGTTGGTCCTGAGGTTGACTCGCTGAGAAGGAAAACAAGGAGAAAGAGAGCAAATTAAGAGTCTGAGTGAGTGACGGCGACAGCTGTTAGTCACTGAAGCGACTCAGATCTCTTTGTAGGCGGAGAGTCGAGCACACTCTCGTCACAACAACGAGATGCTTTGAAATGTAATGAGCGTTTTGGGAGAAAGCTGGTTCACTTCACACTGGAAGAAGATCAACTACAGTAAAATGTCACCTCTGTAGAAACAAAGTTTAAGAAAAAAGTATTTCACACGTCACCGATGTTATATAATAATTTATTCCTGCCAAAAACACTGATTGGGATAGTTAAAATGTTCACTGAACTTGTTAGATGCGTTTCTTTTCCCCTCACACAAGGAGGAAGAAAACATGGTTGCTTGAATTCATTACAAAAAGAAGTAGTGGAGCTGTGAACTATCTTTTGTACGCCATGCCCATCACTCCCGTCCCTGTCGCACACCAGGCAGTGATTAAAAAATAAATAGGCGGATGAAAAATGCATTTCCTCTTGTTGAGAGCTAAAAATAGTCTTCGGCTGGGGTAGTTAGCATGACCTGAAAGTGACAAAGCAGCTACGCACTGATTCTGCTGCTGGTTTATTTACACACAACAAAAGCACTGCTTCATGGAAGAAAGACTCAGATCATGGAGAGACGGTAATACGACTTCTACAGCTACAGTAAGAGCAGAAGTTCTTGAAAGAAATAAGACAAATTGTCAAAAATGCCAAATCCCAGTGACCTAACTTTAACATAAATCTATTGATATGATGCCGACATGCCCTGATAATGAATATTTGACAGAAACTGTCAGGATTAAGCCCAGATTTGAAGCCTAAATTGGTGAAGCGGTTCACATATTGTAAATTCAGGCAGAATTTCCGCTAGATGAGCTGTCGTTGTGTTTGAGACAGGGAGACAGGACGCCTAATTGAGCATGTGTACGACGGTTTAACTCAATCTGATTTCTCACATGCCGACTGTCGCAAGATCCATTACAAACTCTAGTGTGCTTGTTATTATTCAAGTTAAATTTCAGTCGTGACTGAGACTGTGCCGTGGTATAAATATAAATGAACTTTGCTGCAAAACAGACAGAAGACACTGAGCCACTAAACTAAATGAATGTGATATCCTCCAAGAAAAAACTAAAAGAATACGAATAAAAAATAAAATACAAATGAATGTAAATGTGTTTCAGTTAGGGGTGGGAATATGACCTTCAAATGTTATCAAAGTATTTTGAGGGGTTTTTTTGTGCAAAATGTTGTGTTACAAAATGAAAAGTGATACTCTGCTCAAAACATGATTCTACAAATGTTTACTCTATTTGGGAACATATCTTAAGAAAGACAAACTAATGTTTAAAAAAAAAAAACAGCTGTGCATATCGGCTCCAAATCGGCTCTAAAATAAAGTATCGACCTACATGTGTTTTGGGCGGAGTAGCCCGCTCCGTAACGTAAATGTAATGTGATTCATTCACGGTTGATCGCCTTCTAACAGCTGCTGTTTTGAGTCGTGAGTGAACTGTATATTGCACAGCTTGTGTATTTCTCACCTCTTTTTTCCCCATCACAGCCATAATAGGCATTACATTTACATCTATGAAGGAACCAAAAGCCGACATAACCGTTTACGTCTTAACCCACAGGAAGAAAGAGTTTAAAAATACGCAGCGTCGACACTATTGGACCAGTACTGTAGAAAACAAAATGAAAAAGACACGTGACCTCGAGCATCACGGCTTAGCAGAAATATGTAGACGTTAAAAACGGATCGCCAGTGACCCGTTTGTAACAAAAGACAGTATGGAGTGTGTGGGGGTGACGTAGCTCACACGCTGTTGTGTCTCCCTCGTCCTCTAGTGGGCGCTAAAAATACAAAACGTGTGCGTGTTTATCAGAGCAAAGACGGTAAATCCACATCGTAAGGAACGCGACACCATGACGGGGAGGAAATGTTTTAGCTGCAACATAGATTATCAATACCGTAAAAAGGAGACAGCAGGAATTTTGACTTGACATTCAAGGAGATGGCTCCGTGCAGAAGTGCAGATTAAACATTATGGACATTCCTATACAATACGCCCAACTATGTGTTCTGTATGTTAATGTGGCCACATACTTCTGAGACATTATACCTGGCCCCAACAGAAACAAATCTTTACTAAATATATGAAAACTAAACTTTTATGCTAATCTTAAGACTAAACTGAAACAAGCAAACGCACTCTGAAAACTAACTAAAGCTAAAAATAAATTGAAGAGCCAAAACTTAAATGAAATAAAACTGTTTTATTACTTATTTATAATACTTGTTTTGATCTTTTTTTTTAACTATGTCTCTTGTTTGCAGTATCCTCTCTGCTGCTGTAATCCTGTAAATGTCCCCTGCTGCGGGACTAATAAAGGATTATCTTATCTTTTCTCTTAATATACTAAAACTAAAATACACAACTATCATAAGCTTGCTCCATCGCCTTTTTTTTTTTTTTTTTTTTTTTTTATATAGCATTCTCCTTTTCCATACAAAGTAGAATTGCATGCCTCCTTTTTCGTTTTGTCAACAATTTTGTATATGCGGCAATCTTTCTATTACAAAGAGGTTATATACTTTAAAAAACGGGTGCTGTGAGTCAACACAATGGGCCAGATATTTTGAAGGATCTGACCATGTCTAACAAAAGAAAACGTTTCACATATTCGGGTCGATATGAATTACTTTGGTCCGGATAATCTTGACGTGACATTTTCATGCCTACGAGCGTGGTGACATGTCCATCATGTCCTGAGTTCTTTTTAACTTCCTGTTCTACTTTTCTTTTTTTTTTCTTTTTATTACCCTTTCGTGTCTTTGCTCTCCTCCGCTGAACTCTTCCTCTCGGCGCTCGTCGTCTTCTTCTCCCCTTCATTGTTCTCTGGTTTCTCCGTCTTCACTGCAGCTTTTCTTGGAGCTATTGAATAGAAAGAGGAAGGTGAGGGTGGAGCAGGAGTTGGGGCAGAGGAAATATTTTGCAGTCTTTCCTAACTGATATAAGCATGGCACATTTACGGACACATTTTTTTTTTTTCACAGAGCTATGCAAATTCCTCCTCACCAAAGAAACTGCTGATGGGAGCTTTCTTGAGTGGCTCCTTATCTTTCTGCTCTTTTGGTTCTTTCTGCTTTCTCGCCGTTTGACTTTTTGGGCTCTCTTTTCCCTCTTGCGTGTCCTTTTCAACCACCACCTCCTCCTCCTCCTCCTCCTCCACCACCTTCTTCTTCTTCTTCTTGGCAACGGCGGGCCCTTTCTCATCATCCGTCTTCTCCCTCGCTTCATTTTTCTTTTCCGCCCCCTCAGCTTTCTTTACTTTCTCATCAGAGCTCTTTCTTTTCACGCGCTCCTCCTCCTCCTCCTCCTGCTGCTCCTGCTCTCCTTCCTCTTTCTTCTTGTTCTTCTTCTCCACCTCTTCATCTGGGCTGTTAGCCTCGGCCACTGCCTTTTCCACACATTCTTCCTTCACACCCTCCTCCATGGGTTCATCGGTGTTCCCTACACAGGGTGAGACAGAAAGGGAGTGGAGTCATTGAAGAGATAAATGCCAGCAGGTTCACTGAAGACACAGGTTTTTTTTTTTTCCCTTTTTCTTTTTCGTGAGACAATGTTTGAAGGTGGTTTTCAAAATAACAGCCATCCTCAATAAATGCCGCAGGTTAGATTTTTTGTTTCCATTTCTCACCCGAGAGTCAGGTTAGAGAGAATTACTATTGACAAGCCTGTAGGACCGAGTCTCAGCAGACAGAGCCGGGGTCATGATACCGGCTGGCTGAGGAGACAGACCTGAAAGTTACATTTTCTCACCCGCAGGTTAAAGTGACGGCTGAATCCAACAGTCCCTTTTGGTACTTTAAGAGCCAATTTAAAGCCAATTTAAAGAGAGAGGCCATTTTCCTGTCTGCTGTGCTTTTCTGCAGGTTCACATGCGACTTTAAAAGAAAAAAGAAAAACTGGTTTAGAGGAGCCGACTGTGGCAAAACTCCTTTACTGAATAAAAGAAAAGACTGCAGACAGTCATTACTTTTTGTTAATATAAACAAAATACGCAGACTAACAAATCAGGCACAGTGGCTTTTTGTTAGTGGGACATTTATTCTGTGGCTAGGACTAAAAATAATAAAAGATCATTTTCATGGATCTTGTCACTCTTATTGTTTTGTTTTTATTTCAATTTGGAAATAATAAAAAAAAATATGCAGTTCTGTATTTTAGTGCAACTTCTCAACTCTGACAATCCCAGAAAGTCTCCAGCTCATTTTCCATTCTCTCCAGGACCTTTTTTCTAGCAGAGCCGTGCTCCGTTATCACACCGGTAGCAGAGGTGAGGGCGTACCTGCGCTGCCGGCGCTGCTCTCCACGCGGGGTCGCTTGTTTTGCTGACCCTGCTCCTCCTTGGCCTCCGCCTCGTCTTTCTGGCTCTCGCTCCTGCTCTCATCAAGCTTCCTCTTGGGGAACATCTTCCTCGCTGCACACGTCAGGACGGGCGTTAAATAAAAAAATATAATAAAAAAAAGGAGAAGCGGGGAGGAAGAGAGAGAGAGAGGGGAAAAAAACGAATAAGTGAGAGGCATCCCAACTGAAATCATGACATGATCAAACAGAACGAGGATGTGGGAATGAAAAACAGGACGAGTCTGCTCTCTAACTGCAGATGTAGGGCAACGAAGAAGAAGAAAAAAAAAAAAAAGAAGAAGAGAATCACAGATACATACTTTGCTAATGAAAACACTAATTCTATCCTGAAAGATATTATGCAGCACAGCAGCTTAGGCTTTCTGTGTAATTTCCTCTGTAATTTTATGCAGCAGAGGTGCTCGAGGGCAATGCTTAGTTTTGGTTCCACATCCGCCTCTGTTTTGGGTCCTTGTGAGGGGGTTCTAGACCAGGTAGCACTGCTGATGTTTGTCTTCTAGATACCATAATGAAAACATTAACCCAGGACATTAAGAATGCAATTTCTGCTTCAATTAGAGTGACATTAACGTGATGGTGGCGGGGCGCTCTCTCTCTCTCTCTCTCTCTCTCTCTCTGAGGCAACGCACCACTGCTGAAAGCAACAAAAAAAACAAAAAAAACACACTGCAGTCAACAAACACAAAGAGAATGGGATGATGAAAAGAGAGTGAGCCGCTTTCCTGCTGCAGAAGTAGGATGAAGACAACAAAGTGAGAAAAAGGAGCTGCTTCCCAAATGAAAACAAAGCAGTGATAGCAGAAGCCTGTGTGTCTCTAAGTAGCTTAAATGCTCCTTTTAAAATCATATATTTCTGCTGTGACATGAAAAGTACAGAGTGGAAAAAAACAAAAAACGCCACTTGGAATCACTTTGGCATTCTGTTTTATGTTAAATGCAGAAAGTAACGATCATCTAATTTAAAATTCACAGATAATGAACAAAAAAAAAAGACAGAAAACATCTTTCACACTTATAGACGCTGCATAATAATCACTTCATAAGTTTTTTGGTTTTTTTTTTTTTTAAGAAAGTTACCACAAAGCCTGCAAAGCAGAATGGAACAACAATCAGCTGCAATAACAACACGCCTTGCTCTGCTGGTTTCATTAAAGCCCAGAAATGATACACCGCAAGACAACGCAGCAATAATAACAATATCATCACAATGCAAACACACGCCGGAAAATAATGACATAGGCTTGAGCGGCGTGCATTCCTGCTTTCGCCAGATGAAAGAAATGACAAACAATGCAACGCAAGAAGAGTCGTAAAGGTTGAGACCCTTCCGGAGAGACGGATAACAAAACAGGAAGAGTGGAAAGTGTATTTAGTGTTTTCTTGTGAATAAACTCTCATGCGTTCAGTTTGTAATAAATGTCTCATTGTGAAATAATGAGGATTTGGAGACATTAGGCTCCTGCTAATAAGTATAATCAAGTAAAACAGCCTCAGGCAGAAAAACTATCAATCCTCAGCTGGTGTCAAAAGTTTGAAAATGCAACAATTTGGGGCGAAAAAGTTACGACTCACAGATTAAGTCTTTAGTGAACAAAAACAAATGAAAGAAGTAAACCATTAAATCTGATTAGATACTGACCCGTCTTGCGTTTGACGATCCCAGAGGGGGAGATGGAGTTGGGGGTGCTGGGGGTCCCGGGTGAAGCAGACGAGGACGGGGTGGCCGGGGTGGCGGGAGTCACAGGGGTGGCTGGTGCAGGTGGAGGAGACAGAGGGGTGGCTGGTGCAGGTGGAGGAGACAGAGGGGTGGGAACGGCCTTAAAGACGTCATCCTTCTGAAAGAGAGCAGCAGTGTTTGTAGAGAGGCAGAATAGACAAAAGCTGGATGGATATGAACACTGCAGACCGTGGTTTTGATTTGAGGGGATTTCTTTTTTTTTTTTTTTTTCATTGCATCAACATCTTGATTATTTCTACAGCCGACAAACAACTGACAATAAGAGTTGTCCAGCTGTACAGAACAATATGATCTGGATCACTGTGGACTGTTTGTATAACCCCATGTGGCATTTTATTCCACGTCAAAACGAGCATTCACTTTTTAAATGGTTGTAAATGGTTGAAATTGTTTGATAATAGACTTTTGGTGAAACAATGGCCTGTCAATGTGGATGGATGGATGGATGGATGGATAGATAGATAGATAGATAGATAGATAGATAGATAGATGGATAGATGGATAGATGGATAGATGGATAGATAGATAGATGGATAGATGGATAGATGGATAGATGGATGGATAGATGGATAGATGGATAGATGATAGATAGATAGATAGATAGATAGATAGATAGATAGATAGATAGAGTGGATCCACATCTCATCAGGTCACACTTGATCACAAAACAACCGGTTGCTTCATTGCTCCATCTTAAACAGAACATTCTTTCTTCTCTCCCAGGCCTGGCAAATAAAATCTGCTACAAAGAAGGTTCCTTTCCTAAAACACAACTCGAGTTTTTCATAAATCATCCAGCCAAAAGAAATCAACATAAATGGAAGTCATTTTACTGAAGAGGACATCCCTTATGTCCTCGTAAACAGGACAGTAAAACAAAAAGTGCACCTCATTTTCAATTTCCCCGAGCTCACACAACAAACAGGTTCTGTCCTCTGGAGTGGAATGAAGCCTGCCGGTCTCTCGGGCTAATGCTAATGTTCCTGAGCGCAACTGTGCACACAGGGATCTCTGTCTTTTCTTTAAGTTGTACTTAACATAAAGTTCTGCATTACAGTTATTCTTTATGAGACAATAAGTTCCTTTGGATTACACCATATGTCAACTGGAGCAGCTGAAAAGAAAAATACGCAAAATCGATGAGGCAACGAATCTCAGTAAGCGTTTGGAAAACAACACTGCAACCCCTGAACGCCACGCACCTCCACCAGCGAGGAAACTAGTCTGCTGCTCAATGAAGCGCATCGTTGAGAGGGCTGCTAGAAGAAGAAGAAGAAAAGAAACAAAACACATCAGAAAGCAGGGAACTGCTAAAGCCCTGCTTAAAGAGTCAGCGTTGAGGCCTCCACATGAAAACGTCTCCAACGTCCCAATTAATCATCGTTGTGGGGTCGTTCTTGCATGAACTAAAAATCTGCACGAATCCCTTATGAACCATCAATAACTATGCAGTCCCCCCCGAGCACTGCAGCAGTGGGTGGGTGATGTACATGTAGCTTGTGTTTGGCTCCAGAATCCCTGATGAGGAGGACCTTGATGAAGGTCACAAGCAGAAACGTGTCCGTGGGTCTCGCAGTAAAGTTGTTGTTTTTTTTTTTTTTTTTTTGTTTTTTTTAAAGTGATTCCCAACCCGGGGTACTTATACTTCAGGGGGTAATTCTGCAGTTTCAAGGAGATACAGTAAAGATTAAAAACAGCTATTTGAAATATTACCAGCTATTGGGGAAAAAAAACAAAAAAAAACTGATTTTAAATCGCAGTGTTGCTGATCTTTAATGCTTGTTTTTTTTCACAGAATAACCAAAAATCTACTATAAAGATACTTCTCCTACTAACCTGAATACACTGTAACACCTGAACACCACATGCTATGGTTGAGATTTAAAAAAAAACTAGTTAGAGAGAAAGCAAATAAGTTGAAATAGAGTTAAAAGTATTGGATAAAGGAATGTTGCAGCTTCTGCCATTCTATGTGGTAATAGTACCAACGCACTGTATGAAATGTCATTATTTTATCCTAACATTTGTGTGAGATTGTCATCATTAGCATATTCATTCTTGAGTTACTGCCAAATAAATGTTGTGTGAGGTAACGGTGACCTTTGACCACCATGTAGGCGTTCCGGAGTTATCGCGGATTGGAAAGAAGGAGGCATAAAGAAAAAATAAAGAAAAAAACTCCACAGTGAATATTCCTAAATAATAATTTAAAAAGAAAATGGTGTCTACTTTATAGAACTGATAGAGTTAAATATCATCTAACTTTCAAAATCAATTCAGATGATGACATTTGGGACGTGATGAGTGGAGTTAATGATGCAGAGTTACTCATCTGATGAGCTGTGGGGGTACGACTCAGCTCTGCTGTGTCAGCGCTAAACAGAGATCTCAGCTCCACGTTAGTCATTCTGGTATTTGTTTTGGGAGGGGGGGGGCACTCTGACTTGTTTGTGTTTCTATAAACCAATCAGAAACATATTTGGCGGCGCCAAGCAGGGGATGCAGCGACGGGGAGGAGATTGCCGTTTGAAATATGCCACAAAACGCAGACTTGTATCCACAGTCTACATCCAGCGAGTCAGGATAGGAGACGGAAGAAGGTTGGGAAAAAAAAAAACTGCTAAAAAGTGTTACCATAGGTGTGACCTTCTCAGATGTTTTTCCTCCTTCATAAACCTTGATTATAAACTAGTTAGAATAGTCTGTATATATATAATATTATTCAGTTACTGTGAATTCTTTACTGTTTTTTTTATTGCTCATTTGCTTATTTATAATACTTATTTTGATCTTGTTTTACTATGTCTCTTGTTTGCACTATCCTCTATGCTGCTGTAATCCTGTAAATTTCCCCGCTGTGGGACTAATAAAGGATTATCTTATCTTATCTTATCTTATTATGAGGAGAGTTGTGAAAGAAATGCGGACTCTAATGTCGGGACTCTATCCATCACATTTGTTAGTTACATTCTCTCTGCTTGGATCTGAAAAACTTGTGTGATCATGTCTTTCGGGTCTTTTCTATTTCCCATAAGCTAGAAGCGTTATGTCCCCACGAAGACTTCCACCCGTCACGGGCATTCTGGTTTACGTTTCATACACCATCAATTAAAAACAAACAAAAGATTAAATCACCGATGAAACCAATCATTAGTTGCTGCCCTACATTTATCTGTGGTGGTGTGTGTGTGTGTGTGTGTGTGTGTGTGTGTGTGGCCGACAGTTCACGTATTAGCAGAACCTTGTCACAACAGATATTCCATGATTGCAACCACATGAAAGTGATGCGTGGGGTGGGGGGGGGGGGTCAGGCAGGCTGACAAACGCCATGTATCCATCACAATCTCTCCCCTCAAAAGGAAACAAATGATGAATAATTGCCGCCACATTAGGCAGAGAATGAACGTGGCAGTTAAGAGAAGTGTTTATCAAACAACAGGTGGTCGAGCGACAGCCGAAGCCGATAATCAGGTCGTTTCATTATGCGGCTTATTGATGAATGCATTCAAAGTGGTGATTCACCATACAATTACTGTCTTTGTGCAACAATGTGGTTTATTTTTATTTATATTTTTTTTTTGCCACCATTGAATAAACAGGCAGCGGTACGCCTACGGGGGCTTTAACAGTCTCATTACGTTCAGCTTGTGTGGGGACAATGTGGATTTAGAACATTTGATGGGTTACACACTGCTGCGATGACGTCTACACTGTACAAGGAGGAGGGGAGCCTAGTGGTAAAGCACCTTTTATAACTAGAACATCAGGCGTCCTTTTATAAAAAAGATTGCTTTGTTTGTTAACACAAAAGACATCCCGTCAAATTGTCTATTTGTTTTTGCACAAATGTCACAATAATTCCAGCTGACGTGTTGACTTTTTGGATTTAAATACACTGAAATAGGAAGATTGAAGTGTCCTTTACCTTTTCTTTTTTATCAGCAGCTTCCTTGTCTCCTTGTCCCTTGGCAGCGACCTGCTCTTTAACGACGGGCGCCTCGTCATCGTCGCTGTCCAGGATCTGACGGCTGCGTTTGGCCACCTTCTTGACGGGCGAATCGGCCTCCCGGACGCCGTTCTGCACCTTGAGGGGGCTTTTGACAGGTCTGGAGACGAGCACAGGCACGGGGGAATTCAAATAAATAAATAAAAGCCATAAGACCACTTTCATATGGTAGCGTTCAAGAGCACGGCCACAGGGCACTGTATTAAGTATTCCAGACGGGATAATACAACCCAGACATTTCAAATCAAGACAGGAGCTGTAAAAGAGAGGTCAACGCAAAGACGAAGAGATCATTACATGAAGAAAAGAGATTTAAAGAGGCTTTTAGGACGCACTCTGAAGATGATAGCGTGGCGATAATAAACGCTATCATCAAAGCGGCTCAGAGATGGAAAAAAAACAAAACAGAAGTTATCATCTCTTTTGATTACAAAAAGTTTTACCAAGCAACGGAGATACATAATTCAGAGTGATTCAAAGATAATTGCCCATATTCAAGCTGGCAGTGGAGTTCCAACACAACAGAATGTGTGAAAATTGGCTGATGCTCTGGTGTGGTTTTTTTCTGGTGTCTCACATAATATTCTTCCCCCGCGATCCTGCACATTGGCCACTCTGTCTTGGTATAAAAGCAGGTATTTTTAAGTATTCATACAGACAATAATATCTCCATTATTTTGCTCAGGTTTGGGGGGTGCGAGAGAACCAGAACCAGGACTAAGCGGGGAAGACTTTCAGACTTTCACACCCCTGCTGCAGGAAAATGAGAGGTTTTCTAAAAGGGACTCTGGTGCTCAGAAACACTACCGCTTTTGTCCACAGGGACCGCCAAAATCAACACAAAGACGAAGTTCACTGAAGTAGCTTTAAGTTAAAGTATGCAAATATGATCAGCAAAATGTACTCAAGAGTATTAAAAGCAAAAGTAAGACGAGGTTTTCGGACCTGGCTCGTCTCCATGACTCAGAAAAGACATTTCTGTGTTCGGCACAGGACTGCAACATGTGTCTTTTAGTTTAATTAAAAGGCATTAACTTTGAAGGATTCTCTTATTCTACAATATTGTTATTTGTTTTTCATTGGTTATTGAATAAGAAGCATTTTCCAAAAGGTTTGGTGTGCTTTATGCATGTTTGTTACACCGATGGGTCCGAAAACAAAACAAAAAAAGAATATCCGAATACCAAAAATTTAAAAAAACGTCAACCTCCCAAAAGAACATATATGTGACTAGTTGAATATTCACGATTAATATAAGTGCTGCATTATTGTGTGTGTTACATTTTACTGCTAAAATTGAAGATTGTGTTAATTTTAACTTCTTTATAGGTTAAAATCTGTTAGGTTGATAAACAGTAATCAAAAAAGTAATTAATGTATGAATGTTGTGGGGTGAAAGGTGCAATATTTGCCTACAAGATGTACTGGAGTAGAGGTAAAAACATGCATAAAATAGAAATGCATCATGTAAAGTGCCACACATTTCTACTTCTGTAACAGGATGTAGTTTTCTGCATGTTTCCATCAGATGGTGCAGTAAATAAAACCCCTTGCACAGAATTTGCACTTTCATTCTGTGTGATTGCAAACTAAAAAATCATACTTTTTCACAGGTTCATCTTTGGCTTTCTTCTGAATGTTCTTGTCCTGGATCTTGGGCTGGAAGAAGGATCTGGTGGATGAAGAAGAGGAGCAGTGAATGACCTGATAGGACGTCTAGCATGAGTATAATCAGGGTTAAATATGGTAATACAGTCATTAAAACATTATATTTCTATGTGCACTCACGCGATGCTCCGCTGCATGTTGTCGTTGAAGTCTTCCTTCAGACAGAGACGAGATTATGACGTTATTAGGTCAAAAACACACACACACAAAAACTCCCGCGCTGCTGAACGACCAGGAAAAAACATTCGGCGCCAAAAATGACATTTCAAACAAAGATCGTCAAAAGAAGAGGAGGAGCAGTCACTCGTTTGATAAAATCTGGTCCGGTTTCCGGTATGCAAATTTGATACATGATACAGATGTATGCTTTTCTATTTAAGTATTATATGAAAAACAAAAAACAAAAGGTAAGATATTGTAGCCTTAATAAACAGTGTTAAATACAATGCAACATTATAATTCACTAATGTAGACAGTAAGGAAGTTAATTATATTCGGTTTTATTATCTTATTATGATACTGTTTGCAATATTAAAAGATAACATAGTGGTATTATTAATTCGTTGTACAAAAAAAAACCCACCATAGATCAACATTTGTGTCTCTTTAAATACAATATAAAAAATAAACATGGAATAGAAAAACATGGAATAATGTATTTAGTAGAAAAACATGTAGAATAAATATTTAGTAGAAAAACATGGTAGAAAAAACATGTAGAATAAATATATAGTAGAAAAACATGGTAGAAAAACCATGTAGAATAAATATTTAGTAGAAAAACATGGTAGAAAAACCATGTAGAATAAATATATAGTAGAAAAACATGGTAGAAAAACCATGTAGAATAAATATATAGAATAAATATATAGAAAAACATAGATAAATAATTAGTAGAAAAAACATGTAGAATAAAAACAGAAAAACCATGTAGAATAAATATTTAGTAGAAAAACATGGTAGAAAAACCATGTAGAATAAATATATAGTAGAAAAACATGGTAGAAAAAAACATGTAGAATAAATGTTTAGTAGAAAAACATGGTAGATAAACCATGTAGAATAAATATATAGTAGAAAAACATGGTAGATAAACCATGTAGAATAAATATATAGTAGAAAAACATGGAATAATGTATTGTTTAATCTGATGTGTACAAGTAAAACCTTTCTTGCAGTTTTCCCAGCATTCTGATTCTGATTTGGATTTAGGTACCCGAAAATACTTACGGAGTGATACATCTCACCTTCTGGGACATCTCTGCTCTGACTCTCTACCGAGAAATATCTGTGTTGTGAAAGGTTTGCTGCCCCCTGCTGTGTCGGAGTGGAACCTGCAGACTCCTGTGTCTGGTCCTGATGCTGCGAGGAAGACATGAAGGCTCCTTTCATGAAAATTTCACATTGTCTGTTTTTCAATGCATCATTCATGCAGCCCTCGTTTCTTTCATAGAGTCAGAGGGAGGATGCAAGACAGACTGCTGAATAATTTAAGTTAAGTGCAATGCTTTATTTACTCAATCACGAGAACCATGTTGTTAACTGTTTACAAGTGCCATTCCCCTACTGTGGAGTGAAGTGCTGACAGAAGAAAAGTAGCTCCCTCAGTATTTCCATATAAAACAAAAACACACACATCATGGTCCAATTTAATAAATAAAATGAAAACTAATGTACAATGAGCTTAAAAACACACACACAAAAGAGGAGTGTTTTTGAGAGATTTGAGGAGTCAAAGCAGTCCATCTGTTGTAGTTTGTTCCTCTTCCTCACTCTCTCTCCCCCATCTGTGCAAAATCCCCCACTCTCCTCTCCTCTTCTTGAATATCCGTCTGCTTCACTCCACCAAACAGGTTTCGACTGATGCGGTTCAGATCCCAGCCTGCCGGGCTCTTGTGCGGCCAGACGTTGGCACCGACGCGGAGGGAAAACGGGATAGGTGGGAGGCCCGACTCCCCCAGGTCGGCCCCATGACGGGCAGGGTGGGAGATAAAAGGGAAGTGGCCGTGGAGAGCCCGGGGAGACGGGATGGGCTTAGGGAGGCAGCACGGGAGCAAGAAGGGGTGAGGCAAAGGCTGGACTGCTAACGGGAAACAGAGAGAGAGACGCATCAATCAAAGTTTAAAATGATTTGTCTTCATGTGTGAAAAAGAAAACAAAGAGCTCGGATACATATTTATGAATTAACGTTCAAACATTCATAAAACAAATCTATTTTCCAGAATGAACTTGAAGCACTAAACAGGCCTTAAATCAAATTAATGTCATTCACAAGAAAATGAAAACCTTGTTAGCTGATGCTGCACAATATAACTTACACATTTGACATCTTTATGGCAAAAGTTATGAAAGAAGAAGAAAAAAAACATTCTTGACCTCGGTAATTTGACAAAAAAGCTTAACTCAATGATGACTTGAATGAGGAGTTTCAATTGTAGCTATCGTCATAGCAACTGAACAAACTCTCTGCAGAGGAAGACTGTGAAATACGGTTAAAAGCACAAGTAAGGGAACTTTGAGTTAAGATGTTTTTCCAAAGAAAATCTAATTTGATGTATTTTATTCCGCTTAAAGCTGCACATTTGAAGTAGTTCATTGATGGGATTCTGACCAGCAACCTTTTAAATACTACACCTGAAACCTGCAGTACTACAACTTTCAAGGTACATAGTAGGAGAGCATTTCTTTTGGTGTTGACGCTCAAAACATAACACACAGTCATACCCCAGATGTTTTATTCATTCTGAGAAAACCCAATATTTGTCTTCAAGGTCAAAAGTGAACTCCATCCTTGCATTTTTTTCCCCCTACCTCACACGTCTCATTTCACCTTCAAATGGGAGTCAGAGAAGATAAAACAATTTCCTTGTGGTTTGAACTAAAAGAAACTCCAGGACGAAACTCCAGGACACTCAGCTTGATGTCAAGCTGAGTGTGAGGAGGATGGAAAAGTGATATATTTAAAAGTCAAAGATGAAAAGCTTCAGATATCCAGCAGATAACACTGCAGTTTCTGCCCGTACTGAATACTTTTGAAACGGTTTGCTCCTACTTACAAGTATTCTCTGTGTATCTTCTTCCTCTGTGAGCTCCATTGTTGTCCAAACAATATTAAAAACACATCAGTGAACCAAACTGTTGCACCGAGAGACTCAAACACATCCTGCTGCTGTGTATGTCTATCAATCCACGGCAGAAAATAGTCCCCAACAAATACACAACCTACTCTGGTTTGAGCAACGTTTGCTAAAAAAAACTACAGTTCCCTTCTGTCTCGGGAAATTACTGAGCCATTTCTTTTGTATTTGTGTATTTGTGTATATATGTATGTATGTATTTAAGAAATCTGTAAAATGTGCGTATGTATTTATGAATGGATCACACGGCTTTCATCATTTTGTATTTGTATTTTCTCTTTTGCTTTGTGACGCATCGTGCAATCACTGGTATGATAATATAATGTAAATACACTATTACCTTTATTATAATTATTACTATGAGTAGTAGTTTTAAATGAAACTCCATATTTATAATCTATTTGGATCTTGTCAATATAATATAGTTGTCTCTTTATATTCGTGTAACTTTTATAGACTTTGTTCTATTTTATTCCCTTTTTTATTGTTTTATCCTATTCTAATTAGATTATTTGAATAATAGTTTTTACATTTTTTGTATGTATAGCGTCATGGGGACTACAACTTCAATTCATTGTGCAATTCTGTATCATATAATGATTATAAAGCTGAATCTTATGACCCAGTTTTAAGGTTTATGTCTTCGGTAGGAACCAATGGGCTTTAGAGCCACAGACAGCATCAATACAATGGTTTCTGTATTTTCATGATCCAAATTCAGTTTTTTTCAATCAAAAACTCTCACTAAAAACAGAATAAATGCGTTTGCCTTTTCTAAAAGCCTCCCTGTGAGATGTTCCTGCTGTGAAGGTGCGTTCTTACCTCCTCTGTCCATCAGCGAGGCCGCTCCTCCACACAGAGGAACACCACCCTCGGGGGGGAGGAGAGGGAAGGGAAGGAGGCCGCTCTGCACCAGCTGAGGGACGGACGGATGGACGGGTGAGATGGGAGGATGGTCGAAATGGGAACATGGATCTTTCAATGCAATATACGACGGATACAGAGTGCACAAAACACCAGGGATCTATTACCGTTTTATTAAATATGTAGCTGAGAGGAGGTAGAACTGTTAAACAAGCACTTCAGATGATTAAAACATTAATAAACTTAATAGCAGGAAGCCGTTACTGATGTTTTGCACACTGGTGGCCTCATTTAAAATTGAAATATATTGAAAAAAAACTTGATTACAATGCATGATATTAAGAGTTTGATTCCAAACTGGGATTCCAATTCACAAAACCTAATGGTGTTTTTATAAATAGACTGCACTTATACAGCACTTTTCTACTTGAATTATAAACGACAGTGCTTTCTAAGGTAGGTGGGTAAGATGATATAACTTTAACACAATGACTCCCCTCTACATTTTATATCAAATGATAAAGTTTCAGAAATTATTTCTATTCAAGTCAGCCAGTTTTATATATAATTATGAAGTGTAAGTAATTCTTTCTTTTATAGTCGGCCCATTTTTTGTTGAATAAAACGGTTATGTAATTGTTTTTGGAATAAAACTTTTCTTAAAGGACCAGACTCCTGTTTGGGAAAATGATCAAATTGCAGCTTTTATGATGGGAAATAAAACTACGTGTATCTCCCAACAAAGAGACAAAAGAGGTGCTTTAATAACACTTTTATATAAAACGTTATATAACATAGAAGCCAGTTTTTCCAAACAGTGGAGTCCTTTAAGTCGTAATATGAGATGTAAAGATGTGGTGACGACCTGATGGCTGGGTGGTGCTGGAGGTGGAGGTGGAGGTGGAGGTGGAGGTGGTGGAGGTGGAGGAGGTGGAGGAGGTGGGTATCCTGGATAGTTGACCAGGATCAGTTTGCTGAAGTTGAACTTGTAGGTGAATCTCTTCCCTTTGGTCTTGTGCAGGATGCGTTTGTTGTAGTAGTATCTGGAAGTAAAGTGTTTCCTGTGTCAGACCACACTCTGGATGTGTGTGTGTGTGTGTGTGTGTGTGTGTGTGTGTGTGTGTGTGTGTGTGTGTGTGTGTGTGTGTGTGTGTGTGTGTGTGTGTGTGTGTGTGTGTGTGTGTGTGCAAGACTGTGCTGTGTTTATGGTATGCCCTCATGTTCCTGTAGGGCACTTTAGATAGAAGTGCTTCCCGAATGGCTTGTGTAACATCTGTGTGCATTTTTAATTTTTAATTTTAAATTTGACAACATATGTTGGCGAGGAGAACGTTTTATTTTCAGCATCAGCCCGAGGGAGAAGCTGCACAGAGAGGGAGGAGTGTGTTCAGATGCTGTGTATGTGTGCGTGTGTATGTGTGTGTGTGTGTGTGTGTGTGTGTGTGTGTGTGTGTGTGTGTGTGTGTGTGTGTGTGTGTGTGTGTGTGTGTGTGTGTGTGTGTGTGTGTGTGTGTGTAGATGCTGTGTTTGTGTCAGTGTGTTTCCAGTTGTGTGGGTTCACCTGAGGGCCCGGCTGAGTTTGTCATAGTTCATGTGAGGTTTGCCCTTCCTCTCCCCCACAGCCTGGCCAGCCTCTCGGGGTCGCGGATGACGAACTCCCCCACTCCCCCCCCAGCCGATGGCCCCGCCCTCGCCCCGCCCGAGAAGCTCCAGCAGGAAGTGCCACAGCTGCACCTGTCTGGAGCCGGGCGACCAGGCTGGTTTGTAGGCCCAGTCAGGGAAGAGCACTGCTGGAGAGACGGGAGGAGGAACAGTATGATGAGGAACTGTTTGTCTGGGAAAACCACAAATTACATTTTGATGAAGTCTGAGTAGGTTAGAAATTACTTGGACATTTTGGGAAATACAATAGAAGGTTGATACCACTCTCATTTCTGTACTGAGCAAACAAAATCTAGCATGTTAAAGATGCTACATTTGATTTTTAGAGCATTAATAAAGCACCAAACAACAATTTGCAGTGTAAAGATATCGCGGAGTAATGGCGCCTTCTCTTTGTGTGTTGTAATCCAAGCTTCTCTGTGCTTTGTTTGCGTAGCCGGCCCGGCTGTGGGTGCACACGTCAGAGCTGATAATGGTCGTGGAAGTGCAGCGCCCACGCTCTGGTTCACCCTCAGGTTTAACACCGTTGTCGTTCTTAGCATTGTTCCCGCTGTTAGCACTGTTTGCTGTTAGCACTGTTTGCTGCTAGCACTGTTTGCTGTTAGCACTGTTTGCTGCTAGCACTGTTTGCTGCTAGCCGCCGGCTCGGCCGTCGCCGTGTCGAGAGCCGTACTGTTAGAGAGCCGTATACTTTTAAAAGAAAACATTTTATGCTCATTTCCAGGTTCATACTGGTATTTTGGGGTTTCTACATGTTTACATGCTTTAATGTTCAATACATTTTCTCATACTGTCGGCCTGTAGATAAAAGAGGCAATCCCTCAATCATAGATACGATCTGTTTTTGGAATGGTGAGCTTTAGAGATGCTGGTAGGCATATTTTGTTAGAGCCAGGCTAGCTGATTCCCCCTGTTTCAAGTCTTTATGCTAAGCTAAGCTAAGCTAATCAGCTGCTGGCTGTGGCTTCATATTTATTGTACAGACTGGTCTTTTCATCTACTGTGACTCTGGAAAAGAAAGCAAAGAAGCATTTTTTTTCCAAAATACTGTAGTATTCCTTCAGAGTACTTTGGGTGTATTGCATGTAACAAAGGTCAGACTCAAACTGGGAACTTGAGAAACGAGCCGCTACCCCACCAGAGCCCCAGGGTTACTGCAGCTTCCAAATGATAATTGTTGCTACACTTAATTAAAAAGCTCCTCCTCTAACTGTGTGCTCCAGATGTCATCATCCCAGATCAGATGGGATTCCTGCATGTATATTTAACTTGGATAGTTTGTTTGTCTTTTTTATTATTTTGTCAATTAGTTTGGATGTTGACAAAACGTGAGAAATTTGAAAGATTTTGAAAAGTTATGCAAATCTTTATCTAAAAACAAGAGAGGACATAGAGTATGTGTAATTATTTCTGTGAGCACAAACAAATCCCTACTTCATTCTAAGAAGACAATTATAAACTCATTATGTTCACAACATGATTATTTGTTACAAAGGTTTCATTTATCACAGCGAAACAGTTATCTGTAAATTCTTCAAGTTAGATATTATAATTTAAGAAAAATGTTTGTGGAGCGTATGAACCTCAAATCCTACTTATTCAGTTTAAATCATTAAACAAACCTGGAATTTGACGCAAATAATCCTATATTTCATGTCTTAATATAAATATGTTGGGAAAAATGTAATGTGTGTATTGGTGATGTGTTGATTTTGAATGTTTGTGATGAACTGAAAGATGAAGTGTTGAGAATAATTGCTTACTTATTAAATGGGACATGTCACGCTCGTTTCCAGGCTCATACATGTTTACATGCTTTGATGTTCAAAAAACTCTTTATTTTGTATTCAACCTCTATAAAGGGTTTTAGCTCATTTCAACAGAATTGCGTTGCTAGGTAACAGCTTGGGTACTTTTTTTTAACTGAGAAGTACACAAATTGCATATATTTCTGGTGGAATATCACAGTCTGCAAAAACACTATGCAATATGAATATCCCACAATGCAATGCAGTACTGGCGACAACGTTCATAACAAACAATGGCAGACAGCTCTGTGACGTCTGTAATGCTTCTTACTAACTTTGCCAGGCGTAAAAACTTCATGGTTCAATCATGGCTTGGTCACATGAGTTTGGCACATGTATCCACGGTTACACATCAGGAAGTAAGAAAGAAATAACAGTTCAATCCGTCAAAAGATACATACCACTGTGTATTCACACTCAATATGTTGTGTATGTGTGTAGAGCGATCTTGGAAACAGCACGAGACCCAAATCTGTGGAATGGTCCAATTATCGCATCGTTGACGTCCCAACCTGACGGCTCCTTTAATGGCACAGGTTCTGAAAACTATGACTGTGTGTATTGAGCGCTTTGATACTTTGACAGTATTTATTTGGCTCTACTTTACAATAAAAAAGACATGAAAATCTCTTTTTACACATGGGATCTTTAAGCTAAATAAACTCCACTTTGATCAGCTGGGAAATGTATCGTCAGAAAGTTGTTTTTCTGATCTCAGGAAAGGTTGACTTTTTAGAAATACTTGGTGCTCACAGGACAGTGACAGTACAAACATATGATGATCTTATAGAAACTACCCAACAGTGTATAAAGGAGTTAAAGTTAACTCCACAGTAAACATCTACAGCAGTAAAATGCAAAATGAATGCATCTGTTATGTCGACACCATATCAAAGTAAAGAAAAGTTCACCAAGGACGTTCAAAATAACCAGGCCAACGTACAATAATGGTTTCTGATTGGTTGAGAGTGGGACTATTCTTTAGGGATGATATGTTTATTTTTTTCATGATTCTATCCATTTGTATCATGCCACTGTGCTACAGGCTGATGCACAGTGCAAAGAATGAATACATAATCAGTCTTACATAAATATGAAAGATCTCCCAGCACACAAATGAAAAAAGCCCACGCAAACCCACACATGTAAATAAGAGAGAAGACGAAGAAGAAGGAGCGTGGATGCACACTTACTTCTACTCCAGTAAGGCGATGAAAGGTGTCCCGCTGAGGAGCTACAGCTGCACTGCATCTAAAAAAACACACCAGAATATAAACTACTCAGCATCTTCATCACTGTGATCATCATCATCAGAGAGCAGAGAAAAAAAGAAAAAAAAAAGCTTAAAAGAAATATGAATTGGTTGTCATGTGATGCTAAATTAACCATCACAACAAAGCAGAGATGTAACAGATTACAGCAACCTCTGCACTTAATATCACTTATCAAAGTAAATCAACTTTACGCGTATTAATTTAATGACGAATAGGCCCAGAACAAAGTCTCCAGACTCCATATTACATATTACATCAATATGAACATTATTAATAAGAAATATAAGGTTGATAGATCTCTGTCAGTTCATAATGTGCTTGAAATTACATATAATTTAACAGCTGATTTGTGATTAGAGCTAATCAGACTCCTTGGCAGTAACGTAAATGTGTGTTTGAAGCATCTCTCACCCTGCAGATATTGTATTCCATTGTTTTTCTATGATTTGGACCCATAAACACACACATCATCCGCCCACAGACGCAATGACCTTCCCAGGCGATTCGGTGCAGAGACACCCACCAGCTTCTCTGGAAGGCTGAAAACTAATCTCTTGGAGAAGTACTTCACATAACCTGTTTCCCCCACTGAATGATGCCTCTTCTCCTATAAGCCCTCTTCCAAGAGCTGTAATATCCTCTTATCTTGGAGCAACAAAAAACAATGTCTCCCCCTTAGCTCTTATTTTACTCCCCCCTTTTTTCCCCCCCTGTGCAGCAATACACTCACACATGATCACTGCAGGGTCACGGGGACATTATCGGGAAACTTGAAGGGCTGAGCCAAAAACATTTAAACTTTTAAAACACCATTTAAACAATCACATGTAACGCTTTCAAAAAGGCCTAAACAAAAAAAGCATGGCACAATGAATTAAAATGTAATCATGCTGAAACAAGATTGCAAAGAAATTAAATGTTTTTACCCAAATGTTGACTCCGACATTTGTGTTCCTCCTTTTTTATTGGCTGTTTTTTTAGTTAACTACAAATTAGGAGGTTGTTCTAAGTGCCTAAACATGCAAATTTAAATCCACCATCAATCTAATGAAAGCCAGAACTGCTCTGAATGCCACAAATACAAAACGACAAGTTAGAATCATCATCCCAGTCAGCCACAGAAGGTGGTCAGAGGTTTTTTTGGGTTGTTTTTTTTGTACACGACTAATTCAACCAATCACTCACAAGAATTCATAATTCTCCCTTACAATCATCTCGTTTACAGAGAGCCAGCTAATGAAAGAGTCCCGTGTAAGTGTGATAATTATTCAATTGGTCGCGTTACCTTGATTGGAGCAGGAGAGGAAGGAGCTTCTTTAGCTGAATAACAATGATCAGTTTGTCGGCCGGCCCGCTTCAAGTCTGGGAGGACTGAAGGATGGATGGACCGAATCTTAAACCCTCTATCTCATCTCACCCCTAACCACACACACACTTCCACCTCCCCCCTCTCCCTCCTACAACATCCCTTCCTCTCTCCCCCATCCCAGACATAGTGGGACTTTAAAAAACGCTGGATAAAAAACACTGGATAAAAAACACTGGATAAAAATAGAACCTTTAAAAGTGTCTAAACTCTAAAAATAACAAATAATCTAGAAAAATCCTCCCACAAAATTGTTTTCTTGTAGGTTGTGATAAATCAATCTGTTGATGAATCAGTTAGTTGAGCAAAAGAAATCAACGCCAACTTTTGATTACAGGCATTTATCAAGGGCTGCAACTAACGATTTTCATTATTGATTGTTTTTGTGGTTAATTGTTTTGTGTATAAAATGTCAGAAAAATCTCCCAGAGCCAAATCCAAAAATAATACATAATAATAATAGATAATTTATTCATTCATTGACTGTCTGAGCTATTTTTATCGTGAAGTCAAGAATCAAGCAAACATGTTTGTCTTATTTTATGCTAAATTGAATATTTATTTTTTATTTTTTTACTGTTGGTCAAACAAATAATGCAAATTTAGTCTTATCAACTTTGATTTGACATTAAGACGGGAATTTTTCTTGATATTTTATTGATTAAAGAATTGATCGATTATTAAAAAAAACCCTGATTCATTTGGAAACCATAGTTGCAGAAGCACTACATCGGATTCTGTTTGTAAGAAGAAGGGTCAACTGCTGCTATTACCCAGAGTGGAAAAGGACGGCAGTGAACCATCATTACAAGTGAGAGGGTCAACGGTCGGACCTGAAAAGAAGAAAAAATAAGCCGGTATAGGAAACTCTCTGGATTTGTGCGTATCATAGGACGAGGATATGATTGACTGCAGGTTTTCTCCTCGCTGAACTCAATAACAGAGCAGCTCTTTACTCCACTAGAGCTGCTTTTCTCCGAGGACCGACCTTGGCCGAGGTCAACGGGCCGTTCAATACTCTGCCACGACGGCTCGGGAGGCTGTGAGAGGTCGGGACGCACTTTACGTGATGGTGATTACATGGAGATGAAGATACTGAGGAGGAGCTTTGATTTTGGTTTTATTTTGGGGGGTGTTTTTAGATAATGTGTCCTTGAGTTTCAAGTGTTTGTCTCACTCCACTGGGGGTGAACTCTTAGAGAAGAGGTTAAGAAATCATATTACGAAGATGCAACCATTTTTGACCTTTAACGTTGGAGCAGAAAAGAAACTGTAAGAACATTTAACAGCCCATAATACCTTTTGTTTGAAGGGACATGTTTTAATCTATGAGTGAGGAAGCTAAAAAAAAAACGGGGGCTTGAATTATTTGAACTCAAAATATGGCAATTTTTAAATTTTTAAAAGTTGTGGTTTTTCATTAAGAAATCATCAATTTATTTAAAAGCAAACACATGTGCAACTCAATATTAAACCTTTTTTGAAATAATACGTTTCATGGCACGAAAAAGTATTGAGCTTGCAATACTTTTTTGTCATAAGATGTATAATTCACCATGTGTGAAGAGAATTCGTGTTTGGAAAAATAAATCGTGCACCAGCAACTTGGTAAAAAATCCTCAAAATGAACAGGAATTCCCTATTCAAGGGTAAACCTTTAAATGCATCAACAAATTGGTCAGGCATTATAATTCTACCAAATTATGAATATAGTATTTATACATAGAATTTAATTGAATAGATCTGTTCTATTGTCACGATTCCCGCTGCATCTATTTGAGTCAGTATCGGCCCCGATATCTGACAGCCCTAGTATTTGTTCCGATCAGAAAAACAGGTGAAAACCATAAACTCAAAGATAAACTGAATCTGATAGGATGTTTTTACAACGTGAGCTCAGTGAGAAGCCGGTTACAGGATCACATTCTGGACGACTTAACTCAGAACAAAGTGCTGCTGCTGTGTTTGTAGCTGGATTAGCTGTGATTTAGTTTTCACTGCAGCTGAGGAGGAGACAGACAGGGAAGCTCCCAGCAGCAATCCATTTAGGCTTATGATATACACACATCCCTATACATTCACCCCCTACACAGACACACACACACACACACACACACACACACACACACACACACACACACACACACACACACACACACACACACACACACACACACACACACACACACACTTCTCGCCCCTCAGATGCGATAGCTGACACCGGAGGCTTTTAATTTCAGTGTAAATACAAATACTCTCCCAGACAGCTATCAATTATGTATGCCGCTAATTGAGTTGAATGTTGGGCTTTTAGCAGCCTGGGGACCCTGGGTCACATGCAAAAAGCCTGAAACCAAACACACACACACACACACACACACACACACACACACACTGGCCTATATTTGCACTTATATACTTGTGAGGACCGCTATTGCTATCATGCATATCCTAACCTCTGAGCTTTAATCTTAATAGAGCGTTGCATTGATTTTGCGTGTTTTTGCCCGTCTTTAACATATTAAGAGTACTTTATATATCACTGATGAGGATTTTAACACCATGCTTTTCATGCTGTGGGCTGCATTTGGTGTACATATATTTCCATATGGTATGAAGATCGGTTAGCAGACTCTTGGAATTCATGTAATCCATCAAAGTCATTTTTTGTTGGTTATATTACTGGTGTGAGTTATCTGCACTTAAACTGCAATACCATGTAACAATGCAGGGAATTTTTGAGAAAAAAAAAAATTCCAGATGTGTGACGGATCTTCACTGTGATGGATTACTCCAATCACTATTTTTATGAGGCTGCAAATGTAAAAATATACAGGATGCTTTAGAAACTAGAGTTTCAACCATCTTAAGCTTACAACCCTTACCGTTACCCTGACATACACCTTTAAGAAAGTCTTAAAAGCCCTGAAAATTCTCCTCTTTATCAGCAGATGCTCAGTTTGTTTCCTCAGTTTTTCAAGATTAACATTTAACATAAAGAAGATTAAAAGGATGTTTGGTAAATTACACAATTCTTTAGCTTGCTGATGAAGCCCACGCAATACTGTTGAAAGCTGCTAAACTGACACATTTCCGTTTTAAATGTGCTTCAACGCTCAAGCTACTCTTTGAGGCGGCGAGTAGAAATATCCTCACTCTCCAAAAAAAGGTTCCCAATCTCCAACCACTAAAACTCAAATTGGTGCTCTCAGAGATAGAAGTACCAGAGGACACACACACACACACACACACACACACACACACACACACACACACACACACACACACACACACACACACACACACACACACACACACACACATTAAACACACACTCACATTAAAGACACTGCTGGTGCTCATGGATTTACACACACACACACACACACACACACACACACACACACACACACACACACACACACACACACACACACACACACACACACACACACACACTCACATTAAAGACACTGCTGGTGCTTATGGGTTTACACACACACACACACACACACACACACACACACACACACACACACACACACACACACACACACACACACAAACAACACACAACAAAGGAAGAGGCCTCCACAGTGAGAATGTAAAAGCTGACAGTTTGGAAATTGAGCCTTCGGACTGATGGAGCTGCCGAGGCAGCATCCAAAGGCAGATGACAGAAAGAGAGATTTAAACAAACGGGCTGAATATTGAGGCGAGCGACATTGTCAGGGGAATATTACTGTAAAGATGTAATTTAAACACAGAGTTGTAAGGGAGGAGAAAAAACAAAAAAGAACTCTCTCCTCTGCTTTATTTACTCTGTAGCGGGTTTCTGTGCCAGATATTAGCCCAGTCTATCAACACATGAAGCTGTGGAGAGAAGAGAAAACAAATATAATGAAGGACTTCTGCCTGGGCATAATCAAACTTCACATTCCCTGAGGGGCAATTTAGGTAGACGGGAATTTGCTTTCCACCGAGATTGTCATCCTCCTCTCAACTCCTTCAGTGAGCGGTATTATCTCCTCTGTGACAAACTGTGTGTGTGTTTGTGGATAGAGGATGAGGAGAAGGGTAAGGGGGGGGGGGGGGGGTTAAGTCTGGATTTGATCCCCGCTAAAAGGACTGTTTGTTTTACAGCTGACGACCCCGGAGTTTAATCTGGTGCTTAGCTGTCTGCTCAGTCTTTCCTCTCCTTCGTCTCCATGCATCTTCTCATCCTCCCTGACTCTCTCTCTCTCTTTCTCCCTCACTCACTCAATCGTATCATCCTCTCGCAGCGAGTTAACCCCCTCCCTCCTAAGTCAACACCACCTCTCCATCCTCCATCCTCCTCCTCCTCCTCCCTCCATCATCCATCCTCCTTGTCAGCTCCTTACTCTTTTCTTTCTTTGTGGCGCCTGGAGCGGGTTTTTTTTTTTTTTTCTACTTCATTTACATTTAACTGGATCCATCAGGTTGCGTGTTATGCGTAAAATTAAGCGGCGTGTTACATCACACAGTACAGTGGGTGCATGTGTGAGTGTGTACGTGTGGGAGGATTGGAAGGAGTGCAGAGATGGTTTGGGGGCCCTGAGATGTCTCCATGTGTGTGTGTGTTAGGGTCTCTAAATGTGTGTGTGTGTGTGTGTTGTGTGTGTGTAAATGTGTGTGTGTGTGTGTGTGTGTGTGTGTGTGTGTGTGTGTGTGTGTGTGTGTGTGTGTGTGTGTGTCTGTGTGTCAGGAGGACAATAGTGAGAGTGTATCTTAAACAGGATGATAGTGTTGCAGCAGATGAGGGTCATGCTCCGGGACTTAAGGGTCAAATCCTGTTAGAAGTAAGAGGGATCAAGGCTTAAGCAAGTCGCTGCCATTTTTTTCTTCTTCTTCTTCTTTTTTTTCTTACTGCTGCAATATTTACTGACGCTGTGCAAGAGGAGCTCTGTGAGACATTCAGAGTGTGTGTGTGTGTGTGTGTGTGTGTGTGTGTGTGTGTGTGTGTGTGTGTGTGTGTGTGTGTGTGTGTGTGTGTGTGTGTGTGTGTGGAATAACCGAAAACAGCCTTGATTTGACTGAGCTCCGTTAATACATGTGAGCAATAAAACAGAGGTAGCAGAGAGGAGAAGAAAATAATTGCTTGAATATCAGGATAAACCCGTTGAGCAAGGGTGAAAGAAGTACTTCAATGTTTTACTGAGGCTATGTACAAGTAGTAATACCTCAGTGTATACATACTCTGTTACAAGTAGGAATCCTGCATTGTCATTTTTACTTATTTAATTATTAAAAGCACAGGAGGATCAGAATATACTTCTAATGTGCAGAATGGTCAATTTCTGAATATTATTAAACTTTAATCATTGACGCTGCAACTGGTAAATGTGGGGCTGATTTTAACTACTTTATGTGCTTAATATATAGTAAGTTATTAGCTGATGGTATATTTTATATTAATCTGAATCTGCAATACTATTAACTATCGCTGTCAAATAAATATATTGGAGTAAATCTTAAATGTACTGTAGTGGAAGAATATAGTTGTATAAAATCGAAATACTCAAGTTAAGGAGAAGTAACAAAAAATTGTATTTCAAGGGCAATTCAGCCCAAATTAAAAAAAGACATTTTTCTTCTTACCTTTAGTACTATTTATAAATGTAGATTGTTTTTGTGTGAGTTGCCTAGTTTTAGAGATATTGGCCATAGAGATGTCTTCTCTTTAATATTATAGGTCTAGATGTTACTGGGCTTTTTGATGCTCAAAGCGCCAAAAAATAAAACTTTTGAAAAACTCAATAAACAGCTATGTCCCTTTACAGAAATCATGAACTGGTTACTCAAGATAATTCACAGATCTTGTTGTGAGTAGTTTCACAGGAACTATTTTATTTCTAATGAACTACACCCGCCAACCGATATCGCGATATGCAAACGTGAATGGCGTCCTCCTCGGCTGAGCTGAAATGTGAACTAGCTCAGTGTCAGCCAACAGTATTAAAGATGCACGCTCCAACCATATAAAAATATAAAAAAACATGAGAGAACTGCAGCCATTATGCTAATCCATAATTCAACCTCATGTTTTCTCACATATTCTTTCGTGTATTCTGTTGGTTCTCTTAACACCACATTCTCTCTGAATTCTTGCATCAGATACACATACATCATCCAAAATAAAAAAAGAGCTTTGTCAAATGAGGATGATGCAAAAGCCATTAGCATACAAATACAGGATTTGTTGTATTGCTGCATTTTCAAACGCTTGAGTCACGCTGTTGGAAAAATATTTCTCATTAAAAACCGCATTGTTTCCTATTAATAGCCAAGCAGTAATGAGCCAAAGGTTCCTCAGCTGTGACCTGCTGTGCAAAAAAGCATAAAAATGTTATATTGCAGGGTAGTGACTGTCGTGATGAAAAAGGCACAAATAAGATTTACAGCAAATGAGATTTCCTTTCTCCCTCCTGCCTCACACCATCCTATGA
Organism: Anoplopoma fimbria; assembly: GCF_027596085.1. NCBI lineage: Eukaryota > Metazoa > Chordata > Actinopteri > Perciformes > Anoplopomatidae > Anoplopoma > Anoplopoma fimbria. The sequence continues at coordinate 4,857,334 of NC_072451.1, read as the reverse complement.
GTCCCACATCATCTGAATTGTCGCTGAAGTATCTCACAAGGGAAAGCTATCAACATGGCAGAATGAACAGAAGTGGAGAGCAGAGACAGCAGCGCTCCCTAAGGAGGTAAAGTGGTATAATGTTGTGAATAAAAACTTAAGTCAATAAAAGAGACAATAGAATGGACCTGAGGCCCTTTGAGTAGCATTGTGTCCATGTGAGAGAGAATAATGAAAGCAAACGAATGCCCTCTCACTTAAACCCAGAAGGTTATGGGACCAATTGTCTTCCTCACATCCTAGGGCTTTTATTTATTTTTCGCCTCCACTTTCTGGTCTCTCAGCCTCCCTGGTTCGTGCCGCTCTCCGGGGACCTGTGGTTTCTAAAAGGTTTCTCAATGTCCTTAATCCCTCCATCTCTTTGTGTCCAGGCAAAAAATATATCCGCATGAAACTCAAGAGGCCGACAGGGGCCAAGTCGTGTGAGAAAGAGATGAGCTTCTTTCCAACATTTTGTGGGAATAGGAAAAAAAAAAAGAAGCTTTTATTTCATTTTAATTGAGGATAATTGGGATTCTTTTTCTTTTTAAAGCACAAAGATTTAAATGAGTGGCTCTAAAACTGGTGTGCTTTAGGTTCAGAAAAAAATAGAATGGTTTGATTTCACTCATTTTAATAACTATGAATTATCCCAATTAAGACCGGGTGACAGCTTTAATCATAGGTTTCAGTTACCAACATTATTTCTAAAACTACTCAGTAGCCACCAAAGTGGATCCATTGTGGAGCACCGCTCAACTAATTTGATAGAAAAAAAGGAGTTATGATTGAATTAAAAACTACATCCACATTTTTGTGTTACAGATGAAAACAAACACACAAACAGGATTTAATTGGCGTATGCTGTTCTTGAATATATTCAGAATAATATGCTAATAGCCACAATAGGTTGACTGACTGAGCAGTACACGCAAAACTAGTTAATAAGCAAGCAGAGAAGTTGAAACAGTACGCTAAAATTCATGAATAAATGGTTGGAACAGCTAAAAGTAATTGACAAAAAATGGCTGAAACTATTAGTTAAAAGTAACGTATAAATGGCTCAAACTGTTAGCTAAAAGTAACGTATAAATGGCTCAAACTGTTAGCTAAAAGTAACGTATAAATGGCTCAAACCGTTATAAAAAATGGCTCAAACTTCAAACTGTTAGTTCAAAGCTAAAAAAGTAACTAACTCATAAATGACTTAAACTGTTATAAATGACTCATAAATTAAACTGTTAGCTAAAAGTAACGTATAAAACTAAACTGTTAGCTAAATGACTTAAACTGTTAGCTAAAAGTAACGTATAAATGACTTAAACTGTTAGCTAAAAGTAACTCATAAATGACTTAAACTGTTAGCTAAAAGTAACTCATAAATGACTTAAACTGTTAGCTAAAAGTAGCAAATAAACGGCTACAAATGTTAGCTAAAAGTAAGGGATAAATGGTTGAATCAATTAGCTACAAGTAATGGATAAATGGTTAAAACAGTCAGCTAAAAATGACATATATACAGTTGAATCTGTTAGCCAAAAGCAACGAAAAAAGGTTGAAACGGTTAGCTAAAAGCAACTGATAAATGGTAAATCTATTGGTTACAAGTTATGGAAAAATAGTTCAAACAATGTAATGGATAAATGGGTGAAAAAGATGATTATCAGAAAGTAACAGGTAAACAGTTGGTCAGTTAGCTTAAAGTAACAGATTAAACATGCAGCAGGAGTATTTTAATTATATATATTTTTCTTCGACATTCATGGTGTCATCAGGTCATGCGTTTTGTTAAATAAAAATAACTCACGCCAGCCATTTTGTACATCATCATGTCTTTATTTGAGTGTAAACAAACTCTGAAAAGAGCATCAGCCAGGTTCTTTATTATTGGCATTAACATGATTGATTTCTTTTTTGCAGTCATGGATAAAACATGATCACTCCACTGCAAAAAAAGGTCTTCAACAAGTAATTTATTTCACAGTCTTAAAAAGTAATGCACTGACCATAACGTGAAACTGGTGGATCATTGTATTAATCAAAAAAAGAAAAGAAGGAAAAAAGAAGTCATTTTCCAACAATAAATATGATTTTAGGACTTGATAAATGACTTATTTGTGGCCTTTTTTTGCAGCGTGTATAATAAATAACATGACACTTCCATGTGAACCGTTTGCGACCTCAGTTCAGTCAAGCAGGGCAACTTCTTCTCATCTTACTTGGTGTATGCAGTGTTTCTCACTACTGTATAAGGTGCTGGGTGTTTGTGTTTATGTGTGTGAGAGAGATAGAAATGTGATTGCTTGAGTATGTTTTGTTGATGTGAGTATGTTGATGTGTTTGTGGTTAAAAGATTTGGACACGACTTGGTGTCCAGAGGCTTATTAGGTTAGTAGTTCATCAAATCATTAAATATGTAACAGGTGAAGGGTTGCAAAAAAAAAGAACCTTCTTTAAAACAAAAAAAATAAAACGTCCGCAGCGATCACAGCAGTAGTGTTAAGCTCGGAGTGCAACATAATCTGTCACTTCCATTGTACATAAACAACAAATATATTTACAATCAAAACAAAAATACATACAGAAGAAATGTTACCACATTCAGAGCCACAGACAGAGAAGTCTTTATGGGACTTAATGAGTGAGAATGTAGCATGTAGTGTGTGTTTATGTTACTGACCTATTCTGACTGGCATTAGGCTTCGTGTGGTAGGTAGTGTTTTCCTCTTAACTGATTTATTCTACTGGCATTAAAAGTAGACGCTCCATCTGGAACCAATCAACAAGAAAGCTCAATAACAGCCTCCATCTTCAATGACAAAAACATTGACGTATTTCCACCATGAATGGTCCCAAGTGCAAACAAAACACTGTCAGATTTTTAGCAACATGGTGTTGGTTTTTTTTACGCCAATTACAGTTTGTCTCTTTGGAGCCCTGATGCATTTTGATGTACATCCCAACATTTTGGGGGTTGCTATCTGGAGCTTTTAAGCTCACTGTTGTTTTTGCTTTTATAGATTCAACCTCAGCTAACTAAAACATACAAACAGGCCCTTAAAATTCAGCTTAGTCCTCTCCCAAGACAAATATGTAGTGCTGTTTGAGAGCATGAAAGCTTACAACAAACAGAGAGAAATTCGAAAAACACATCTTGTACTCTGGGTTTTTGTGGGTATTAGGCGGCAGATATCAATGTTGAAACAGCCAATAGCTCTTCGTGTTTTGTTTCATATTTTGGTCTGTTTCGGAAAGCGAAGCAGCATAAAAATCAATCCAGGTCAAATCTATACAGGCGCCTGTAATAAAGTAAAGCCGTCTCTTAAAAAAAGGGAGGAAGGATTGTGCCACATTTCTCTGCTCATGATTTGTCAATTGGAGACATGCGATTGGAGTTTGGTATAACGGGAAACTAAACAATAAAAAGTTTATTTTTTATAAATGTAAACCTGTTGGCTATAGTTTGGATGAACAGATGTGATTACGGGACCAGAACTAAATATCCAACTTTCATGCAAAGCGGCATGCGTGTCACTTTTTTTACTTCGCTGAAAAAAGGACAGCAAAATGGAGAAAATCAGTTTGCAGGTCCGTCTTTGAAGGGGGAGACCGTTTGTGAGCCTTTTGTTGTGTGTAGGTATGTATTCATGTGTGTGTGTGTGTGTTGAATCCTTCTACCACACCTCCTTTTAAGGCTTTCAAGCTGCTTTGGATCAAAGTCAGTCCCAGGGGGATAATTCAGCAGAAAACACTGAGTTTATAAAACATGATAGCCTACCTTCACGTGCTGCTGAATTAAATTTTTCTAGACACATTTCAACACCTACTTCTTTCGCTTAACAAGGGGGGGGGGGGGGGCTGATGTCCCTCCAGCCACACACAGCCGTCTTCTGCTGGCATTGATGTGTTCGCTTCATCTGACTTCATCGCCGCTTTCACAAAATCATTTGTTTCTCCGTTTGAAATGTTTTAAATGCTTAAATACTAAACCAAATGGTCAAATTAGGATTGAAGAAAGTCAAAGTCAAGGGCAGAATTGTAGTATAAACAGCGCAGGGGGGAAAGCAGAGAAGAAAAACTGTTATAATGTTAAAATGAACCCCAGACTGGCCACAAGATTAGAACAGATAAACAGTACATTAGGCTATATGCATCATCATAATTACCATTAGATAAATAGCAGTCGCAGCCACCGCCATCCAGTTTTAGAAACATAATTGACTAAAAGGGAAGGAGCAGAAGGAGAAGAGAAGTTTCTCTTTCTGGAGTTGGATTGAAATAAATAATCTGTTTTTTTGTGTGTGTATTTGTTGTTTTTTTCTTTCCTCCTGCCTGGCGGGGGGTTGGGAAGAGAGGAGCGGAATTGGGTCTGGATGGGGGCTCTATGTGAAGTTCTGGAGGGGCTGGCTGACCCTCATGCAGGCCCAGTAGAAGGCCCGGGCCAAGGTGACGAGAACCAGGAGCAGCAGCACGGCCCACGAGGCGTAGATCCCCTGGTAGGTCTGAGCCTTCGCCCACGTTCCAGCCTAAACACACGTTTCAGAGAATCAGATGATACACTTTAAAGTACAACATGAATGTGTTATAGAGACTATAATGAGTCAGCTCAAGTCCAACCAGGCTACAAGTAAACCAGGAAACACAGAGCTAATGTCCAATGCATTTATTATGTGATTAATATGATTTATGTTGTCGCAAATTGTGCAAAATTCAAGAATCCAGAGATTTTTACTGTTAAAAGATGATTTTTTTATTTTTTATGACAGCATTTCAATATTTTTTAATCCAACAGAAACTCCCTCCTTCAATTATTTATCCAAAGTCTGCGATTAATCCACCAGCACCAGACTGATTTGTAGCAAATTAACAAATTTAAACATGGGAAGTATTCGATACTGAAGAGTGACTGGGGGGGTAATAGAGAAAATATCTTTCCCATCGAGTATTGAGTGTGCAGCTGCTCCGAAGAAAATTATTTAATGAGGATGGTAAAAGTGACTTTGAGAGAACCCACAGGGATTTTATGAGTGTAAGGAAATATGAATTCCTGTTTCAAAGTCACAACAGTAGAGTTAAGCCAATATGGGAAGAAAAAGTCTAAATAGAATTATAATACATTATTTAATAGGCATTTCATTCATCTATATATATATTTGTTGTTGTAGTGCTCTAAGGAATAGCATAGAATTACTGTAATGAATAACATTTTTTCCTGTTTTGACATGAAAAGATCCCCCGGATGATACACACCCTTGGCTCTGATGATTAACGCCATCTAGAATAAACCACAGAGCATGTTTAATGTCGGGACTCTGCACCTAGATAAAGGATTTGTGTACGTTACAGGTAAAGGTTTGTGTGGTTGGCCTCACAGAAACACTGTCAGATAGATTCTCTTCATCCTTATTTAAAGAGAGCGCGACCAGCAGCCGTATCGAACCACGAGGTAATCAAACCGGCTCATGCAGGCTGAAGAAAACATCAAATATGCTTAAAAAGTAACGTATACCACAGCCTTTAGTTAATGTCTTCCCTCTTCTCTTGTAAATGATGTGTGAAGCTTTAATGATTCCAGCTGCTCTCGGGGGCCTCTACATTTTAAATGGCATCTATTAGCTCGTGTTGCTGAGTTGGGGACACATCGCAGCTCCTGAAGCTCACAGCTGTTACGGTGATGGATCTTCTTAACTACCTGCATGTACTGTAAAACCACTGCTTCAGTATTCCTCTAATTAAATGCAGTCTGGAAGGAAAGTTTTATCCGTTACTTGTTGCCGATAAAGTTTACCGATGCAGCTCGCAGATTAAACTGTCAAAACTTGTGCTCCATATTCATAATTAAAACAACCTTTTTTTTTTTTTTTTTATTGAACACGACCTGATCTCGTGGTGTGGCATTTATTGCCACTACGCCAGCATTATGCAATGTCGTCAGTGCAGCATTTTCATTGTCTGTAGACTGCTAACTGTTGTCCATGCTGGCAGGCACGTATGCACCCTGTGTTATATGTGTCTGTACTGTTTCATGCTCATCTTGCACCCTCTGCTGTTTAGAAAGCAGAATGTATCGACTGTCTAGTTCTCTCTGAGTAACTGTGTTTTATTCTCAGCTGGATGTCTGTAAAATTGTGACCTTTAATTGTTCTACTGTTACACTAAAAAGAGCACCGACATACAAACTATATAATATAAAATGCACTGTGAGCCTTGTATGTTTGAATGCGCACGCAACTGTGAGTAAATTAAGAAAGGGAAAACGAGAAGTAGCAGCTAGTGTGGCCACCTGAACACTGCTTACAGTCAGACTAGGTTGTTTGTGCTGTATCTCACTGACAGATAGGGGCCTGTCACACAGTGTCTGCAGAGCTGCTGTGAGGTGCACAACCTCCATGTTAAAGATTGTAATCGTCCTGCTTCTGCCTACTGCTTTTTGTTTTTTCTGCACTTGTAAAAATTTGCATATTATAAAATAACAAAAAGGGAGGAGGGATTTGAAAAGATGAGACAATAGCTATTATTTTCAGCATTCTTTTGGCTTACGCCTACAGGCCAGTTATTGATAATCTGATATTAATACTGAACAAGAATTCTAACATTTCTTGAATGTCAGTGTGGCGTTACCACTTACCATCAGCCCGGCGGTGGAGATGCTGAATAGCAAGCAGAGTAGAAAACACCACAAGCTCCGCCTTCGGGGATACCTCTGGCCAATGGAGGAGCTGAAGGACAAACAGAGGAGAGAGGGGGGGTAATTAATTTATTTAGGAAATACAACACAATGACATGACATGACCCTGCGTTTTTACATCTGAGCCTTTTTCACAGCAGAAATGTTGATTTATCGCGGCAGGAAAAGCACAGGCGTTATTAATAAAGAGGGCTCCGTTCTATTTGAGTTCCCAGTAAGCCACGACAGGAGGACGGTGAGTCAGCATGAACGATACCAGAACGCTCGAACTGGAGCAGATAAATAGAATTCAGCCACCATTCATTTTTATATTTACACCCGTGTTTCCACTGTCAAAACACATTTGATAATAATATCAAATAATATGATAATTAAGTACATAAACGTACTCCAGGATCAATCATTTCAGTTTGTATATTTGGGGAATGTATAACCTTTTATTATTACTGCCGCCAAAGCAGGTAAACTCTTGCTGGAATTGCAGGGCTGAAGTAACACATGAAGGATGATGGAGATACACCTGAAGAAATTCAACTTCCAGCAGCACCTGTCCAGGTTCAATTGAGTTATTTTAGATCAGTCTGATGACTAAAGTCTGATGACTAAACCGGCTCTGTTTCGATTACTCGTAAATGTACAACAAACAAAAACTACACAGTTCTGTTCATAATTCTAGTCGTAACCAGACGTAAACACCTCGCGGTTGTATGCTTTAAATAGATGTCTGTCCAAAATGTCATCACTTATCCTGTAAGACGTTTTTGTTATCATATGAATTCTTGAGTTATGGCCAGAAATGTCTTTTGAGAAGTTACAATGACCTTTGACCACCAAATTCTAATCAATTTAAATTTGAAGACATTCCCTCCAGGTGCTCCTGAGATGTCACGGTCACAACAATGAGACGGACAGACGGACAACCTGAAACCATAGTGCCTCAGATCCCGGCTGTCGCCAACGCTGAGGCCTAAAAGCTGCAATACCACAGACTTGCCATACTTCAAATACATTTTAGCACCTCAAGAACTGATATGCATCACATGCCTGTTAATTCTAGTTCCTAAGATCCAGTGAACTTTGCCCACCATGTTAAGAAGCTTATGCAGAAAGTAATATAGGAATGTGGTTTGCAGCAAAGTCAAAGAAAACTCCTGAGGTTCAAAACACGAGCAGAGCTAAATCCCACAGATCAAAAACCTCATGATGTTATGAGACACGTGAACTCTGTGAGGCTGCTGCAGACCCTGAAGCCTCTACCTGCTCTTTGAGTAAAAAAGCCTCAGCCGACCGCCTAAGGATGTAAATCTGCAAAAGTGAAAGCACAGTGGGAACGACGGGATGTGATGGATGAATCGCTCACAGCTACTTACACTTTCCTGCAGTGTGGGCACCTGGCCAGCGTCCGGTCTGTGAACTCTGTCCACTGAAATTACAAACACAAAGACATGTCACCTTCAGCTTCAAACCAACATGCATAAAATGACAAATGAGGTATAATGATGATAAAACCAGTATGACCAGTACATTAAATACCAATAATTTACTCTTGCTCACATTCAGAAGAACTTTATTTTCTCTGAAAAGGTAATGTAAATTTGTTGCTGACATTGCTAACATTATTAAAATGTACAAAGAGTTAAAGTAGGGATGGCAGTGCAGGAAATAGGAAAGTGCAAATATGTGGAGGTGTTAAAAGTGCAAAGTCCTTCACGGTCCTATAGGTCCTTCACGGCTTGTTTATATTGGGTTGGCATTTAAAATTAATGTTTTTAATTAATGTGTTTGTCCCGGCCAGAAGGTTTATATATAAGAGACCTGAGTGACTTATGGAGGTGGTGTAAAGCTGCATACTTTAGTAAAACAACTGACTAATAGATTAATATGTCTGGAAAACAACAATCAAAAACAGAAAAAATATTGACCTTGCAATAATATATAATGGAGAAAAGCAAGAATCCTCACATTTAAGAAGCATATGTTTGGCATTTTTGCTTCATAAATGGCTTAATTTGAATCAATATTTCAGCATGGAAATCGATGCAAATGCAAATCTGCACTGATGGGGCAAATACTTTGACTCAAAGTTAATAAGTAAATGTACAAACTTCCAATAAAGTCTTAGTCTGATTACAGGCGGTCTTACATAAATATGCCTGCTGCTGCACGGATTGATGACATACTTTAACAAACTTAACACAACCGTCCCTGCTCTCGCCAACAGGTGCTGTGTGCCATCCAAAAAAAATTGACAAAGAAAAATAGTCTTCTCTCAGGCTGCAGACATTTATTCCCTCCCTAACGTTTGGGGGGTGTTGATACATTTGTAAAGCCGGCAGAGCAGAAAACACTGTGCATGCTATGCATTCGTCTTGTTTGGAAAAAAAAAAAAAAAAAAACACTCTGTATTGGAGGCACAGAGAACATTATCAGTAGATCTGCGACAAAAGGATCACTGCACCGCCACCCGGGGCACAGATTTGTATTTTCAGTCAGCCTCCCTGTCTTTAAGCAGGCAGGAAAAGGTCTCCCTGAATGCTAAACACCCTCAATCATCCATCTAACATCCAACTCTATTCTTCTCTTCGCCCTCCTCTCTCTGGCCATATATCCAAACCATCTTTACCTGTCGCACGCATTGTTAAAGAGCGCTGAGTTAAAATTCTACTCCCCCCCCCTCCTTTAGCACAAAATGGCCCCAATATATCAAGGCAGAGTTGATAGGGTTATTGATCTACACCAATAACTCAACATTTACTTGGCCTGGTGCAACGATGTTTTTGGGGACTATTCGATAATTCACTGCTCTGGCTGTGCTACAGTACATTTCACAACAAAAACCTTGCAGGCCCTACTGAAACTGTCAACAGATATTTCAGCGAACAAATGCTAAAAGCTCCACTCGGAAGCCAAAGAAGGAAACGCCAAAGCAGTTTTATTATTCAGTTATTGTACATAGTAATGCATCACCTCTTCATAAACAATTTTAATGGATCTTGACTCCCTATAGGGGATGTGGTTTTATTGGTTGTGCCTTTTTCATATATATATATAATTTTAAGAGGTCGTAGAGGGACCTGTGCCAGAGACTTAATAAATTGTACTGATGTTGCAATTCCTACTGCTTGTCAGAGGTTGATAAGAGCAATCAATAAATGTTGTTGAATTCTATTGTGAATAATTTGACAATTTGATATTTGGTCATTAAAAAAAATGTTAACCTATGCTCAGAAAATTATAGTAGTTTGATTTTCGTTATTTTAGCAATTTATCTTAAAAATCCAGGCAAAAAATAGAAAGAAAAAAGCTAGTTTGTGGACCATTTTAGAAAAAGTTTGGTTTTTTGCCAATAGTGAAATAAGACAATCAATACCACTTTCATGTCTGTCTTCAATCTTAAACCTAGCTAAGTTAGCCAGCTGGTGGCTGAATATTTAACAGACAGACGTGAGAGTGAAATCAATCTTCTTATCAAACTCTCAGCGAGACAGCATAAAAGCAAATTTCCAAAAATGCTGAACTATTCCTTTGAATAAGAAATTAATGAAAACGGTGTCTGTGTTGTGAATCTAAATCCTGGGGGTATTTCACCAAGGCCACATTAAAATAAAATAAATAAACTTTTTTTTTTTTTTTTTTTTTTTAAAAACAGAGTGAGTGTGGTACCAGGAAGGTGTTGCTGCAGTGTCCACAGGAGACCCGGGCCCCGGCTGGCTGGGGATCAGGACTGGCCGGACCAGGATGAACCGGACCCAGATTAATTATCCTCTTACTAGAAAAAGACACAGATGTGAAAAAATTACAAAATGAAAATTCCCACCACAGCCGACTAAAGACATCACTCAGCGTCAAGTGCGAAGCTAATTATCACTGCCTGAGGCGTCGGTGTGGAAAGGCTGACGACAGTTTCACTTTTTAGGGATTCATCAGCAGCCAATCTTCTCATTATCATTAGGACAGCTTTTCTTTAATCAACTTCCTCCTCTGACTACTACAGTCGCTCAGAATCCCTGATCAGACGGCTGCACACAGATTAGTCTGCTTTAGTCAGCATGGCTGGTTTGAATGCAAAACAGTGACGGTGGAGGTAAACTCTCCAGAGCAGACTGAGGCAGGAAAAGTGGTCTCTCAGGAATTTAAACAAACTTACCCAAGCGTGCATTTTTTTAAATGCAACAGCTGAGCCCAGAGATAAAAAAAAATTGTTAAACTTTTGGAACCCTGCAGAGCGAAATGCATGTCATGTGTCGAGGAACAACCAATAACTGCTGTAGATATCCGGTTGAGAGATCAACCAAACTAACACAGACTAATTGAGCAGCAAAGATACTGTGATGGATTTATGGTGCTGGAAATGTCATTGTTTTGACTTTGTTTAACTTAGTCGGTGATGCTTACTGCTAATTTATGGCGACTTCATTATCACCTTAGCACACAGGTTATGGTTGCTTAGCAACGAGGGGCGCGACAGGCAGCACCCTCCCAAGCAGCTTGGAAAAACAAACGAAAGTGGCACGGCAGATGTTTCACAACACGTTTTTTTAGACGCAACACGTCAACGCCTCCTAACATGAGAAACATGCAGATCCCCACCTTCTATGAAAGCAAAATTATGTTGATTTTCAGAAAACAAATTGCAGCATCTGTTTTATTATCAAGAATATCTGTGATACAAAAAATACACACACAGTTCAGAGACAATATTTTCAAAGAAAGTTCAAACTGAAACTCATTTTGGGAATAAGATTCCTGCCTTGTTCCTAAACAGTCGTAATGTGCGATCATTTCAAAGTTGTGAAATATGTTTTTTAAGATATGAGGATATGTCATTTTGTTTGAAATAAACAAAAACAAATTGACTTGTGCATTTATGATAAAATATTCAAAAATGCAAACCCTAATTCGCCCTCAGCCTTATGATCTGCAGTGAAGCTGACAGATGAATTACGTGTTCCAGAACATTAACAGATTTTGTGATGCACAGTTTAAAACGATACATAATTAAATTGCAGCAGAAAATTAACCCCCAAAAAAAGATGGCTTAAAAAAAAAATGGTGGTCTTGCACATTTTCTACCTCAGGCATAAAAAAAAAAAAAAAAAAAGGTAATGATATCTCTCTTACCAATTACACTAGTCTGCAGCAGCGTGATGTTTAGAAGACACTGAAATCAGCCTTCTGTTTTTTTACAATAAAATATCCAGACACATCTGTTTGGCCTGTAAAGGGTTTTATAGCTTTTTGTTTTAGCTCATTTCCTGACAGAAGGAAACATAAACGTTTCTTTCCCAAACTGTATTTGAACTTTTAGCAACACAGGGATGTTTTCTTTATGTACTGGAAAATAAAACAAAGTATATTTTTATTATAACACATGGAACAGTTTACTGTCATCCGTTTTGGTCCTAAAGAGACTTATGTGCTCATTTTGCTCCCTAATATTATAATATATAAATTAATCAATTTGCTATGCGATTATTAGGTTAGTAGCAGGAATTTAACTCATAATTAAAGCAGCTTCATGTTGAATGAATTATGTGATATTTAGCTGCAAGGTGCAGATTGAAAATTAAACCTCAACATAATCCCCATTCCTCAATTTAAATTTGGCCCAACAGAACACAGAATACAGACAGAATCTTACCCATGCAGACATAATACGGAGGCTATGCAGATGTGAAACACATGATGTGGCTGTTCTAATGAGGCTGTTATTTGCTCATCCGACTCACTGAGCACCGCATGTGAACTGAGCCAGGAGCACAGCCTTAATTGAGGGGACTGCTTCTCCCACTGCACCTTGTTTCCTCTGCTTCACTTCTCTCTCACACAGACACACAAAAACACACACACATGCACACAGTGTTCAAACACACTTTGGAAAATAATCTCTCACCAATATGGCCGGGGACAGGCGATCCTCTGGGAAGTGACTTTGCAGATGAGCAGACAGTTGCAGGGGCAGCGAACGTACTTCTTCCCCGCTGGAGCATTCTTAATGGGCTGCAGAGGGAGACAGAGGCGCCCAGGAAGAGGAGATAAGAAGACAGCAAGACAACAAATTAGAAGAGGAGTAGATAACAGGCTAATTATTCTTGACGGATGAGAATTAACCAATACTACTTGAGGGAGAGAGGTATTCTGGGAGATATTAGAAGTCGATGTACTGCAGTTGCGGGTACCGAATCAAGGGACAGTTTTCATGATACATCATGATGCCAGTGGCGCGTCACTGACCTTATCAGCTCAGGAGCAGAACAGAGTAATCATATGATTATTTTTTGTGATATCAATAGGTGATTTAAGACTAGAACTAACACATCAAGCATCAAGTGATCATTCTTTGCATGTTCAGGGCTCCAGAGTGTCATCCTTTTGGACGTGCGACGGAACATTTTCATTGGTCGCCAGTTGCACCTGACATTTAGGAGGTTGTTTATGCGTCTATACTTAAAACATACTGGTAATTCAAAATATAGAGAACTACCGGTTGTTTTTGCGTCAAGAAAAAAAAGGTGCGTTGCCCTCTACACCGTCTCCACCCCTGAAAGACCCAGCCAAGAACACGATCTCATCGGTGGAGGTAACTGCTCCACCAAATGTCTTCACAGTGTTCCCTGTAAAATGCATTGAGGGGCCGGATTAATTTAAGAAGTGGGGAGGGGAGGCAAAAAGTGTGTGTGTGTGCGTGTGTGTGTGTGTGTGAGAGACACAGTACATTTAATAACAGACAACTATTTCTTGTTGCCAACAGCTGATCTGCTCTGATTATTGTCAATGTTTCTCTAAAGCTTAGCCACAACATCCCTACGAAAACATAACTTTACGCTACTTTTATACCAACGTAATATGTAAACATGTTGATTGCACTTAACCCTGGCCATGGTCATTTTCACTGCGTGCAACAAAGCTTGGCGTGGTATTTTACATTTTGTTTTCTTCATCTACTCTTGTTTGAAATGTGGGACACGAGACGGCCTCATCTGAATCCAAAAAACATTTATTATCACCTTTATGCTTATTTACAATCATGTATATATTGTGTTAAAAAAATAACCAATGCATATGGGAACCGACAAAAAAGAAAAAACGCTTTAAATGTATTATTGCGGCACCAAAAGGCATGCAGGGAGATTTTGGGTGCACCTGAATCAAGTTCCAGTGAACCTACATGAAAAATGTAAACACATCTGCAAAGCAACAGGAGTCTCTAGCACATGAATATCAATAAAGGGGAAAATATAGAAAAAGGCATCAAAACAACTTTGTATCTTACTTCAGGACGAAATCAGTCATGAAGGACATTGTTTGAGCTCACACAGAGAACTGAAAACATTCTGTGTTTTCTACAACTACACCGGTAACACACCTTCCTGCTGATGGTCCTCTCCACTGCATCATTAAACTCTGACTAACCAGATCAGATTGAGTCCTATCAGCTTCCTGCTGCATCATCAATATCACTTACAACAGCTGTGGGAGTGGAGTGTGTATCTGCACTGAGGGGAGGGAGGTAATGATGGGGAGTGAAAAACTAATATTACATGTAGTCATTATACGGTGGATTGTCACCTTTACTTATTAAAATGTGTCACTGTCAACATTTATATTACTTTCAACACAGTCTAATACAACTGTCGTGCAATAAATCCTACCTTCATGAATTATGTCATTTTGGAGGCTGCAGATTGTGTTGCTGTTGAGAACATTATACTGACATGTGTTTCTTATATTCTGCCCAGTTTATACCAAAAATCTCTTCATCAAAACAAAATAACGTGCAGTTGCAGGAAAGTAACCTTTTCCACATCCTTTAAATTAACTATTTTCTTTATGAATATTTGAATCTGACATTTAAATATATAATCATTGCTTCGGCTAGATCAGCTTGTCCTGTGTCGCTACGACCGGAGAGTAAAAGATGTTCTGCCTTGTGATTATTGACAAATTAACAGCGATAAAAGAAACCGAAATCTGTGGCAGAGAAATAATCATATATAATTCTTTAGTTCTTGTAATGATGGTCTTCTTACACTATCTGTTAAATTAAAAGCTGGGCTAGACAGCATTATCACAACATGCCTAATCGATCAGGCTAATTAAGAATCAAAGACTGACACAGAAACAGAGTGCCCCATTAACACCGGTAAAGACCCTGTGGATCAAACCTATGTTTTGCTTCCTGTCCACATGCTTGTACAAATCTTATTTGAACCAGCTTTTATGCAAGTCTGTGCAGAAAGCATCAATATATCTTGTACAAAACAATCTATAAATGTCTGTTAATAGTTTTTTTTCCCTTTAATCCGAAACTCAGTTTTCCTGCCTTGTAGCTTATTTTTTCAGCAATGTCAGACAACCTGTTGCCTTGTTTTGGTCTTAAAAAGATTCTGTCTGATGCAACTTCCATCTGTGAGGCCGACGACAAAATCAAGTCCAGCCCAAATGAAACCTCATCCTTATGTTCTATGAGGTTGTGTCCAGCAATCTATATCTGCACACCGTGGACATATTTCTGCACACGTGCATATGTTCCCTCCATCTGTGAATTGCTCATATTTGCCAGTTGGTACCTCTGGACACATTTCAAATTTCAACTTCCATCTGTATACCGAGCTGCATTTCTTTTGACGCACACCAGAGGAGCCCATTTAACGTGTGATATCTTCAGCACAGCTCTCCAGTTGGCTAAATAATTTAGATCTGTTTCTCTGAGAGGCCTTTTTTATCATAGTGATGATCAAACTAGATTGTTTTTATTTATATATATATATATATATATATATATATATATATAAAAACCTTCATGTGTTCAACTTGGACCAAGAAGGTAAAAAAAAGGGTGCATCTGAAGTGTTTAATATTCATGTTGTACATCCTTCGATTTTGTCAACACCAAGCTCACATCATAAACAAATGGCTAACATTAAAAAGAGGACCAACTATCCGTCTACAATATGTCTCACTGTGATTGTTTGGTGCAAATATAAAAATCAAATGACATCTTGCCTCACCGGAACAAGCAGATAAAATAAATAAACTGGGTTTCGGAAAAAACTATTTACTCCGTTAAGGAGTCCTTGGATCTGGATACTTTCTGTTTTATGCCATGAGGCTGACCCAGTGGATTTTAGTTGATTTTTTGTTGGCATTGTTCAGAGTGGAAACTTATAAAGACAGCCAATCTAATTTAAAAAAGATTTTCATGATGTGTAAAAAGTAAAACCAGAACATTTAAGGGTTGCTTCAACCAAATAGCAGCAAAAAATGCTTTCTAAAAAACATTTCCACACAGATTAAAGGGACCATTAGTGACCTCACTGTGAGCTCTGGTGATTATCCAGAGTAATGAGGACACTGATTCCAGAAACATAGGAACTTTCATTGCTTTGAGTCACAAAAACAAAATTACATTCACCTCCATTGAACTGAGATGGAGGCAATAATCTATTAATGAGAGAAAAATATATTTTTGTAATTTGTGTGAAGCAGCCCTTTAATGGAAGATTGGGTCTAGTAAGTGTGCATGTATTTATTTTGCAACTGCATACAGTTTTTGTCAAGGTGTCTATTGTTAATTTCTTTTTTAAAAAGGGAAGTTTGATGAAAGTTAATAATTGATTTTTCATTTTGTAGGCCTAGCTTGAGTTTAAGAAAAAATCAAAAGGGTGATGTGCAAAAAACTTTGTGTGCGTTACTCTAGAAACATACCGTAGCTTCATTGCAAACCCCGCACTTCACCACATGCTGGTGGATCTTTCCCTCCACGGAGATCAGGCTCTGACACACCCTGCAGCTGATAACAGGTGCACTGCCACTCTCCGGGGAGGTGAGAGGAGAGTAGGGCGGAGGGTCCTCCCCTAGGAGCACCGAGGGCTGAGTCGGGCTGGGGAACGGAGGGAAGCCTGCACACGAAGGGAGAAAATGTTGAATGCAAAAGTAGTCCGACCAGAAACAAATGAATGGATTGTTGAGGGAAAATAAATACAAGAGCTGTGCAACAGACTGAAAAAAAAAAAGCCTAAATTCCCATAACAAGTAACCTCTTACATTGCGATTAACAAGATAATAAGATTTATCCTCGAGGTGGACTGAAAGGAGCTTTGGAAGAAAAACACTCTTGGAATGCTGATCAGGGTTAGTTTCAACAAATAAGGGTTTAGTATTAGTGAGAGACAGAAATCTGGTAAGGAATGAGTTAATAAATGTGGGTCACTTTTTAATTAGTAATGTTTCAGTTATAAGTTCCTCAAATGGAACAATAAAAAGGTGGATAATGTACCATCACAGAAGCACATGGTTCAGACATTTTCCAAGTTTATCTCAATGCAATGCTTATGTTATTGGTCACTGTAAAAATTTCCAAAAGTGAATAGTCAACTATGTATAGGTCACTTCCATGCATTCTTGTTTCTTAATGTTTTAGAAGAAAAACACTCTTGGAATGCTGATTGGTGTTAGTTTCAACAAATAAGGGTTTAGTATTAGTGAGAGACATAAATCTGGTAAGGAATGAGTTAATAAATGTGATTTAATCTAGAAAGCATATGCAACATAATTATAACAACATTATCTGATCTAACAGTGCAGTTTGTGGACGCAGAAACAATTAGGAGCCATCCATTTATACCATTAGTGCCTTTACCCAGAGCCCCGCCCTATGCGAGCTCCCATTGGTCGCAGCGTCTCTCGCCGGCCTCTGTGATTGGCTGTCTCACGTGTCAATCAAATCAGGTGTTTCTCAGATGCTAGCTAGCTAAGCGGTAAAGTCATCTATAGTAGCAAGCATGCAGCTGTTAAAATACATGCAGGAATATGAGTTAGGAAACATAAATACAATATACTTTAGTGATGATATTAATGAGCAAAACGTAAAGCTCTGCGCGTGCTTCTGCCGGTGCTAAAGCAGAGCTAGCCAGCTAGCATAGCGGGTGCTAGGTTGGCTAGCTAGTTAGCACGAAGCTAACTCCCGCGGACACTCACTCTTTGGTTTGTTGGGGGCTCCGTAGGGCGCCGCGCCGGGTGACACCCCGCCGTTACCGCTGCCCAGAGCACCGTCTCCCAGGTCTGACAGTAGCGGGGACCTCTCGCCGTCCGCCATACCGAGAGCCGGGGGAGAGGGGGAGAGAGGAGCGTGAATGCAGACCGGTGTTGTATTGTTGTGTCGGAAATGCAGAAGTCACGTGATCACACCACCGCTGCGGTAACAGAGCGAGGAGGCGTGGCCCTGTTACCCCAGGGGCGACCTCTGAAATATAATATAAATATATATATATATATATATATATATATATATATATATATATATATATATATAGGAGGTGTGGCCCTGTTACCCCAGGGGTCCCTGTACCCCACATGGGCGACCTCTGAAATATATATATATATATATATATATATATATATATATATATATATATATATATATATATTTATATATATATATATATGTTATATTGAAATATAAATATATATATATATATATATATTATATATATATATATATATATAGGATGTGGCCCTGTTACCCCAGGGGCGACTCTGAAATATAAATATATATATATATATATATATATATAATATATATATATATATATATATATATATATATATATATATATATATATATATATATAGGAGGTGTGGCCCTGTTACCCCAGGGGTCCCTGTACACCACATGAATATAAATATATATATATATATATATATATATATATATATATATATATATATATATATATATATATTATATATATTATATATATATATATATATATATATATATATATATATATATATATATATATATATATATATAGGAGGTGTGGCCCTGTTACCCCAGGGATCCCTGTACACCACATGGGCGACCTCTGAAATGTAAATATATATATATATATATATAGGAGGTGTGGCCCTGTTCACCCAGGGATGCTCCCTATACATATATATATTTATATATATATATATTTATATATATATATATATATATAGTATATATATATTTATCTCAATACAATGCTTATGTTCAGCTTTTTTCTGTCCTGGCCCCTCAGTGGTGGAATGAACTCCCCACTGACGTCAGGACAGCAGAGTCACTGCCCATCTTTCGGCGCAGGCTGAAAACTCACCTCTTCAAGAAGTACTACCCTGAGCCTTCCTCGTAGCACTTATTGCATTCGTATTAGTTGTTGCACTTATTGTATTCGTATTCGTTTATTGCACTTATCCTATCCGTATTAGTTTGTAGCACTTATTGTATTCATATTAGTCTGTTGCAATTATTGTTTTCGTAGTAATTTGCTTCTGCACTATACTTTTGCTCTGGTTTATGCTTTTAGATGCTTGTTTAAGAAAGGAGATGCACTTATGACTTCTGGTGACTAGTAGTTCTCTTGAATACCTATGTTGCATACACTTCCTGTAAGTCGCTTTGGATAAAAGCGTCTGCTAAATGACTGTAATGTAATGTAATGTAATGTTATTGGTCACTTTAAAAATTCCAAAAGTGAATGGTCAACTATGTATAGGTCACTTCCATGCATTCTTGTTTCTTAATGTTTTTGTGCTCCTGTCTTTAAAATCTTGAGATTTGTATGTTTTTGAAAAAAGCTCACCCCAAATCATTGAGACAGCAAATAAAGCATTTCTAAAATCAAATCAAATTGTGCCCTGAAATAATCCCTTCATAGTGTGACAACAATGAAAGAGACGGGGTACAAAATCCACAGCGCTCTTTTGTGCACAAATGCATTCCAACTTTCAGCCAAAGATAATGAGGCGTCGATAGTCTGAAGGCCAAATGAAGTGTTCATCTTCACAAAGAAAAGGAACAATTAAAAGTCACCAACAACATACACATACACACACGGGCATGTGAGTATTGTTATGTATTGAGACAGACTTGAGACTATTGTATCCTATTATCCAATTAACCTTTTTAATGTAAGTCTTTCCCAGTTGACCACAAATACCAAAAAACTGACTAGTCCATCGTGCAATAAAAAATGATCTGTGCAATCCACTGTGCAACACTGTTTATATTATATTTTGGTTATTGTGGATTTAAACGTTTTTTACTTATTTATTATTCTTTACTGTGTGATTACTTAATACTTGTTTTGATCTGTTTTTTTACTCATGTCTCTTGTTTGCACTATCCTCTCTGCTGCTGTAATCCTGCAAATGTCCCTGTTGTGGGACTAATAAAGGATTATGTTATTTAATTTATCTTATCTTAATCAGTTTACCATATAAGTTATTGTATTATCATCCATAAAAAGGGCATTAATCCTGAAATGATGAAAACAAACACATATTCAGACAAATGTTTATTAGAAAACCATACTTAAATAGTCATGGAATCAGAGAAGACGTGGAAAAAAAATGCATCAAATCAAGATTCAACTGATCTGTGTCTTATGACTAGTTGTTGGATGTAGTCCTTCTTTCTCATGGCATGTTGATGAAATCCATGGGGCGTTTGACTAGTAGAGTCACCTCCAGTTCCTCCCTCTCACTGAAGAACTGAGCCTTTCCCTCCTGGCTGTGGATCGGATGTGGAAGATGGAGACCCAGTTTACTGAAAAGAGAGAGGGGAGCAGACAAGTTAAGATACAGAGAGAGAGAGAGAGAGTAAAAGGGAGAGAGTATGTATCTGAGGGAGGAGGATGTTAACAGCAATCGAAGCTCAGATCATGACGTGAACCTCTGATTAAAAGGAAATGTCTGTAAACGGAGAGCTTTTGGTCTGAACTGCTGCTGCTGCTCTGCTTGAGGGGATTAAAAATGAAAGGGAACATTTTCAAAGCACCCCCCTTACTATTTAAGCGTCCGTAGATCAAGGAACTTCTCTTTCACATCCAGGACCACATCTGTTGCTTTAGTGTCGGGCAGTTTGATTTTCACCTAAGAGAGGGGAAAAAGTCAACATCTTTAATATTGTACACTGTGCACAGTTCAATCTTCACTTTTATTCAAAGAGGATACAGATTTTCACTCCCATTACGTTGTCATGTTCTCATTAATATGAATTAATATACACTGCTTTTTCAGTTCTAATAAACTATCTTCAGCTGTAAAAGACGTTTATTTCCTGGATTCTAGAGAGAAGAAAGATTTTTAATAATCTTTATTTACCTCTGATCTGATTTTCTAAACAGTTTCACCCACTCTGCCTTATCTGTGCTACTTAACAGATGAATTGGATGCATCTTAACGTTTTGTATACTGTCCATAAATAGTTTCAAATTGGTTTACCGGCTTTGTTGAGCCCAAAATGATCTAGTTCCTAAAATAAATGATCCAAAATCAACCTACACTTGGCAAAGCAAGCATCCTGGTTGTGCGTATCTTGCTTTCCCTGATCAAATGCTTTTACATTTAATATTTTCGTTCTATTTTAGTTAAGTATAAAAATCCTTTGGCGGCTGATAAATTACCAGCATGGCTTCGCAACACATGGAGGACGGGTCCTTTCTGTTCAAGCCCAAGAACAGATCCTCTGTCCCCACACTCTGCTTCAGGATTATTTCATACCTGAACACAACAAGGTTATACACACATTCAGTGTGTCATTTGACATC
Organism: Anoplopoma fimbria; assembly: GCF_027596085.1. NCBI lineage: Eukaryota > Metazoa > Chordata > Actinopteri > Perciformes > Anoplopomatidae > Anoplopoma > Anoplopoma fimbria. Next base: position 4,836,049 of record NC_072451.1, on the reverse strand, counting down.
ACATTGGACAGAATCAATAGAGAACAACAACAAACAGAAATAAGCAGGCAGAAATGAGCTGAGCTGTCAGCAGATGTGTAATTGTGGTTCTTTATAGTGTGTGTCTCTTTCTGCCCTCTTACTCAGGTTGTGGTCGCGGGTCAGCAAGATCATCATACTGGGAGCCCTCAGCCACCTCTTCCTCGCTCCATATATCTTTGCTGTTCTTCTTCTCATAGGCAGATGACACTAAATGAACAGCATTACACACAAACATGTGAATACTGCTTGTGCATATTATCAAGTCATCTAAGTTACTATACTGACTGAGGAGTTGTTTATTTTAGGAGTTATGTGAAAAAAATATACAAAGCATTACCTTCTTTATCTTGTTTGGGTGGGGGGCCGATGTGTCCAGGACCCAGTCCTGCACAAGCAGTCGAATTCTGCTGAGATAAACAGAAGTTATTGAAAACCAACAGAGAGTTCAGGCCTCTCGCAGACATACATACACTTAAAAACTTCCTCTGCTATGGGTTAGAATATACAACATAAAAAACAATAAATAAGTAATAAGTTTGGGATGAAAGTGCTCAACATTAACAATTTAAAGAAATATCTTGAATAGACAGCATCCATCCCTTATATCTTAAAGTCATTTGTTACGTAAGATAACAGAAGATGGAATAAAGATCTCTTAAAGATAACCAGATAAGAAATAGATACTCAAATAAATACGAATGGCATCTAATCATTCAATCATCAGTCTCTATAAGGCAGTTATAAGGACAAAAATAAGCCAATAACTAACTAGATTTTCACAAAAGCAACATTTTGTGTGTCTTCTTTAAAGATTCCCCATATGAGACATGTGTTCAGTATTAATATTTACCACAGCATTAAGGTCAAGTGAACTTAATAAACCATCCAGATCTGTCTAAACGGGTCTCAGAGAGTACAATATCTTACTTTACAGTCGTCATCATCACCATCATCCTGCTGAGTTGATAACAGGGAGGAGAGAGCCTGAAGGTGCTGAACAGATGACACTCCCAGACACTCCATTCATAAAACTATTTTTTTTTAATCAATTTTTTTTTAATATATATATATCCCCAAAAAGGAACTATTACTCTCTCGAAACGGCGACAGGTAAATATGGAAAAAAAAAATCGATATAAAAATAAATATAAATGAGCGTTAGCCTGAATACGAAGCCTATCTATATATATACGTTTGGACTGTTGCTGTTGACGCTTGATCCGTTTCCATGGAGACGACCGGGCTCCATGGCAACCCGTGACGTCACAGCGACGGCTACGGAACCATTGAAAACAAATGAATGAATAAATGAATGGAGAGAGGCCGATAAACTGAATACTGAAGTCACTACCATGTTATTAACGGTATAAATTAGTGTTTAAAAAACACAAGCCCGGTAATAATCCATAAAAATAAATTCAAATAAATAAAAATAAATAAAAATAAATAAATAAAAATAAAGCATATGTAGTAACAAATTAATAGCAGAGGTTACTCAACAAATAGGAAAATAAATTATAACTAAATATTATCATAGTAAAGGGTTTGATTTCAAAGTGTAAGAAAGGCCTAATGCAAAACTAATGTCATTTTAAAATGTACTTTGGGTGAAGTCATTTTAACTACATTGTATGCTTATTTCCACTGTATTTAATGAGCAGTTTAATCTATAACAAGGTAACATATTTTAAGAACAGCATGTTTGGTACTTGAGTGGAGCTAAAACTACAATATCTCCAAATGAAATGAAGTAAAATGTAAGTTTTTACGTGGTATAAAAAGGAAATACTAAATGAAAGAAGCTCACAATAAAAATAAGTGCTTTTATTTTCCACCAGTTATTACCTATTACATAACATATATAACAGAATAACCATTTTATATCACTTAATACAGTACCAGTCAAAAGTTTGGACACACCTTCTCATTCAACTACTTGGAAGAATCTAAAATATTACATTACATTACATTACAGTCATTTAGCAGACGCTTTTATCCAAAGCGACTTACAGGAAGTGTATTCAACATAGGTATTCAAGAGAACTACTAGTCACCAGAAGTCATAAGTGCATCTCCTTTCTTAAACAAGCATCTTAAAGCATAAGCCAGAGCAAAAGTATAGTGCAGAGGCAAATTACTACGAAAAACATAAACATAAACATAAAACATATTCTGGTTTGTTGAGCATTTGTTTGTTTACCACATAATTCCATATGTGTTCCTTCATAGTTTGGATGTCTTCAATACTAATCTACAATGTAGAAAAAAATAAAAAATAAAGAAAAATCATTGAATGAGAAGGTGTGTCCAAACTTTGACTGGTACTGTATAACAAGGTAACATATTTTAAGAACAGCATGTTTGGTACTTGAGTGAAGCTAAAACTGCAATATCTCCAAATTAAATGAAGTAAAAAAGTTTTTAAGTGGTATAAAAAGGAAATACTAAATGAAAGAAGCTCACAATAAAAATAAGTGCTTTTATTTTCCACCAGTTATTACCTATTAAATAACATAAATAATAGAATAAGATAAGATACATTTTATTTTATCTTATTTACAGGATTACAGCAGCATAGATATAGTGCAAACAAGCTACATAGTAGAAAAAAAACAAAAAAGTATTTTAAATAAATATGTAAGTAAGAAAAATAAAAAATCCACAATAACTAAAAAAAAAATAAAAAGTTATAATATTGCACAGCGTATTTGTATTGCACATATTTATTAGTGTTTTGAATAACCGTTTTATATCACTAATTATTATTATTATTATATTATTTATTGATCCCCATGGGGAAATTCAAGTGTTGCAGCAGCTCAACTACACAGACACAGACAATAAATCCATACTATACAACTACACAGACACAGACAATAAATACACATACTATACAACTACACAGACACAGACAACTATACAACTACACAGACAATAAATACACATACTATACAACTACACAGACAATAAATACACATACTATACAACTACACAGACAATAAATACACATACTATACAACTACACAGACAATAAATACACATACTATACAACTACACAGACACAGACAATAAATACACATACTATACAACTACACAGACAATAAATACACATACTATACAACTACACAGACACAGACAATAAATACACATACTATACAACTACACAGACACAGACAATAAATACACATACTATACAACAAATATGTAATAATAATATGTATATATATAATATAAGTAAGTAAGAAAAATAAAAAATCCACAATAATTAAAAAAGTTATAATATTGCACAGTGTATTTGTATTGCACATATTTATTAGTGTTTTGAATAACCGTTTTATATCACTTATTATGTATTTATACTAAACAATCCAGAGACTACCTTTCTTTTATGTTAAGTAATAAGAGTGATTGTCGCTTCGCCTTTTCTCCCAGCCACGTCCCTCCTCCGCCACCGTAGTGAACACATGGCCCCGCAGGGAGCATGCTGAAGGTGACAGGTAGCGCCATGCCGGGAGCTGTGTTTGCTGCTGCCGCTGCCGGTGACGGGGAGACAGACACGACCGCCCCTTTGCTCCGGGACGAGCTGACTCTGTACGGCTCCCCGCAGCAGAAGCCCCGCTGTGTGGAGCCCGAGGACGGTCATCTGGAGCAGAGTGTCGCCGCCCTGCGGAGCTTAACGGAGCCGTACACGGGCTGGTGTCTGCGCTCTTATAACAGAATCAAACCCAAAGTCCAAAGTGCTGCAAAGTTGGGGAATGACACCTATGAGTACTTGAAGAACCCACCGAATGACTTCTATCCCCGGGCGGGAGTCATCGGCCTCACCGGTGTGGTGGGGCTGTTTCTCGCAAGAGGCTCCCGGGTGAAGAGGCTCCTTTACCCGGCGGGCCTGGTGGCAGTGAGCGCCTCCCTCTACTACCCGGAGCGAGCCGCGGTCACGGCGAGGTCAGCCGGAGACGCGGTGTACGAGCGGGCGGTGCAGAGCTACGCAGCCCTGGAGAAGATGGTGAAGCCGCAGAGCAAAGCCGGAGAGGAGGGCACCGACTCTGAAGTTAAACCATGAAGACAGACTCTGCAATAATAATAATAATATAAAAAAGAATAATCAGCTTTTTCCTGATTCAGAAGATTGACATAGTAGTGTGTGTGACTTCCTCATGCCCACTTTTTGCACTAAGCTTCATATGTACAGTACCAGTCAAAAGTTTGGACACTTTCTCATTCAACTACTTTGAAGAATCTAAAATATGAGAAGGTGTGTCCAAACTTTTGATTGGTACTGTATAACAAGGTAACATATTTTAAGTTAAGTTAAGTTTGGTACTTGAGTGAAGCTAAAACTACAATATCTCCAAATTAAATGAAGTAAAAAAAAGTTTTTAAGTGGTATAAAAAGGAAATACTAAATGAAAGAAGCTCACAATAAAAATAAGTGCTTTTATTTTCCACCAGTTATTACCTATTGAATAATAGAATAACAATTTTATATCACTTAATACAGTACCAGTCAAAAGTTTGGACACTTTCTCATTCAACTACTTTGAAGAATCTAAAATATAAAACATATTCTGGTTTGTTGAGCATTTGTTTGTTTACCACATAATTCCTATGTGTTCCTTCATAGTTTGGATGTCTTCAATATTAATCTACAATGTAGATAAAAATAAAGAAAAACCATTGAATGAGAAGGTGTGTCCAAACTTTTGACTGGTACTGTACTATGAATATTGCAAATAAACAAAAAGGCTTGAATGTATATTTAATAATATTTGTGACTAATGTGACATAGTATGTCCTGTTGTCATACAAAATATATTTTAATTAATAATATATATATATATATTACCAGTCAAAAGTTTGGACACTTTCTCATTCAACTACTTTGAAGAATCTAAAATATAAAACATATTCTGGTTTGTTGAGCATTTGTTTGTTTACCACATAATTCCATATGTGTTCCTTCATAGTTTGGATGTCTTCAATATTAATCTACAATGTAGACATTTTTTAAAATAAAATTTAATTGAATGAGAAGGTGTGTACAAACTTTTGACTGGTACTGTAACTCAGGCCGGGCATGGTCTGTCACAAAGGGGGTTGCAATTTGATTGATGTACCTCTGCTTCTGCTTTGAATGTATATTTATGTAGAGAATTAATCAAATTAAACGGTCTACTTTCATGAAAGTTTTGATTTGTTTTTGTTCAGTTTGTTGATTTTGGACAGTCATGTTGATCTAAAGATAATAATCTCAAAATATTTGGATTGTCAGTTACAATTAGTTTCATAAATGACTTCCTTGACATGTATGAAAGCAAATTGAATATATTTTAGTTTTGGACTGTTGGTTGGAATAAAAAAGCTTTTTAAAACATCTTCAGACTCTAGGAATGCGTGATTTTTTGTTTGTTTTATAGAGCAAATAATTAACAGATAAAGATTGATTGACTGACTGATTTACAATAAACCATCATGCTTATCTAAAGATAATAATCTCAAAATATTTGGATTGTGAGTTACAATTTTTTCAAGCCAAACTGTCATAAATTTGACCTTGACATATATGAAAGCAAATTGAATGTATTTTAGTTTTGGACTGTTGGTCAGACAAAAAAAACTTTTAAAAAACATCTTCAGACTTTTGTTTTATAGAGCAAATGATTAACATACAAGTTGAGAAAATAACTGGTTAATTCATTAATATATTCATCAGTTGCTGCCCTAGAATGTAAAAACATCATAAAGGCTGCAGCGTAGGCGTTAACAGTGGTAAAAGTGAGCTGTCTAATACGTGGTTCGGGTAAATTAATTCAAAAATCCAGATTACATTAGCAATACAAACATTTATATAACGCATAGCTACATAACATTATTAAAAAAAATTACCAAAGACAATGATCCTAAGGGTGAACACGGTACGACTGTTAAACATCTTTATTCATCTCAGCCAAAAAAAAAGAAAAAAAAAATTGTACAAAAATTAAATATGAATCACTTCAATGAAATCCGCTCAGAGCAGCACCAGCTTCTCATTCAAAGCAATCTGTGCTTGGGTGAGGTTAGACAGGTAGGTCACCATCAACAGGTCCTGAAACAAAACGAAACGAAACAGAGCATTTTACATTTTGTCTTTTACAAGGTTGTTCATAGTGATGTAAAAAAAAAAAAAAAAAAAAAAAAAAAAAAAAAAAAAAAAGGAGCTGAACTAAATCCAATGAGGGGAAAAACAACCACAAGCAGTGAAAAGAAAAACTGTTCATCTGAGAGATGTATGTATGTGCCGTTTTCTAGCAGATGAGGAGCACTTACATTGATGTTGGAATTGAGCATGTTCTCAAAGTCCTCGGCTGAGATGGTGGGCACCTTGTTGACCAGGTCCATCAGGAAGCGACCCACGCTGTTATCTGCCGCCACTTTGCCAGACTGAGACAGATCGAAGAGCATTAGCTTAACAGCAAACTTAAACTTCATTACTTCACAAGTGATCTCTAGAGACACAGCGCTGGAATACGACCAGAAAAACAAAACGGCAGAAGGTATTGCTTTGTCAATGAAACAATGGACAAATCATAACGGAACTGAGTCACACAATCATTCCAAATCGCTCCAGTACTCACCAGCACGTCATCAATGTATGCAAGCATGGTGGTCAGCATGTCCTGCACCCTGGATGCAGAGCCACCCACCTGGGACAGATCAGAGGTCAGCCCCTTGGTGCGATTCGGAAGTATACGCGTCCTCTGCAGAAGGTCCACTGCAACAAACAGAAAGGGATTGTTAAGAGTACAGTACTACATTTACCAGCCAAGTACGAAGACAGTTAGAATAAATGATATTGGCTGGAAAAATACAGCACAAGGGGCCATGTTCAGATGTCGCCTTTTTGCTTCAGCAAAGCCATCGTTGTTATCGTGCCGCTGTCGCAGTGCAAAAGCGTTCCAAAGTACTCATTTTTTACGGAATGGCAGCCGCTCAGAGATGAAAATAGCTAAACTTTTGGAACGCTGTAAGTTAAACTACATGTCATGTGACAAGGAACAACAGACATCTTTTCTTTCTTCCGTAAATATCAGTTTATGGCAAATCAAGAGAGGAGAAGTTATTGATTTTAGTGCAGAATTACTCGGAACATTACCAAGGGTTCCACAGACTATTTTACTTTCTTCACCCTGGCCGTACAAGGACTGAAGATGGGGTTGAAAGGTCAACCAAATCTACATAGAAAAACTGAGCAGTAAAGCCATTGTGAGGGATATACAGTGCTGGAAATCCATTTCTTTGTTTTGACTTGGTTTAGTTTAGTCAGTGAGGCTTTCTGTTAAAGTCATTATCATCGTTGTGGAAGCATGCAGGGTTTGGTTGCAAGCACCCTGGGTAAAAAGATAAAAGCAGCATGGCTAATGTACTCTACGAGTTTTTTTTGACGGAACATGTGAACGGCCCCTTAGGCTTTATCGAAGTTGATTTTCTATTGACATGCACACCATTCAAACATTATGTTTTTTTAACAATGCAATTAAAATATTTCTCCCCATGACAAAAAAAACAAAACAATCACAGATATTTAGTTAGGAAGCGTTTAGTTTTCTTACCGCCTATCCTCTCAGTGTCATAGTAGACATACTTGACAGTCAGAGGGGTGAACATCACACCAACGGTCTTTCCTGGCACACCCATCTGCGCACTGTGTGGGAGATACACAAGCACATTTAAAACACACAGTCTCAATCTGTAGTGGATGACATAAACAAAACTAAAAACTAAAAAAAGGAGTATGACAAAAATATCAGCCCACCTGACGTAGGCGCGGATGCTCATCTTGCCACTCTGCAGTGCTGTGTCCATGGTCAGGTGAATGGGGTTGGTGGCCTCGCGGCTGTAGTACTCATGAATGAGCACCGAGTGTTCTGTGATGTCAAAGCCCGTGGCGTACCTGTGAGGAACGATGTCAAAGTAGTGAGATTTTCTGATCTGATTATCAATCTTTGATATTTCAAATTTGATCAGCTGACGCACCATCCGATGATGACCTCAGTGGGCGACACCCTCTTGTGGAGCTCGTACATGTTCTTAGCGAACTCCATGTCCACAGCCACCTGTTGGCAAAGAGGATCAAATTTGACACACTTCTTTACAAAACATTTTTTATATCTCTTTAACAATGCAATGAGGCAGCCAATACAAGACCAATGCACAGTATCTACAAGACTTGTTTGAACCATGTGCTGATTAAAACCTGGGACAATCACAAGTAGTAGCCTTCCACTTAGCACTTATTGTATTCGTATTAGTTTGTTGCACTTATTGTATTCGTATTAGTTTGTTGCACTTATTGTATTCGTATTAGTTTGTTGCACTTATTGTATTCATATTAGTTTGTTGCACTTATTGTATTCGTATTAGTTTGTTGCACTTATTGTATTCGTATTAGTTTGTTGCACTTATTGTATTCCCATTAGTCTGTTGCACTTATTGTATTCGTATTAGTTTGTTTCTGTACTTTTGCTCTGGTTTATGCTTTTAGATGCTTGTTTAAGAAAGGAGATGCACTTATGACTTCTGGTGACTAGTAGTTCTCTTGAATACCTATGTTGAATACACTTATTGTAAGTCGCTTTGGATAAAAGCGTCTGCTAAATGACTAATGTAAATGTAATGTAAAGTAGTAAGTTTTAAATTCAGTAACTTTCTAATGAGATTGTGATTGAGTGGACTTAGTTTGTGCATTGCAATTTTTCCATTAAGGCTGATACAATACATAATGCAATAATGACATTAATTCTTTATTAAAGCCAAGCTACATTAACACACTGTCTGTGGGTACATACCTCATCTTCAGACTCATTGTGGGGGACAGAGAAGCAGTTGGTCACCTCAATAGAGTGCTTGTCAATAGTCCCTGGAAAGAAAAATAAAAATAAAGTTATTTGTATTTATTTAAATACATTCAGACAGTTTAGATGACTCAGCAGATAGTTATTGTTTCCATCTGCGTGATCAGCCAGCTGTTACAACAGATAGCTAGCTGGCTGGCTGTGGAGTTAGCTTCTGCTGCACTGAACCCAGCCAGCATGCGTTAGCAGGGAAGCTAACATTAGCAACATTAGCATGCTAGCTAGCCGTCAGCAGATGTATCACAAATGGCTTCCTTCTCCGGCAAATACGTCAACATCTATCTCACCCAGCAGGGTCCCGATCACACGACTCGCTCCCTCATTTCTCCGCTCGTAAGAGTCGCAGATAGAAGCGAGAACGACGGGGTGAATTTTCACCACTGGCCCGTACACCGACATCTTGGAAAAAAAGGACTGGTGACTGGCTGCAGCGGAGACACGTTTATGTATATCGCCCCCTAGAGGCCGGAGGGTCGAACTGCAGCTATTACCGCCACCTAGAGGCCGGAGGCCGCATAGCAGCTCTTAATATAACGCTAATTATAATGAAGTCACTGATACCATTGATGATACAATTTAGTGTGTGTCTGTATCGGATATGAGGAGAAGTTATTTATAAGAGGGGGAAATACTCTATCTTTCATGTTTGTTTTTTTCTTGTAGGGGAGCCAAACAATAAACAAATATATTTGCATTCAAATGAAACCATTTATGCCTATAAAAACATCTACATAAGCTATATTATAATCATTTTACTCAGACATTAAATCAAATATATTTATGATAATTCATGACTCTGTTCTTGGAGGGGAGCAAAACAAAAAACAAATATATTTGCATTAAAACGAAACCATTTATGCCCATAACAAAATCTACATAAGCTATAATATACTAATTTTACTCAGACATTAAAACAAATGTATTTATGATAATTCATATAGCATCAAATATATTTATGATAATTCATATAGCATCTTTTTAAGAGGGAGATGACTCTGTTATTGTAGGGGAGCCAAACAATAAACAAATATATTTGCATTAAAACGAAACCATTTATGCCTATAAAAACATCTACATAAGCTATAATATACTAATTTTACTCAGACATCAAATCAAATATATTTATGATAATTCATATAGCATCTTTTTAAGAGGGAGATGACTCTGTTCAAACAATAAACAAATAGATTTGTATTAAAACGAAACCATTTATGCCTATAAAAACATCTACATAAGCTATAATATACTAATTTTACTCAGACATCAAATCAAATATATTAATGATAATTCATATAGCATCTTTTTAATAGATGACTGTGTTGTAAGGCAGGCAGGGTTGATGGGGCTGGGCTGATGACAGCATCCTCCGCCGCTCAGTGGCTCCACACCTGACCGACTCCATCAGATGCATACATGATGAAGATGGAGCTCTCTGCGCTGCCGGGTTATCCTGTCGCCACCATTTCGCACGTCCACTGCCCGACACATGTTCTACAAACGCCCTAATCATTTCTAATTCTTCTTTTTTTTTTGTTATTATTATTATTATTTTTTATTCTCATGCGTGCTCTTCCAGTGGATGCTGTGTTTTCGTCCTCTATCTTATTGTGAATTTGCTGAGTGGTCGGATCGTGGTGGTCTTTGTGTTTTTTTTTCTTTGTTTTTTTCCTGGAGAAAACGAACAGGAGAGGACAGATGCTGCGACGCTGGTAAACACCAGAAATGGGTGTCATCGAACCAAGGCTGCCAGAAGCGGTTCGCTCTTGGAGCAGATTTAGTTTTTTCTTATGATAAATCATCTGCAGGTATCACACATCTATAGGTTGCGACACTGAGCAGGTAAGATTCTCCTCATTCTTAGCTGTGTGACAGATACTCCTGTTGGTTTCTCTAGCCTAACAGACATCCTCTAATAGAGGCTATTTCTGATCCATCCATCAGGCGTAGTGCGTCATCTTGATTGTCACCATCAGTCTCCTCTTGCGTGCATCCCCCCCCCTAAATTGTCCAAAAGGACGCACATCATGAAGGGGTTAAAGGAGTCCATTTTACTGTGCTAATAAATGTGTGAGACACTCCCATGTCTCACTGTCCACAAACATACAGTATTTCAGTTTCCTATATTTATATGCTACTTATGTAAGAAACCCCAGCAGGCCTGCAGCATAAACCATCCACATTTAACACAGCAGTGAGTGCCCTTACACAACACATACACACACACATACACATGCATGGACCACACACACACACACACACACACACACACACACACACACACACACACACACACACACCACCCCACAAGGCGCTTTATGAAAACATGCTAAACGGTGGAAGTGGCTCTACTATGCATATGCCACACTGTGCTCCAGCATTAGCAGAGAAAGTCGTTTATTCTCCTTTCACGTCTAATTTGGAAGTTGTAAAAACAACCTAAAAACGCTGTGGTTTCCTTCTTCATTTTTTTAAAAAGGGGTGAAATGATGAAAGAGGAAGTTGGATCTGTATGGCAAGCAACACAGCAACACAGCAGCTACAGGCCTAGTTGTCAATGTAGGAAAGGAAAGATGAATCTTTAGAGAATATAAAAGGGGCCGGAAAGGTCCCATTTCTTTTTTTAAAAACCCCTTGTCAGTGAATTAGAGTGACAGCAAAACAGCTAATCAGTTACAGGAATGTATGTGATCATTGTGTTCTCCTCTGTTCTAGGCTTCAGTCGAGCAAACAAATGGTTCAATCAATCGTCTTTGGAAAGAGTCTGCCATAGGGAGGATATCAATAACACGCCAATACACCTGACACACACACACACACACACACACACACACACACACTAACACACACACACACACACACACACACAAACAGGCCATGGCACTGGAGAACTCGGTCTTCCCCGTCCGCCCGGACTCTCTCTCGCTCCCCGTGGAGGAGAAGGGGGAAGGGGAGGGAGTGGAGGTGGCCACCGAGGCCATCGCCGCCGCCACCGCCGGAGTCTTCAACGTATCGGAGGAGCTGGGCAACGTCGTCACCGCGGACACGGCGGACACGGCGGACACGGGGCTGCCACCTCCGCCCTTAGTCAAGGTCAACAGGTCGTTCCAGGCCAAACTGGCTGAGCGAGAGGCCCAAGCCAACGAGCCCAGGAAGAAGAGGGTGGAGACACAGAAGGAGAGGGGGAGATTCGGGTGGGGTGAGTGACTTCCTTTCCTTTTTAATGAAGAACTAAATGTTGATAAATGTCTTTTTTAACTCCTTCAGAGATTTGGAGCTCGTGAATGACTCTGGAGTCTGGATCAACATTTTCTCCCCCCCCATTTCTCCACATACTGTTTATTGACTAAACTTGTGGACCATAGTTGTGAGTCTCCTCTAATTTAGACCGTTCAGCATTGGTGCATCCCTCAGTGATTTTGACAGTCTTGCACATATTTCTCTCATTAGGCTTCTCCAGTTTCTCTCCTCTCTGCTGTACATCGTTGTGAACGTTCATTGTTTTTTGTGCGAGGATACCTGCCAGAGTCACAGCAGACTTTAAAAAAGTCAAAAACATCAGTGGAAGATGTCTAGTTTTGGGTGTTGCTTACTAAAAGAGCAGTCATAGAGATAGGACTTTTTTTCAATTTATATCAGAATATCAACATACAGGAAGACGTGTATCGATAAAAAGGCAGAGACGCTGACATTTTGGGCTAAAATGATTCCTCTAAACCTTCCGAGTCTATAGGTTTAGTAAAATGCACACTGATTGATATCCATTGTTGTCGTCAGGGCTAACAAAAGCAAACAAAACAGAATCTTTTTTGATTCTACAAGTGTCATAATCTCGGTTATGTCTACGTGCACCCCCATTAAAAAAGGCTTTTCAAAGAAACAAGAGTTCCCTTTAGGATTGCACAGTAATTCTTCTCTGAGTGTTTGATGATGTTGTCCTGTCGCACTTCATCTCCTCTCCTCTTCCTGTCTGTTTTCATTTCCGTTACTCCTTCTTCACCAGCCTGGTTTTCCTCTGAGCAGGTTTTGTCCCCCCCCCTCCGCCACCTTCCTCTGTTTATCCTCCAATCTCTCTACGTGGCTTCATTTAACTCAATTCCTGTGACTGCAGTCAGAGTTGTATCTTGAAACGGTAAACACTTTTCAGAAATGTAGAAAGGCAGCCCTGTACACGTTTTTGGAAGTTTTCTAAAAGGTTTTGAAAGAGTTTATTGGAACAAAGGGTTATAAGACTAAGACACCTGTTAAGACTCGTCTTTAACATAGTTCAAATCATAGAAAAGCACTAAAACTAACCACATTGTGTTGCTTCTCCTCTCTCTCCTCTCTCTCTCCTCTCTCTCCCGCCTCAACCAGGCCGGACTCGGCGTAAGAGACAGCGCTACGTGGAGAAGAACGGTCGCTGCAATGTGCAGCACGGTAACATGCGGGAGACTTACCGCTACCTGACCGACATCTTCACCACTCTGGTGGACCTCAACTGGCGCTGCTCGCTCATCGTCTTCGTCATGGCCTACGCCGTCACGTGGCTCTTCTTCGGGGCCATCTGGTACCTCATAGCCTACTGTAGGTAAGATTGTCGAGGAAGAAGAGGAAGAAGTTTATTCAGAGTGTGTAGGTTTTCAGTCTGCTTGTTAGTCACTGTTACTACATCTCAGAGACAGTGAGAGAGATCAGAAGTCCTATAGCTCAACATTTATTGAGAATTTGATTGATTTTAAAAATAACTATCAGACATTCTGGCAAAATTTGTATTACCAAAAACTGAGCTTTCCTTATCTGTGAACTTTCTTACTTCTTGCTACTTAAAGGAATAGTTAGACAGTTTTGGGAATGTGCTTCTTCACTTTTTTTTGAGTGAGATGGAAAGATTGATACCACTCTTATATCTGTATGATAAATATGAAGGTGGTTTAGCTTTGTTTAACCCATTCAAATACTTACAGCTGAATTGTTTTTAACCAATCGGACAAAGCCAGGCTAGCTGTTTCCCCCTGTTTCCACTCTTTGTGCTAAGCTAAGCTAACCTTTTCCTGGCTGTATATTCATAAATAACAGACTGATATGAGAGAGGTATCGATCTTCTCATCAAACTCTTGGGAAGAAAGCCAATTATCATGTTCCCGAAAATAAGCATTCATCACGCAATCATGCAATCACATTTCTGCAACGATGGCTTAAAAAAAGCCAGACTTTACAGCCATAAAAAAAGCAGATGACAAAGCAGTATTAATATTACGACGTATTTCATCATGATGAGATACCTCTTCACTTGATGTGTCTGCTGGATCCCCTGCTCCTAATTAGCTAACGTAGTCGTCTCGTAAAAATCGTGACCTCTTTATATCAATTACAGGCCACCTTAAACTGTGCCAGAGAGCTGTCGCTGTTATTGCAATCCCACGGTCACCAACACAGGTCAATAAAAGTCATATATTATATAGACTACTTAACACCACTTTCATTAATGAGCTCTCACTCTCTGGCCGGAGCCGTGTTAATCAGGAGCATTAGCCGGCGTAGCGTGTAGTTTCGAAGTAAATGTGCAGACTCGTGCTGTCACAGGACTGATAAACCAGCGCAGAGAAGACGCTGCATGTGATGATATACGACGGGAAAAAAAGTAGGTTTTTGCAGCATCAACAAAAAGTGTTGATGCTGCAGAAACCATAATCATTATGGTTAATACGAGGATGACTTCTTATTCATTATCAGAATTAGATGAAAGGCGATTGTAGGATAGTCGAGTCGTCAAACATATATTTCTGCACCTCTGTTCTAAGAATATAAATCTTCTCGCTCTCTGTCTATTTTTTCCTCTTGACACCCACTTTGTCACCCTCCCCCCCCCTTCCCCCTCTCTCACACATTCCCCTCCTTTCTTTTCCCTCCCCTAGGGGTGATCTGGACCATCTGGGGGATGAGACGTGGACGCCGTGCGTCAACAATGTCAACGGCTTCATCTCGGCCTTCCTCTTCTCCATCGAGACAGAGACCACCATTGGCTACGGCCACCGCGTCATCACCGACCAGTGTCCAGTGGGCACCATGCTGCTGCTGCTGCAAGCTATACTGGGATCAATGGTCAACGCCTTCATGGTGAGCACCGGGGCCGGTACAAGACTGAGAAATGGGAAAAGAAATTTCAGAAAGTAATAGCAAGAAAAACTCTCAGATTACTGTGTAGGTGTTATGTATTGTGATTACTGTTATTCATAAAATGGATTATTACTTTCATTTAAAGAAAAATGTATAAAGAAAACATTTCCCATCTTACACATTATTTAGATTTTTAGACTATTAGACTTCACATAAATCTTAGAATTTCACTTACAGAAACTTCTAAATCAAGTGTTACAGTATTTTCTTATAAAGATAAAACTTACGGGAGAAAACCTTTAAAAATATTTGTTGCCATAACTGACTGAATTATTGCTGACCATGTTGGGGACTCATCTGATATCTATTGTGTTTGCAGATTAGTGCACAAGGTGGCTATCAAATGTGCTGTAGGACGTCAGGAGTTTTAAGAAAAATATAAAGCATTCAAAAACTATAAATGTTCAAAAACCTAAAAATCTAAAACAAATATAAATGCTGCCCTTTTTGAATATAAGGAGGCCTCTTGTTAGATTAACTGTTTAAAAACAAGAAATTAATACTCATTATTTTTTTCTTGAGCCTAGAGAGAAGTGTGTATGTATCAATACTACGCAGACAAAATTACACTAATTTGGTGTAGATGAAATGCTTCCTGAAAAAGATTATATATACTTAAAAAAAGTGCTGATGGAGCATGATTTTTTCCCACCAAGTAAGCACTCTTTTGATGAGGATGAATCCCACACGCCTTCGTCCGAGCGGAATCATGTTTATTCATGTTTGCTGGAACCATGCCATATTAGTAACTGGGCTGTTTTACTATTCATAAGAAATAATGATTGAGTCTGAGGTCAACTCAAGTGTCGCTACTGAGTTTTAACAAGGAAAACTGGAAATAGACAGCTCTACTGAAAACATAAACCAGTAGTTTGTATTCAGCACTCACTCTACACCAGTGTTGATTATGAAAAACAAGAGATGTCATTCATGTTTCATTTTTTTATATTTTGCTTTTCCAGTTATTGAAAATATTTGAGCCTTTTGCACCCGCTCTGTCCATCTTTGACTTTTCACGTCCCCCTCCCTCCTCTCTGTGCAGGTCGGCTGTATGTTTGTGAAGATCTCGCAGCCCAACAAGCGGGCGGAGACGCTGGTGTTCTCCAAACACGCCGTCATCTCTCTGAGAGACGACAAGCTCTGCCTGATGTTCAGGGTGGGCGACCTTCGGAGCTCCCACATCGTAGGGGCCAACATGAGGGCCAAGCTCATCAAGTCCAAACAGACGCAGGAGGGTGAGACTACCAGAGTATTCATAGTATGGGTACACATTTTACACTAACGGGACTACCATGATTACTACAGCAACCACAACTACTACTTGTACATTTAATACTACCTTTACTGCAGCTACCAGAGGTGGAGTAGATTGATTCTACGGTAATTCTGTTATTACCCAATCAGGAGGATCTTGATTTATTAATAAAGAAAAGTACTCATCTCCTCCTTTTGTCGTCTCCTTTAGGCGAGTTCATCCCCTTGGACCAGACGGACATCAGCGTGGGCTTTGAGACGGGCGACGACCGTCTCTTCCTGGTCTCTCCGCTGGTGATCTCCCATGAGATCGACATGCATTCACCCTTCTGGGACATGTCGCAGTCCCAGCTGGAGAAGGAGGACTTTGAGATCGTGGTCATCCTGGAGGGAATGGTGGAGGCAACCGGTGAGGAATGGGTTAAATGTTGTTAAAGTAAAGTAATAGGAATGCAAACATTAGAATCCTCCCTCTGTCCTTGGTAAATTATTGCCCCTAACTTTTAGAGGAAGTTAAGTCAACTTGCAGGTAATCTTAAAAGTCTGGCAGTTTTGAAGAAAGATAAAATAATCAACAAAAATGACAAAACTGACAGCGTTTGCATATGAGATGTGAAAGAAAGGAAAAATGTGCTGTGAATGATTACTGGAAAGTGACAAATATAAATACAGATATATTTAGAATGTCTATATGATACAAGCCATATAAATAATACCCTTAACAATGTTTTATCACTTCAAGGGCTTTATATGATTATTTGTGTGTTACAAAAAATGTTATAAAATAAAAACAACCTAACAGCATTGTTTTGTATGGGAAATAATGCCTTGCAATTTCATTTGACTGTAAAGTTCTAATGGCCTCTACGTTGTAAATGCATGTTTGGCTGATACAACAAGTATTGAGCATTAGGAAATTAATCTTGCAGATGCATACAACAGTCTGATATTACAGTAATACCCTCACTGTTTTACAGAAAGCAAACCCTGTCCAAAGCTGTCCATTACAAAATGAAAGTCCCCTTCCAGGATGTCTGAGTTTAGATCTGCAATTTATTGTTACATCTCTTCTCCGTCTTTCGGGAAGCTTTTAGAGCCTTTTGATGCTGCGATTATGGGGAAATGTACATATATTTAGTATATTCACGTGAATGTGTTATATAATAGGAAACAAATTGGAGCTTGTGATATTGAGAGGGATGTTTTGTGCTCTTACACTGTGTGTTCTCATGACTGTATTGTTGACTCTAAAATGTTTGTATAGGGAGAAGGTTAGAAAGTGTTACAGTTTGTGCAACAAGCAGGCAGAGAAAACATCCAGATCCCCAACACCAGATAATGTGTGTCAGTGAACACTCATCTGCCCTTAAGCAAGGCACTGAACCTTTACAGAGTAACTCACTCTTAGTCACACTTATCTCTGCTCATAAATCCCTTCAGACGTGACAAATTAAGAAGCAGAGTTTAATTTGTTTATGGTTGTATTTCAGAGTCTGACAGGAACAAATAGCGAGGTTCCTTGTACCATGGAATGATTTAGACGTGATATGTTTATCTCTTTTTTCTTTACCCCTTTCTCATGTTGTTATAAGAGGGTGATATACTCAACTGATCCTCACCGTTTGGCAGATTTTCAGTGTATCAGAGCTATTCATGATGCGTCTTCCGTGAGGTAAAGGTGAACGTCTCTGCCTACTCCAAATATTGATTCCCCTTAGTCAGAGTGCGGAGTTAGAGAGAAGTAGCCGACTGTCAGAGGATGTTCATATAAAGACACCTTGCCAATTAAATTGTGAGTTAGTTATATGTGTTATTAATTGTCTCTGCCAGCTTCAGGTGTGTTGCGTTGACATTTCTGCTTATATTTTTGCCCAGTTGTTTCCTCTTTCGTATCACGAGGGTACTCATCGGTATATTCTTGTGTCTTTGTGTGTGCAGGGATGACATGCCAGGCGAGGAGCTCCTATCTAGCGGAGGAGGTGATGTGGGGTCACAGGTTTAGCCCGATGATGTTGCTGGCAAAGGGCTTCTTCGACATCGACTACGGAGCCTTTCATCACACGTTTGAGGTAAGGGCTTTTCGAAGCTGGGGAACAAGTACATGCTAGGGATTCTCGATCAGGTAAAGCAGTTAGGTACTCTTTTTCAATGAGTCTGTTTTAAGTAAAATACTTGCTGGTAATATATCAGCTACTGGCAACATGTGTTGGGAGTGTACTTTGAGTTTCTGGGTCAGATGTCTGCCTATAGAATGACTTTTGGTAGAAGTTTGGTAGAAGTTTGGTAGCTCCAACAATTTTAAACAATTCATCATAAATGTCACTGTTCTGACATTTTTCACTGCTGTTAAACAACACTTTATCGGAGGAGGCAAACACACAATTCTTCAACCAACTACCAACTACAAGTGTTGTTGTCCCTATTCCTGTCTCCACCTACATGTATAACTGAATTCTCACGCTTGTTCTCCCAGGGATGGTGAAAGGCATGCTGGGAAACGCAGGAAGTATTTATTCCATGCTTATTTTGGTAGGGACATGGCATGGACCAATGCCACATAGCGCAGCTTTTATAATCTCTGCCTATCCCTACATGGGCTCTCATACAAATGGACACAACTACACAGAAGACAAACAGTAAAATCAATAACAACGTGCTAAAAGTCTAATAAAAGTAGCAAATATCAATAAATCATTTTGATTTCTGTAGGTGAGTTAATCTCCAAAGCAGGTTTTACTCAGCGTTCTAGAAGATGCAGGTGGAGGAGAAGAGGATATACTGATAAAAGTCAATTAAAACATTTAAAGGAATAGTTTGCCTTTTTTGGAGAAAAAAAAAAAATGTTTTCTTGCTGAGGGTTAAGTGAAAAGATTGATGCCAATCTCATTCTTGTCTGTTAAATATGAAGCTACCACCACCAGCTGCTTAGCTTAGCTTAGCATAAAGACTGGTAACAGGGACAAACAGCTAGCCTGGCTCTGTTTAAAGGTTACAAAACCACCACCGGGAGTAGTGGCTTCCTGGAGTCGACACTGTTTGCACTGCAACCTCGTGATAAAAATCCTGATCTATAGCGCATGTCACAAAGTGAATGGCAGGAGTGCATTTAGGGAGTGTCCAACTCCCCTTTTGCTAGTTAAACAGCACATAATCTGGCTGCAACGTGAGGAGCAAAGGGGTTGTATATTGTCACTTAAGCCATCATGGGTGTGTTTTTGGGTGTGTCATCTCCCACTCCCTATAAAAGCCAGGTGCTCATTCCCCTGGCACATTGCTATTTAATTGGCCTATTCAGCAAATTGGAGAAACAAGCTGTTTTCTGCTGAGGGAACAAATCTGCTCGTTTGCTAAGTGAAAGCATGCAAGCACACCATCTACGGGAGCAGCAGACCCTCCGCCGTCTCCCAATCCTCTGTCCCATCAAATATTCCATTTGACTGCACATGAGCAAATACATAATAACCTATTCAACAAAGGAGGAAGGCGCTGCTGCCCTTCTGCTTGTGTGTGTAACAAGCAGAGTGTACAGGGGAAAAAAAGGCTGTCATTGACTTTAGACCAGGTTTTGTTTGTCATTGGCTCAATGGCTTTCTGCTGCCTCGAGACAACAATGCGCCAACAATGCACCTGACCACACCTCATGTAAAGACAAACACGCCTGTGGACGCACAGATGGGCTCAAGTACATTTGCTCTACACAACCTGGGCACTGGGTGTGAAAATGACAACTGCGTAGGTCTGGGAGCCGTGACAGTTACGCTGAGCTGTGCAACGCTTTTTCGTCCGGGTGTGAGATATAAGGCCCCAGGAATTGACACTTTGGCTTTTGTACGTGTGAAAAAAAACTGAATGGGAATAAACATGTTAATTAGTGAGATTTAGAGGTGCTGGTAGGTTGATTTTGTTCCCTTTAGACAGAGCCAGGCTAGCTGTTTCCAGTCTTCAAACTGCGCTAATATAAGAAAGCTCAAATGATTTACTTATCACGGAAGCAAATAAGTTTATTTCCCAAAATGTAGAGCTCCTTTAACTAAAATATAACTCAGTGAATGGGGCTTCTTCTTGCCATCTTGGTGGACACTTGAATTAGGAGTTTGACCAACACTCATGTTTCCCCTCCCCCCAAGGTGGTCACGCCCACCTGCTCAGCACGAGAGCTCTCATTGGCTGCAGCCAGACTGGACGCTCACCTCTACTGGTCCATCTCCAGCCGGCTGGACGAGGAGCCCACCCTGACCAACGAGGCGGCCAATCAGCCGGACAGCGGCTCGGCCAACAGCAAAGGAGGGGAGCCGACCTTCATCGTGGGAGAGATGACGGACATCCAGGAGCAAACGGGACTGGGCGAGCTGAACGGCAGCGTCGCCACCGACCAATCCGAATCAGAGGCCTAGAACAGACAATGTTTACAAAGACCTTCACCTTTATCACCACCTCACCACGATTAGTGTTTGCAAATCTTTTCTTTCAAGGCAAATGAGTAGTTTCATTAGGCCCACTTCTACAGTTTATGCCATATCTTATGTTACCATACGAAAGAGTCTTTTTCTTGATATTTTGTCTTTTATTTCTACGTTGATCTCTGTTACAAGTGTACCGTATGTGTGCTATCTCTTTTTGTTCTACCACCTGTTGTTTTAGCTACTATCACCCCTGCCTATATCTACATTTAAATTACAAAACTATGCTTTAGGTGCGGTCAACAATAGTATATCCGGTGGACCACGGCAGAATGTCGCAAAAAGATGACAAGGTGATTGTTTGTGCAGAGTCACACGTGTGGATTGTTCACATTTAAAAATAGGTGCCGTGCATAGACGCTTTATCTTCACCTGCGCATGAATATCATTAGATGATATTGAAGTATAGACTGAAAAAATTCTTTAGATGATAATATTGTTGAGGTTTATTGTAAATCAATCAGGTGTTAACATGGGGGTAAGCCCACAGCCGCTGGCATATCTGTATAATCTTGTAGAAACTTCATTTGGCCACAAACCATCATGTGGTGCTAGAAAAATGTTTATAAATATATATATTTGGCTGACAATAGATTATAAAAATGGCCAGTGGACAACAAAGCTAGTTTCCTATTCTGGGAGTAAACTATTTCTTATCTACTTTAGGCACAGAGTATATTGTTTGTTTGTTAAAGAGTAACTTAAAGGAATAGTTTACATGTTTTGAAGTGGGGTTATATGAGGGACTTATTCATAGTCAGTGTATTACACACAGTATATGGCAGTCGGCACGCCCCCAGTTTAGAGAAACAGACAGGAGTACCAGCATGGGAGCGAAGCAGTGTACTTCTTGGACGTCAGCAATACGTATTTTAGCCACCCAAAAAATCAATACCAGTGTACGCTATATTTGTATATTTTCACCGCTTTACCTCACCATCAGACAGTCCTTTCCGATTGGGAACTTCCACTATCTATGCTCTCTTAAAAAGCCACAAGACACAAGAAATCCAAACTAACCACTTTAAAACATAAAAGTCACACATTAACAGTTACAAACAAACCGATCAAAGCAGCCGTAGAGCAGCAACTCAAGGGTTGTCTGACGGCAAAGCAACGCCGTGAAAATATTCTAAATGTTGTGTACAATTAAACTGATATTAACTTACTTTAATGTAGGCCTTTCAAGCGTGTTTAACCTCTGACCCCGCCCAACAGTGATGTCGCTGGGTCCTGGAGTACACCTGTAAATCACTGCAGCAGTGTGAGAAGTTAAACCAGTTGAGGTAAACGAAAGAAAAAAAAAAAGATTGAAGTTATTCTTTAATAACCCCAGTATGAATTCGCTGATATTGCTAACTGCACTCTAACATAATGGTGACTAGGGTATCCATCTACAACCTGGAGTGTGTCCGTGGCTTCGTTTCACATGTGACGTGTGTAGCACCAGGATTGTCCATCTTCTGTTCCCCAGCCAAGTAGAAATTAAAAGCACAACAGTGTCCTGCTCAGTTTAGCCCAAACTCCTGCTTCTGCTGCTGTGTAGATATGTGGCCATTTTTACTTGATGTTTTTAATATGTAATATAACACATTGACTAGAATTAATAAACTGCAGTATATTACAGAGTGTGTGGTATTCTGCGAAAGGTCTCCATACATGAAAACAAACCACATACTGTGCATACTGAAGAGCTGAGTGAGATTACATGTTTGGAAAAGAAAACTGACTCGTACAACTCAAAGATCTGATATGACAAATGTGTCAGAATGCAGATAAGAGTTTTTGGTCTCGAAAATAGGTTTAATCCTTAATGATATCATAGAACATGGACTAGAACTTAAACATCACAGACAGTAAAACACATTTGTCAAGTACTGTATTTTCATTTTTTGCTTCTAAGGAAGTATTGTACTTTTTACCTCACTACATTTTATTTTAAAGCTAAAGTTACTTCTTACTTTGCAAATGAATTGTTTTTAAACTACTCAACAGTATATCAAGTTAAAATCAGCATCGCATCCACCAGCTACAACATTACAATGCAGCAAAGACATTAATGCAGCCATTATAATAAAAATGATATATAATACAATCACAGGGGCAGTGGTAGTGGAGTATGTTTACATTGCAGTATTGCTTCTATTACTTAAGTACACCTAAATACATATTTCATTACTGTATTAAAGTACATCAAATCAATTACTGTTATGTTTTGGAGTATGGAGTGTCTACCTAATGAATTATTACTGACTCATAAATAAGGAGACATGGAGAGTGGACCTATTGATCAGTAGGATACTAAAGAGACTACTTTGTAGTACACAAGTACACAAATTATTATTTTTTCCTTTCTCAAGGATCCTCAAAGATGACCTGCATCTTAGACCTTTTCAAATAAATCCTGTTTTTCCCTGGTTATTGTGTTATGTAGTATAGTATAGAAAAATAATAAGTGAAGGGCAGGCCTGAAGATAATTTACTTGAGTAAAGTAGCAATAACCCATAAAATAGTAAAATACCATCAAAACTAAAAGTCTAAAATCAATTTTTTATAGTAAAACTACAGAGGTTTTTTAAAACAAAGTGTACCTTAAGATTAGAAGTACTATGTGTATAGTAATATGTTTCCATAACGGCCCCTGTACGTGTTAAAGAATTATATTATAGCATAACAATTATTGAGGCATTTACATATAAGCAGGTGCCGCACAATTTAACACTTTCTACTGTATACAGCTTTTATATATAGCTGGGGAGTACAACAATGCTACATTTTAAAAGTTGAATATGACAAGTAACTAGAGCTGTCACGTAAATCTACTGTAGTAAAATATATAATATTTACCTCTGAAATGTGTAAAGTAGCCTTAAATGTAAACCTCAAAATTGTACTTGAGTTCAGTTCTTGAATAATTGTTATTTCCACCACTGTTAGCTCAATCTATCTAGGGAAAAACACATTTATAATTTATCTCTTGATGTATAGTGTGATAAAAAGTGTGATCATTTCCTCTTCCACAAGCTTAAGTTGCCTTACTGCATAAAAAAAACCACTCCCCCCTTCAGTTTTTACAATCAATCACTGATGACCTAGTAGGTTACTATTTGACTAATGGCCCGTATTGAACATATGTTGAAGCCCCGCAGTAAGATGTGTCTCATTAAAAATTCCAGGCTGGGATCTCAGCACTAAGAAAAGTCAGCATATTTGGTTACTAGGCAGAATCGTGGCTTTAAAAAAAGAAAAAAGAAAAAAACATTAAATGTCTTTCTCTGTCTTGGCTGCTAGATGGCGTTAAAGATCCCATGCATCTTCCTCCAGCCAGTCACACAGCCCTATTGGTGTGTTATGAGATGGGGTCCCCATCTCAGCTGTCTCCTAGGCAACCGGGGCTGGGGACAGGGAGAGGGCAGAATGCGTGTGTGTGTGTGTGTGTGTGTGTGTGTGTGTGTGTGTGTGTGTGTGTGTGTGTGTGTGTGTGTGTGTGTGTGTGTGTGTGTGTGTATTCATGTGAGTGTGTGTGTGTGTGTGTTTGAACTGGACCCTTACAACTGATGGGGGAGTTTATGAGGATTGTCAGAGAGTTGATGTGACTTTATAGTTTGATATTTGTATAACAGTGGATGATGATGACGCACTGCAGTGACCTTCAGGTGGAAAACAATGAATGCCCTTGACATTGAAAAATAAGTGATGAAGGATATTGACATGTTTTTTTAATTTTTTTTTACGTAAAACAAATATCACATAAATATAGATATGATGTTTTAGCAAACCTAATAAGTCCTTTCTTGGTCACTAAAAAGGATAAAATAGGACAGGCTGAAACATCCAGAAGTCTATAGAAAGAAACAGCTAGACCTCAATTAAATGCTAGAAACATCTTCAGCAGGTGTGACGTTGCTTTTAGCTTTCGCCTCACGTTGTGTGAGATTTCGTAACAGGAATCAGACATGTTTTGTTTGGGAGTGAAAGGCTAAGTGCAGGTTTGATAGTTTCCAGTGATTTTCAGCTCACCCCAGAGTTGAACCCCTATGTGCCATTTCCAAGTTCTAATTATGATTTTAAATGAGAGGCTGTTTTGCATGATCCCCGCTGAGCCGAAATCAATGTTCCTCTTCATGGAAGGGAGTCATGACAGTCTTGATTTAGTCCAGGCAGACAGCGAGAACAGAAGAAAAATCACCTGCATCACTGTGACCACCAGTTACCTCAAGACAGATAGAAAACTAGGCAAAATTGGGCTTTCAAACTAGTTTCTGGAGAGCACAAAACTCCCAACACAAAACTATAACGTATACTAAATGCTCTATACAGTAAAATGCAAACGCAAAATCTATGCCAACGACAATTAACAAAGTGAGAAACCTTATAATATAATAATGTTGCTTTATTACTGTTGGTGAAAAACATTGTTGGTTAAAGCTTCTCTAATCAATATTTTTTTAATGTTTTTAACGTGAAAGGGATCTCTCCTTTTGATATGCTCATAGAGAATTATCTTCGGTATCTGCAGCTCCCCTCAGCTCTACGGAGCGTTTTAGCATCATTTAGCTCATTGTTTTGGTTTCTGATTCGCTCTCACTGCTCTCATCAGTGTTGCCTTAAGCAGCAGCAGGCAGCTCTGATAAATCCTCTGTAATCTACCTGTCCAGCACAAAACAATTGACAAAGTAAGCGACTTACTGATGAACATATAGAGTAAGTAAGTAAAGCTGTATTTATATTGACTTTCACAGTTTGTAAGGCTTAAGTGTGTACGACGCAGTACGATGGAGTGCAATAGCTTGTCCAGCTATGCAAGGACATTAACGAATGCAGCCTAAACAAACTGACTTTCCAGATCTGTGCGCTCTTAGTGAGTGTTGAAGTTGGTGAGGGTAGAATAGATCAGCAAATTAGTTAAATTGAAACACCTGTTGCTCTGAAAAGGATGAATCCGAAACGTCACTCTTGTTTCCGACATGCACACAAACATTTCCGATGACAGTAAAGGGGTCTTATAGCACTTTTTAAAACACACACAGTTACACAAAAAATATCAATTAACAGAGTAAAAATGAATTACAAGATAAAGCACAATTTGAGGCTGAACAAACTTAAACAAACCAAAACATAACACAGGGATAAAGATCTATAAAAAGGCTTATAAGCCGCTTAAAACAGTCCAAAAATGCAGCAAATTTGATGGATTAGGGAAAAATGATTTCAGAGGGTTGGGGCTCAAACAGCAAAGAAGCAAATAAAGAACAAAAGCCATGTTATATGGGATATATCTAATTTTTGCAATATGTTTTCGCTGAAGAAAACAGGACTGGACCAGCTTAGTAACATGATGGTCAAAAGTTATAAACATAGATGATCATTAAGCAGCCAAAGATTATCGCTCAAGAGTAAGTGGACACCAAAACAGAGCTAGCAGGTTTTCAGTCCAACGATATAGTTCACTTCTTAGCGGGGTAGGTTGCCATGGAAACTTATACTGAACAACTAACTTGCTCTGGAGCAGTCAAAGCTTGATACAAGGAAGGTTAGATAATATTGTTCAAATACGAAAAAGTTAAAGACATAATCCAGACTAAAAGCGACATAATTTAATCTGCCAAATGCAGAAAGGACGGCAGGTAATAAATTGCCGAATGTGTAAATGTGTTAATTTACAGATTTTTTTATATCCATGCCCTAATTAGAGCATGATAGATATGACTATAGTTACATGTGTATATCCCATTAAATCCATGTGTTCCAGTTGTTTTCTTATGGTGTGTGTATGACAATATTTTAGCCTTATTTATTTAGCTGAAAACCCATATGTAATTCTTTTTTAAATTCTGTTATAGAAAAAAACTAATTTACGAGTGACTTGTATTGTAGCAAAAATAGTTTTATGTTCACAGTACTGGACTGATTATGTTTTCCTGCTGCCTCTAATTGTCTTTATCCATGACCGTTTTCCAGTTTCATCACGATAATCTGAAACACGGCCACCAGCCTTTCCTCAAGTCTCAAACAACCTAGACAGACCTCCTTTCATTCCGTAAGACTTGATGGGAAAAACATGCAGCAACACCTCCTGTACGTGTAATGAGTTCAATCTAAAGTGAGATATTCACCTCCTGGTAACAGATGCTCTCAGAACCGGCACAGTTAAAGCACAACATATAATGAATGTATGGAATTGTATGAAAGATCTCTTGGTTGACGAAATCTCAAACCATATTTCTTCCAAATGGTGTAAACAGAAGTCGTCTTTAGTCAAAGGGAAGTCACCATCTGATTCTACTTCCACAGATGTCTTGTGGCGTTTTCTTTCATGTGTCTATGAGCCCTTTAGTCGAAATCTTTCAAAGCAGTAAGTTAGAAGCAAAGGCCTCCACTCAGAAAAAGTCAGCCTGCCATGTGAAGTAGAGCAGAGCTGATATAGGTGTTAGACCACCCACTGTAGCGTGCAGCAGGCCCCGCGACGGGGAAAACGGGAAATGGCAAAGTAATCTTTCGTCTCCCAAATGACACGATTCTACGACGCGTCGCCTCAGCAGTTAGATATAAAACTCAGACTATTTCTTGGTGCGTCACAAGCCCAAATTTCGGTCATGTCTCCGTCTGGAGCGGGTGTAAAGGTGATCCAGATCAAACCCTGATCAGAACAAAGCAAGTCTCACTCAAGATAAAGACCCAAGACACACTAAGAGATCACGATAAATCAATCTCAGAGTCAAATTCACCACATGACCAACACACGTCATCAAAAGTGAACAGCAACACTTTTTCAACACTGGAACATTAGCGCCAAACAAGCTGCTAATCAATAATCTCAGTGTCTTCTTTATTCCAGCCAATATTGACCATTCCTGCTCAAGCCAGAGTCGGGCCTTTCCCCTCCGCTTCGGGCAGCCGTGCTTAAAAAAGCAGCACTTAAGCACTATAAAGGTACAAAGGCGTCCACCAAATGGCATATGTCACGTTGCCATAGAGATGGGCTTTGCTGGCAGTGGCCTGACAGTTCGGCAGCAGAACGGCTGCTCTGTGTTCAGCAGGTTTTATTTAAAGTGACCCGACATCAAACACAGAGCCAGGGCATGGAGTGGTGGAATTTGGGGGATTTTCTGGAGCTTTTTCAGAGCTGAGTGAGTGTGATTAGTGGAGGTGTTAAAATTGTATACATTGCATCTTAAAGTTATGGAACATGACTGAATATACAGTATGTCACAGCCCATGTTATAGGATACAGCAGATCTATGTTGGAATAAACAAATCTGTATTGGCTGTGTAGTTTGACTTTCTACCATATTTGAACTACAGATGCAGTTTTTTTTTTTAAACAGAATATTTAACATTGTACAGCTTCAAATTAGAATGCAACAGGTTTTAAGACACAAAAAATCTCTATTTGATGACACTGATATGGAAAAGAATGTAAATCCATGGTGGTGATGGAGGTCAGAGTAGAAACCTCACTGACTGTTGGATTTAACATGCATCAGTGCTGCAGACTGGGTAAAATTCGTACCTCAAATTCCACTTACTAGCTTTTGCAGAGCTTTAATCTTACAGTCATTATCAGCTAAATGTTACAGGAAATGTCGGGGAAAAAGCTAGAGAGTGAATTTAACCAACTAAGCAAAATCACCAGTAACTAAATCACAATTATCACTTTCGTATTTTCACATTGTTAGACTTCACTTAGAGAGTATTGAAAAAATGGTGGCAGTTAACGGTTGAGATTACCTTTATAAAAAGGACTTTAGATACAGAAAATCCAACTAGTTAAACATGTGGATGTTCCCAAGTAGCAGAGACGAAACATAATTTCGCTCTTTTACTACTTCTTTTGCTGTGATGTGAATGTAGAATTTTACGTTCTTCCTTTCAGTTACATATTTCTTAACTGGACCAGGAGGACAATCTGGACCGGAGACTGAATGTGCTATCCTTTCAGCTCTGAAAGATGAAATTCAAAACCTTCTCTGCATCTGCCCCTGCCTCTCAAGCAGAGGGAAGTAGCTGAAATCATGTCTGAACGTCAAGAAAGATAGCTGATTGGATGTTTCTCTGTTCAGTTTGATGTGTGATAATGGTGTGAATTGCCTTTCAAAAAAGTACCACATTCGGCTGTGTGGACCTCGATAAAGCTGGAATGAAACTTAGCTGCAGTTAGCGGTGCTCAGGTTAGCTTTGGATCAGTGTCAGCCAGGTATGTCATTTATCATCACTGTGACAACCGGGTGTCCAACAATAAGGTCTATATTGGGTCAAGGCATTGAGGCTACTTGGGTTCACTTGAGCTACACTCCGTCTCCGTTCTCAACAGATTTAATTTGCTTTGTCAACCAGGTTAAAAAGCGACAAAATGAGCCGATTGTCACTTAGATAAGTGTCCCCAATCACCAAGTGGATAAATGACCAATAACCATCTTTGACTTGGGAGCGACTCGCCATCCAACACGTTCTCATCCCAGCTCGTCACATACTGACGATTGGTTAGGACCCCTTGGTGTCATTCAAATGATGACGCTCAACTCGCTAACGTGATGAATTCAACACTTGCTTAGGTTAAGCAACAAAACCAAATAGTTAGGTTTGGGAAAAACATCATGGTTGGGCTTAAAATAAGTATGTAAACTAACAAAAACCAAAAACAACGTAGCATAATTAGGAAAACATGTCCCTTCAACATAACTTGAAAGTGGGTTTTTCAGTCTTTATACAACGTCATCACTCTCCCGGAGCATTTTCTCCGAACGTCTAATATCTACATTACATTACATTACAGTCATTTAGCAGACGCTTTTATCCAAAGCGACTTACAATCAGTGTATTCAACATAGGTATTCAAGAGAACTACTAGTCACCAGAAGTGACTACGTGAATGGGTTTACAATGGGTTTACATTGTAGTTACTTTAAAGCCCTGTGCGTCTCATACAGACGCTAAAAGAACAGGCTCGGCCATCAAGCACTGGTTGCACTGGGCAGCACCCTCAACCAATTAAACCCCTTCCCTAAATAAGTGGGGAAAAATGAAAGGCTTACATGGCGTCAGCAGGGACCCCTGAGGTCAGGCTTTTAGCACTTCGTCATCAGTCAGTGGCTCTCTGGGACGCCAGCGTCGCCCCGTCACTCCCCCGAACGAGGGATCCCTCAGAGTGCAGCATGTCACAGTTGGCACAGGAAGGCCTGAGCCCAGCACATTTAATTAGCCAAGCTGTCTTGGCATTGGATGGGAGGGGGGGACACACACAGTGACGAGTCATCAACATCACCAAGGGCGCGGTGCTGCTCGCTGCCATACTGCACATCCAAAAAACTTAACAGGATGGGAAAGGGACGCATGGGGCGTCGGTGTAGAAATCAGTTTCTATTGGGAAACATCAGTTGCAGCAAAAGTGGGCACAAGCAGTGACTGCCCTTTCTTCGTAGAAACCCCCCAAAAAGGTGTGTTCCTCTCGGGTTTTCGTGCACTGAAAACGTGTGACAGACATCAAGATACGCAGACATCACCGCTCCACATGTCTGTAGTTATCATTCAAGTCAATATTCCAAATTGAATGGAAAAAAAGACTGTTGCTATGAAAAAAAAAGCAAAGTTTTTTGGAAGAAACCATTCTGACATCCCCTCTCTCTGTAGCTGCATGCATGTGAGGAGCCCACCCCACCTCAGCTGTAGTGAGGAGAGCAGGCAGCCAGCAACCAGCGCGTCTCTGCCTACCAATAGGCATGCTCGGCTCAGGCTCAGGCTCAGGCTCAGGCTCTGTGCAGTGCTCAGTCTCAGCAGCTAGAAGCGGGGCGCAGGGGGAACTGCGACGGCCGCGCCAAGCATCTTCCCAGGTATGCGTCTCTCTGCTGCTACGCCCTGATTCCTCTTTGGGGCTTTTTTTTTTTTTTTTTTTTTTTTTTTTTTTTTTTTTTTGTGCAATGTGATTGCATCTCGCTGCATGTTTTCTTGTCTGCAGACACTGGCTTATATATCTAGGGAGGGGTTGCTATGTCCAATTTTTTTTTTTTTTTGTGTGTGTGTGTGTGTGTGTGTGTGTGTGTGTGTGTGTGTGTGTGTGTGTGTGTGTGTGTGTGGTATAGCCTCCACTGTAGCGCAGGGCAGCGCGTCTTGGTAAACACTCACAGTCAGCCGAGACGCATCTGCAAAAAAAAAAAAAAAAAATAGAAATGCCTTGCTCGTTAACCGCGCGTCAACACACACACACACACACACACACACACACACACACACACACACACACACACAGACTCACACCTTAAAATGCTCGCCCTTCGACAGATCCGCTGCTCGGTGTCGAGGCGGGGATGTGCGCTCACTGCTGCGCTGCGTGCATTTCTTTTTGGGGGGTTTTTTTTTTTTTTTTTTTTTTTGCAACGAGGTTATGATTTTGCATGAAAACATGACCGCTGCTCACTATATTTTCTAACTTGCAGCGCGTGTGCAGGTAGAGGGTGTTTTTATTTTTTTTATTTTTTTATATCCCTGGTAGGCAGGTATCAGGAGCAGATATGAAAAAAAATATATATATTTCATAGCAGTCAATTTGATGTAGGCTGTGGCCATACTACACTGCAGTCGGCTATGTAGTAGGTCGTACTGTATATATGCACGGGCAGATATATTCCCACAACCGTGATGCATTATTGATATCTATGTGTTTTGATACAACGGATCTATTTCACATCATCATTCATTCATACAGCAAGTTATCATCCAAGGGGGGGGGATTTTAAGGAAGATGGTTTTTTTTTCATTTTTTATAGAAAACCAGGTGGACTTAACACAAAGTGCTCTTAATTCTAAACGTGCTGAGGTTGAGCTTTAAATGAGTTTGAATGAGCAGGTTTTTTTTTTTTTTTTTTTTTTTTTGATAAAGCTTAGCCTGGTCTGTGTAGATCTGTTCTCTCCCTGTCACTAGGTAAGATGTAGGTACACTCCCTTGGCAGTTAGGGTGGTGCTGCCTGCTAGTGCTGATGTGTTACAGTGGCCACTACCTGTGCATGCAGTCTGCAAGGCCTGGCTGTACATTGAGGATTGTGGGGGGGGGGCTCTCTCCCCTCAGCCTTGGGAGGGTGGATGGGGTTTTGGCGGTCAATAAAACTAAACCTATGAAAGTTTAAAATAAATTTAAGACTCAAACTCCGAGTTGAATTATTATTATTTATTTTTTTAAAGGGCAGCACAGGAAAGTTAGGAGAGCTCCTCACATAAATAATGGTTGGTTTTAAAAAGCGGTTAATATCGACTAATGAATGACCTCAAAAGCAACTTTTTACAACAGCTGACCTTATTGTTAGTTCTCCTCACACACACACTTAACCATCACACCCCTTAGCGTATAATGTGCATGTAAAAAAATCTGTCTGTGTAGTAATTATTAACGCTACTTTTGTTGTTGCTATGCAAAAAAAAAAAAAGGGGGCTCATGTGCTGTATTTCCACTGCAATCATTTGAAGCTGTGACCTTGTCAAAGAGGGCCACTGTCTGGTTCGCTCTGGTTCTCTCTGATAAAACTCTGCGTTTAAGAGGAAGCTACTTTTCGGTACGAGTCCGTCTTCGCTGGTCATGACTGCTCTTGGATTTGGCTAATTCAAGAAGCCCTTGAGTTGATTTTTTTTGCTGCATTCGCCACACTGCCCATTCACTCCACTTGAAGAGACAGGAATAGTTGGAGGACTTATACATCAGAAGCTCTGATTTGAACATGCTGATTTTTTTATGATGTGTTATAGGGTCTGCTTGGGCTAGTCAGTGAAGTTACATTGGCATTTATAAATTGGCTAATCCATTTTAACATGTGCTGTCCTTGAGAATGTGGTTTCACCCAGTGTGGTCCTATAGGATGGAGGTTTTCTGCTGAGCCTTTATACATCTGGATGGTATTAATTACCTCCAGGCTACATCTGAAGGGTTACAGTGAGTCATTCAGTATGAAACCGGCTCCCAGGCCAGGGGCAACATCCTAACTGCAAAGTGGACAAAGTTATGGAGTGAGAAATGTTAAGGTCACCTTAAGGTCAAGTGAAAAGGAGGGAGTTTTTCCAAGTCATTTGAACGAAATTGTCCTTTTTGCATCATTGATGTAAATAGAGCTGACAGAATTCTTGGTTTACATTTAGCTTTAACTTCTTAAACAGTTTCCTATGTGAGCTGCAACAATAAGGCAATCAGTAAAAAGAAAATGAATCTGCATCTGCTTTAATAATCGATGACTACTTTAAATTTTTTGTTTGTTCCATCTTCTTATATACGTCTGTTTGTTTAAGTCTTTGTTATACATGATACTAAATGAAATATGTCTCAACAAAACAAGCAGCATAAGGTTATAACTTTGGGCTCTGGGAAGTTGTTGTGGCCATTTTTCTAAATCAGTTTTATTACATTTCTTATACTAAACAATTAATCACTCATTGTGACAATAATTGGCCAATAAATTGATTATGAAGTTTAGCATTAGTTAGAGCACTATGTCCAGTTACTGTTAACTCTATTAGTATTACGTTGCAAGTTTGATTTAATACCTTATGTTGTGAGGATTCTGTATATTACAATGTCTTTTTATTATTATTCTGTATTTATCGCTTAACAAAAATAAAATAAACGTTTTTTAAAAGTGAAAATCATCTTAATACATTGTATTGTCCTATCATAAGGTATTAATTATGAATTGCATATAAAAGAACAGAAGCCAAAACTTGTACAGGGACAGAATCTAGTCTCATATAAGTTTGTGAAATGTACAAGCTTGTTATTAATTTCACACTTGTTGCTCCTGGTAACGAACAATATGAAACCAGTGCATTTTGTTCATACAGAGAGGGAAACAAAATGAACTGCCACCAACAGGTACTCTGCCCTGGTAAACTTTCAGAGAAATGTACTGTAGTACTATAAAATGTTTTCAGTCTGTGATGTCTTTGGTATTAGATATTAATCAGGTCTGTCACATGACCCCCATTTATACCCTCGGTTTATACTGTAATCTGTAATTGGGAGATAACAGATGGAGTATTGTAGCTTCAGTAAAATAAATAAATAAAGTTTTTTTCTGTGAACAATTTTGGCAAAGCATCACCCTAACTTGAAGTAAGTAGTGGTTTGTAAGTCTATTTTAACACTCACGTCTTTGATTCAAAACTGTCCTTTAAGAACAGACAATGCCCACTATTCAAGTCCAAACATTATTAGCCAAAATGCTGATGTTTGCAAAGCTTTTGATCACCGTGTTAGTGTTTTATAAGCCATCCGCTGTCATCTCCAGGCAGGACAGACTGTTATAGCCACTAATTAATATATCAGACAGGGAGGGCTGCTGCTGCATTCACATACACACAAAAACACACACAAACAGCAGAGGAACAATTCACATACAAACTTAAGTCATAAAACAGTTCTTGTTGCATTATGTTTGGACAAACAATTCTGATATTAAATTATTTGTTTAAGTACTTTTCAACATAAAACTCTCAAACATTTCTGAGTTTCCACTTCTAAATGAGGATTTTCTGCTTTTCTGTGGTCATTTATGATTGATAACAGATTATCTTTCAGTTTTGGAAAGTTGGTTGAACAAAGCAAGCTATTTGATGACATTCTCTTGGGCTTTGGGAAATTGCGACGGCATTTTTCACTACTTTCTGACCCCTCACAGACCAAACAAATAATCGGTAAACTATCAATAATCAGATTAATCGGTGACATTAACTTACTTGCAGTGGTAGTTATATTAACAATACAGTGCTGACAATTAGATGTAGACTCAGTGACTACGGTCTGAGAGAAGTGTGGAAAACAGATTTACATGTATTTCCTGTATGTCCACGCCTGGTGTGGTGGCCTGTAAAGTTTTGGTTTATAAAGTCACATATTAAATAAATAAATAAGATATGATGTACCCGTCATAATGTACTTGTACAGAGATGATAAATTGTCATTAAGATGAATTAAATGGTGAATATATAGATTTCTAGAAAGTAAGGATCATCTCACAATATGACTTGAACCAACTAACTAATTAAGATTCATTTTATATGTTTTTTGTTTTTTTTTACTTTCATTCCAGATGTTTTGCACTGCAAGTTAGTCTAAATGTATTTTTTTAATCAGGAGCTGAATCACTTTAATTACATGTAATAAATGTACCATATTTCTTTCCTGATGCCATTACGAGAGAAGAAATACTGTCAATTTAGGAACTTACACCATGTATGGTGACACAGCACAGCGACGAGGGGCAGTATATATTATGTGCAGTAATTGATATGGAATATTTAATTTCCCCGTGTCTGTTGCCATGCAGAAGGGTTGCAGCTGTATAATGTTACCAGGAGGGCAGATATATGATGCAAACTCTACTGGAGGAGATCGCACACAGACTCTTCTCTTTACATCATGTTGGAGAATTTAGTGTAGCTTTTATTAGGTGTTTTCACTATTGGTGGAAGCACATCAATGTCCACGTGCATAAGATTGGTGCAGCTGTCCGAATGCTGCTGAGTGTCTGGGGAACAATAACCGTGATTGTAATTACTGATGACTAATGTTCCACTGAGAAACTGCTTCTATTAAAGGTTAAATGACAATTTTTGACTGTACTTTATCCAAGACAAAGGGTAGCGACATCTTTATTTAGAGAGAGGTTTAATGGATGGGAACTCTTAATTTAGCAAATGTTATATGAGGCTACGCAATAGTTTTGGACAGTTTGGAAAGATTATAAAAAATGTCTTCGGGAGGAAGGAAGGGTGTGGCTAAATTTGAAAGACAATCCATGTTCAGGAAAGTAATCTGGACTAAAACAGATGGGCTCTTAAATTCTGCAGTGTGCACGTTTAAAAAACTGAAGTTGTTCATTTCAGATTCAACCTTGGAGACACAGTAATGTCTGCACAAATGACTGTGCGGTGTTAAGCACATGTTCATGTTTAATTTAGGGCAAGATTCACTGCGCTTTCAACATAGCCCATCCTGGGAAAAAACGCCTTAACACATCTGGAGAGGCAGCACAAACATCTGTATTTTCTGACATCTGCTCGCATGTTGAAAATGACTCGCTCCTCTATCTAAGTGCACGCTGAAATAATCTGTTCACAAGTTATCTCTTCCCTCCCCTTGTCCTCCCCCTCAGTGATGGCCTCTGCTGAGCAGCCGTGCTCCAGCTTCCACCAGCAGCACTGCGCATAAGGCGGCAACACACCCACCTTTGCCCTCCTGCCCAGAAGTGAGAGAGAGACGCCACCATGTACAGTGTGGAGGACCTCCTCATTTCGCACGGATATAAATTGCCCAAGAGCGGCCCTCCGTCTGCCACGCCTTATGACAAGCGCCCCGCTGATTGCCAGCGTGAACTTGTGGACAACAGGGCTGGCCGGGGGACGCTGAACGGGTACGAGGCGGACCGGGGGGCATCTATCACGGGCATCTATGGCAGCAGGCAGGCACTGCTGAAGGGCTACCCCGCCACGGACAACGAGAGCGGGGAAAGGATCCAGAGGAGAAAAGAACTCGGCATCGGTATCCTAGGTGACGCTCAGCCCTTGGGTGATTCTCTCGCCACAGATAGTGGGTGAGTGATTCTTTTTTTTTTCCCTCTCTTTTGCAATCCCCCCACACCCTTTACCTTCCTTTCTCTTCCCCTTACCCCCACCCCTTCTCACTGGGGCCCTTCGGTATTGCATGCAAACTGAGTCTGCACTGCGCAGGTTTTTTTTTTTTTTTTTTTTTTCCTTCTCCTCCTCTTCCCTTTCCCCTCCTTCCAGAGCTGCAGAACACTCTGGCTGCAGCAGCCCTACTGACATATCTTATGCTGG
Source organism: Anoplopoma fimbria (assembly GCF_027596085.1). Taxonomy (NCBI): domain Eukaryota; kingdom Metazoa; phylum Chordata; class Actinopteri; order Perciformes; family Anoplopomatidae; genus Anoplopoma; species Anoplopoma fimbria. Next base: position 4,799,453 of record NC_072451.1, on the reverse strand, counting down.
TATATGAGGAATCATGAAAGGTGCCTTTGCATTGGTTTTGAGGTGTTTACATGCATGCACGGAGAGGTGGCTTGCATCTCTGCGGAGCCCAACCCGAGCGCTGGGATCGTCTCTGCAGCCTCCAGACAGGCAGATGTAAACAGCAGCACTAGACAGCGAGCAAACTGAGGAGGACTGAACATGCCTCAAGACAGGCGCGTAATCACTCCACTATAAACACTCGCACACCGAATCCCGCCCAGCACGTGCTCTGTGATGTAAGCATGTTGCTGGGCAAGTGTGCTCCCCTCAGCCATACAGTAGCATATGCTGCTGAGGATGATCCATTGACTTTGCTGCTTAAATGAATGAGTACAGTGACTAACACAGCGATTTAGAGCAGTGCAGGTATGAGACCGCGCTCTGGGAAAAAAGGTTCTCTTTTATTTTTTATTAGACATTCAAACTTATATTGTAATATGTATTTATGATATATTTTATGTATAGATTTGGATTTGCTAACAGGAAATCATAACCACATTATGTGGTTGTATCATGTGTATCAACTAGCCTGAGAAAATACAATTATTGATTTATTATTTCATTTGAAAGACGTGATGGTTACATTTGAATTTCAGCGAGGATTTCAAACCCACACTCCCTCGTTCCTCTGTAACTGACTGTCATCAGGGTTGCTTAAAAAACATGGTTGGATGTGACGGATGACCTATTCCTGGATATCACAGTGTTTCTCCTGCTTTGTTCAGCAGTGCATTTCCACCACACCAAGACAATTACCACAACTGCTTGGGAAAATTTCCAAATTTTAATAACAATATAACAAAATGACCCCCTTTTGAACACAAAGAAGTGAAGCTCTGTTTTTATAGACTCAGTCTGTTATGATTTTGTGTGCTTTTTCTAAGATTACTGCGTTTGGCAGTGCAATATGCATTCCAGCCATATCCTGCACCTAAGAGATATATTTGGAACCATAACCAGAATTATCTCCAGGCGGCACTGCTTTATCACACTACAGTGGAACCACTGGTTTGAGCTTGCCAACAGTCCCTCGTCCTACACTTGCCATTTTATGTTACGTTCAGCAAAGCATTTTAAAATTGATATTAAAGCTTGTGATATATAATATATACATGTTAAAATGTAGGGCTTCCTCTGTAAAGGATTTTCTCCTTTATTGGAGAACATACAGACTGCTTTAAAAGTTTATTGTTTATCGGTAGGTCACACTGTATTTCCTAAAAGGGCAAAAATTGGTCTTGATAATTGAGTTATAGGATCAGTTAATCAGAGGGAATTTTTTTTTTTGTCAGATCAGGTTATGGGATGTTTTTTGCTCAGACTTTCTCTAATAGCCAAAGTGGCTGTCCAGATGACCAGCTTCCAAGATAAGGTCAGCACAATTTAAAATGCAGATCATATTGCAGTAGCATCACAATTTCATGGTTTCTTCAAGGGACTTGTGAGCCGCTGACTTAAGCACTTCTGTCTCATATGTGCTGGCTCTCCTTGATTAAGTTGCGTTGGAAAGACAATACTGCCAAAGCAAAAATACATGCTTGAGACTGACATGGACACAATTATCAAATCTAAAATAGGGTGTTGTTATTTTCCTATATCATCATAGAAAGTGTTAGACTATTTATATAATATGCAATATACATTTAGATTAATTTAGTTTTTGTCTATTGCAAACACATTTTAGAATAGATGTTTCAATAGTGCCTTTTTATAGTTTCTTTTAAACGATGGAATACCAGCAAACTGTCAATCATGAAAAGACACTCTTCTTTTTTTATACCTAATGACTGTGAATGACTCATCTTGCAACTTCTGTAACTACAGCCAGAAAATGTTATCAACTGTTTTGCAAGTGTCAACCTAGACACTTTGGATTTCTTATTCACACTGAACTTTTCTGTCTTTACAGGTTCTACGATGTTCCCAGTTTGACTTATTCAGAGCCGCTGAGCCATGACGAGAGGGATGTTTCCTACTGGCGGAGGCGAGGTCAGGACTTCAGCATCCTCCTGGACTATGCTGATGGCAGGGAGCTGAGGGCCTCTGCTGGCGCATGGAGGCCACAGGCCCTGATTGCGGCAGAGGAACACAGAGCCGAGAGGCAGGCGCAGCAGCTATGGGAGGACATTTCCTGGCTAAGGGACCTGGACGCAGCACCCGGTCAGCTAAGGGTGACTGGGGAGAGGAAGTGCCAGAGCCTCGGTACAGAGGAGTGGAGGCCTGCTGTGGGCCTGGGAAGGCAGCTGTCGGATGGGGACGGGGACAGGTGGGCTCAGGACCAGTACCGCCTGAGGACACCCGAGGGTTTTTTTCACCCAAGAACTAAAGCAAAGTCTCAGTCTCTCCCCAGAGTTTTGTCACCCGATGGAATTGCCAGCAGAGAGCTCATTCCCTCCAGGCCGAGCCTACCTGATAGACAACAGAGGATAAGCAGCACTGTCTTCTCTGGACCCTATAGTAGGTATATCTATAGTGGTGCTGTTGTCAGGGACCGGTGGGGTAGGAATGCAGGGCCAAGCAGCCATGTTGCACTTTTACCAAAGCCCAGGTTCAGCAGGCCTTTAAAGCCTCCGTCATATGAGATTCACCAGCAGACTAGGGGTAGCGCAGAAATGCTTGCTATAGACCAGGGTGCCAAACAAAAAGAGAGGCCTATCTACTATCCAAGGGGTGGGGAGCTGAGACAAGACTATTTCGCACAACACTCCCTCACTGGAATGGAGCCCCCAGGCTACATCCCACCCCCATCTTACAGAAGAGGCCCACCCCCAAGAGCAGTTTCAATCAACCGAAATGAAATGGCAAACCTAAGATGGAGGGCGGAAACGCTGCAGATGCCCCACTCAGATCCTGGAAGGTGGTTTTACAGACAGGCAGGTTCATGGCTGGAACATTACGGAGAACGTGCAGCGTCTTATAGGAAACAGTTACATTCTGGACACGAAGAACAACCAGGTCATGCCCGTCAATTACCCGCTGAAGACCCAAGAGTGAAGCAAATCTCAGGAGGGGCTAGCGGAAATTCTCTCACTGACTCAGACAAGATTCGTAACATCAACAAAGAGATTCTGCCCGCTAAGATTTTAGGACAATCTACACATGATAGTGCCTTTCCTCCCCAACAGGGGTCAGCTCTCAATACCGACACCCGCAAAACAGCTCTCACTGACAGCGACAGCAGTATTCGATGGTCCAACAGGGGTTTAAACAAAAAAAGTGAAAGTGTAGGGCCTGAACAAAACCGTAGTCAGTTTTTTCCTTCATCTATTCTGGGTAAACCACCACCTCCCCCATGCAAGCCGGCCGACCAGGGTGTCTCTGAAACTGTGACTGAAGTAAAAAAGGTGGAACAACCTGAACCACCAGAGAAAGACAAATCCAAGAATCTAAAAAAGAGACTTAGTGAGACAATTTTTTGTTTAGTGTCTGTACCTGTTACTCCGCAGCTCACTGGGACAATCCGTGATCAGAATAACAACAATGAGAAGTCACCAGACCCAGCGGACAGTCCTAGTGACAACAAAACTGGCCATCTAACAAACCAAAGTCTCCAAAGCACATCTTCAGCTGAAGCTGAGCTGCAAGCACTAACTGGTAGCATAGCGAGCAGCAAAACAAGCAGTCGAGCGAGCAGCAAAATGTTTAAAAGAGTACCCTGTAGACCCCCTAAGATAAACCATTACAAGGAGATGAAACTGTCGGGAACCTGGCCTGCAAACCAGTATAGAGACCAGGAGACACAAACTAGCCCAGAGATCCAAAAACCTGACTCTGAAAACAAGGAAGCACAACAAGAACCTGTCCCTCCTGGCACTGAAGTCCCTCCTGACGGCAGCGGTGCAGTGGGCACTGCCTTCAGCTTTCCTATAAAGGGTGTGAAGAGCCTGAAATTGTCGAGCAACAGCGCCTTCTCCCTGACCGCCACCTTCTCCAACCAGCTGAACAAGAGCACAGCTCAGCAGCCAGCAGTACCACCCTCAGGAAATGTGGAGGAGACCAAACCAGCAGCAAATAGTGCGCAGGAGCCATTTGAGCAGTTACTGCTGAAACCGGCCAGCCAGCGTCCATGGGATGCTGTGAAAGAGCTGGAGACCATCAAAAAAGAAGTCCAGGATCAACAGCAGCAGAGCAGCAAACAGCCCAGTGTTGACAAGTGCATAGAGGACCTTAACGAGGCCTACAAAGACATCTTGGAGCTTGGCACTGCCAGCAATAAAGTCCCAAATGGTTCTGTTCAAATCCCCGAGCGTATCAAAATCCGATTGACATCAGAACCTCTCAACAAACCCAGCAGCCTTAGGCGCAGTGCAGTCAGCTGGTCTGTTGACCCAGAATACAGGGAAGTCAAGAGCGCCTTCTCCAGGCCCGCCACAAAGTCCGTAACCTTCAGCAAGCAGCTTAGGGAGGAGCTCCCAGTCCCACCTCGGGAGACAGGTTTCAGAGAATACAGGGTTGTTACACATCTTTCGCGCAGACGGAGCAACGACGGCAGGACAGTGAAACTAGACCTGCCAGATGAGCCTATCGAGACACCACTTTGTGACTTCAGTCCAACAACGAACACCGCAGCAGCTGAGGTGCCGTGGGCAGATAGGCAGCCAATGCAGGACGCCTCTACGCTCACTAGTCCTCCTGATTATGAGGACATATGCCAGACTTTGCGTCCCTCTAGAGACCCGGCGGATGTCAATAAAGCGTCCGCAGGCAATTTTAAACCTAATGACGCAGATACTCTTCAAGATCTCAGTGCTGAATCAGAGGAGGAGTGCCCTATTTGTAAGAGGGAGCTTGAGAATCAGATGAGACAGGGCCCGTTGCCTCCACTTCACGAGGAGAACAGCTCGGACAGCTCGACCAATCAAAATGGCAGTCCACCACAACGCGCTGCTTTAGAAAGTCCAGCAGAAGATACAAAAACAGAGGAGCCAAATGAGTCAAGTTTGAATCAGTCAGGGTCTGACCTGTGTGCTGAAACAAGGGAGCAGCATTCAATGACACAGGAAAATGTGGGAGGGGGTGACAAAAAAGACAATGCTCAGGCAGAAAACTTGGATGGTTTGTGTGCAGGTAATCCTGCTGAGAGCAGCCCTGCAAATGGAGCTACAGAAGACAGCGCATCAACATTATTAGCAACTGATGCGCCAGCAGACAACCACGTCACAAGGGAACAGGGTGCTAGTGAAACAGCAACTAAGGAAGTAGAATTAGGAGAGAAGGAAGCCATTACAGGAGAAACACCTGCGGGCGATGCAGACAAACAGACAGCTGAAGTGAAAAGTGAGTGTGAGGGACAAGACAGTGCACTGCCTGATGACAAGCAGGAGCAAGAAAAGAAGCCATTTGCTGCTCCAGAGCATAGAGTTGGTCTGCGGACTCATCTAGGGCGAGACCACCCAGGGTTACCGGAGTTTCCGCCAGATAGACTGCCACTCTCGGTTCCCCCAAACCTAGACCGCAGGCTGTCCCTTAGCTTAGAGGGGGAGAGGAGGAGCAAGGGTCCCGCCCACCGAATGGAAGCGCTGCAGACCAAGCTGGCTGTTTCTCCGGGCCGCGTGGCAGTTGAGCGCTTCGGCCGGATGAGGGAGGTGGACGTTATGTATCGCGTGAGGCGCCTCAGCATTAGGAGTACTGACTCTGGGGAGGGGGAGGCAGAGGCAGAGGGGGAGGGCAAGGACGAACAAGAGGAGGAGCCCCACCCTGCTCCTCAGGGAGACGAGGAGAACGTTCAAGATCAAGAGGTCACCGATTCACAGCAGGTCTCTAAGGAGACAGTGTTGCCAGATGAGGAGGAGTCATCTCTCTCAGGTAAGATAAGAACATTAGAGGAAATTAAACTTGAAAAATGAAGTAGCCAAATTTAGAGGACTATCTGGACAGCTTTACAAATGAACCCACATTTTGAAATTATCAAGGGTAACATTAAGAGAAAAAAACATTTATTTCCCTTGCTGTTCTTGGTCCACACAGATTCAGAGGACTATCAAACCAAAAGAGACAAATAGCAATGCAGATATTTAAAATATTTGTTCAATGCAGCGTATGATTTCAGTGTCCCTATCCACAGATTTATTATGCATGCTTCAGGACGACTGCAGACTAAACGATGAGTGAATATCCATTTGAATGCTGACAGTTGTGTCTGTAAAACTAACTATGTTTGTAGGTATTAATAGGAAATGATAAGCATATGGCTTATTAGAAACTGAGTAATTGGATGCCACATGGGTCATTTTGACCAAAATTGTGCTTTAGGTTTTAGACATCAAATTGTGTTAAGACTGATGAGGGAAACATTATTTATTTAGCATTTTTATCATACTTTATGGACATTTTTTTATGATTGGGAAAACGTAAATTTAGAATAAAGGTTAGAGTCTCATGTAAGTTAGGGAGCACAAATATTTTTAAGAATATAAGGCTGCAAGTTGTCAAAATTGAGGAGTATGTCAATGGGCCTTGCTGTTAAAGACATCTCCACAAGATGGTGTCAGTGCCCAGAGATAGTACAGGCCTTCCACCCTCCTCAGTGAATTCAAATCCATTAAACATATCACTGACATTTATGTCACTTGAGTAAACAGAATAAATGTAAAACACTTTGCACCGTACTTTGGTTTAGTTCCTTTTGATGAGTATTATAATACATTACCAGATACAGGTACAAATACACTTTTTGTGAATGAATATTGTTCTTCTTTACGTCCCAGAACCCCATGATCCCAGCCAAGTGGAGACAGTGTAGAAAGACTGCGTCCGTCATCTCCATCTGAGGTTTTTAGCTCCAACACTGTGACCTGGCTGCCTACTAGAATGCCTTCATCTCATCTTGACACTGAAATGGCCTTCTTGTCCGACAAGAGCATTGTGTACACCCTCACCCTCGGCGCTGCGTTGACTACTAAGAGTGCTGTTCCACTGCCAAAGGGAGGTGCCCCTTTAACTTGTGGGGGCAACTTCTACTTCGAATCCCTCCCCAGCCTTCCCAAACTGACTCCCCACAACCCCATCCGACCTCCATCCCCAAGCCCATCCTCTTATAGGGTTTCTACTAGTTAGTCTTCTTGTAGCGGCTTGTCCTTTCTATTCTATCCTCCCTATGCTTTTTCTCATTGGCAGACATTATGCAATTCTGTCGTGCATACTAGAAACTTCAAAAATGTCCATAGTGAAAACAGTCGAGACATTTTTTGCATACTTAACGAATCAGTTTGTTTACGGGCGAGCTGTTAAGGATATGAATGTAAGCGTTTATGTTTAACCTAACGTAGACTTAGAAAGGGTTATTGTCACAAACCTGTTCTGTTGCATTTAAACTACACCAAAATAAACTGCGTATCTGATTGTCGTGGTGAGGCGACGCCTGTTTTAGAACTGGACATCACTGTCTCTGGCTCAAGAACTGTTTTGATTTTCAGATGAGATCAATCAGCCTTTCTTTTTTTTAAATTTGAACAACATTGTGCCCTTTTTCATTGCTTTTGTACACACTGCAACCATAACCCATAGAGCTCTTCAATGAAGAGTGACTCTGCACCACATGACATGATAGACCAGTGACCTATTATACGTTACATTGGTTCTACGCTGGAGAGGAAGAGTTGCCTTCCTTAACCAGATGTGTGTTAGTCCTCTGATCAATCGGATGTATAGCTCCCATTTCCAGGTAATTTCAGGAAGCAATAAAGGCACGGATTGAGTTCAAGTGGTGTTTGGCGAATTTGGCTAACTTAAAAGATGGATATAGGGATATTGAACAAAAAAAAAAAAAAAAAGAGATAGGTAGAGCAATATTGTTGTGCAAACAGCTCAGTGGCGTAGTGGAGCTACCTGTAGGAATCATTGTCAGGAGTTTTAATGTGAACGTGTCATTCAAATCATATTACAGGGATACGGAATCGTGTCAGGGTATATGGGCGCTTAACGGGGTGGGTGCTTTACTTCATCATATATATCTATGTTCATACATCTGTATCGCAAAAAGACGACATTTCACGGAAAATTTATTTTTGTTATCATCGAATTGTTAATCAGTTTGCATAATGTACAAAATAAAGTATATTTTAAATATTTTAAGAGATATTTTGTATTTAACCATGAAATTTTATTTCTCCACACTTAGATCAAGCTGAAAGTATCATATGTCTGTATAGTATCATACTGAGAGTATACATAATTTTCTAGTGCTTTAAAATCTAACAGAGTGCTATAAGAAGGGATGGCCCTGTGGTGTGCCTTGATCACACGGTTCGGTTTCGGTGAGTGATAGGGTTCATCATTGCCAGTGTTGATGTGGTGGAAACTTTTTGATTGTGCCATTATTTCCTATTTGATAGTGCTTTTTCATACGCTAACAGAGTCAATGTTGGACGCTCTTTGTGATATTCGATACATCAATCCATCTCAGCTGTATTTCCTATGTTGGTGGTCAGACATGACCTGTGTCTTATTTTTGTCTTTGTATGTCTTCCAATTCAAATCATGTATTGTTCTGTTGTTGGTTCCTCTAAACATTTTTAGAAATAAAATTGGTAATTTTCTTTCTTTTCCTTCCTTCCACCCTCCTTTTCCGTCCTTTCTCTCCCTCCTCCTCCTAAATTCCTCCTTTCTTTCTTTGTTTATTTCATTCCGCAGCGTGTTCATTTTGTGTAAAATGTTCTGCCGTCCCTAACACTTATTGCACTAAAGTATACAATGCAGTATGCTAGTTTTGGCTAAAAACCACGAATTTGCAAAATAAAAACTACTAAAACTGATTTTTTTTAAAACAATACAAGGGATTTTTAAGAAATTTTAAATCATCACTCAAAACCTACTTAATGATAACAAAAATAATCTTGTGGATAAAAACAAATGTGCAGTTACGTGGTTTTTCCCACAACAGCAGCGCTGCATTGGTTTAATGTATCAACAGATTTGTAGTAAACCATCACTGTTTAATCACTCACCAAGTACCACTTAATTGTTATGTAGCATTTTACAGTTGTAGCATTTTATCAACTCAGTACTTTGTCTTAGTATTTCAAACATTTCTTGTAAATTTGGAATAATCATGTCGCCTTATTATGTGTGCATTACATTATACTCCAGGCAATGCCAAATATTAACCTACTAAGCACTGTTTCATACCTTAGGTTTTTACAAACAACTTACTGTTCTGCGATCCCTCTGGCTGGAGAGGTACAGTAGCATTGTGGATAGTTTCTGCTCTTCATGCCGTTTATCTGTAGGGAACATTGAATCAAAACTGTGAACTTCAAATAATACAAAAAGCATAATTTAAAATCGTACAGGATGAGATTCAGTGTTTCGAGAGAACTACATAGTCAGCTTCACAGGGAGGACAAGCTGGCACGCCCATAATTACTGACACATCTCATTTTCAATTCATTTTGCAGACTGAAAGGCTTAGCCTAGGTCTTGTGTGTAAACTGCCCCCGATGACATTAAAATAGCTATTTCAATACATACGCCCCCCCAATAATTGGCATGTCAGGTACACTTGAACATAGTGTCATTTGACTTTTTGTACTGCAGGTTATGTGCAACATGAAGTGATTATGCACACTTGTAATATTTTCTATTTTCATATGAGATTTAAGTGCTTTTTTGTACTCACTGACATCTTTTTTTCTTCCTTGCATGAAATGCAAGAGAGAGGAGGAAAAAAAATGTTTTTCATAAAGTATATTTGCATTTGGTACTCCAATAGTAAAACCAGTGGGCAAACATTATGTTTCATAATTTAATTTACAAAACTATGCCAAGTATTTAAAAGCTATTTTTAGAGTAAATCAAAAGAGAACTCATTCATTTCTTTTCCTTTAAGACATGCCTTTATCTTTGTATCTATAAATATGAGCATAATCCATAGTCATATGATTGTGCTACTGTTGTATGATACTGCAGTCTGATTCATAAATAAACTCTTTGCATGAAAGTTGTGTCTGTGATCAATTGGGGACATTTACAAGATTTGTTTCATGCTCTGTATTAGGTTACTGGGGGAAATAATACTTTTGTTGTTCTTTGTAGATATTATGAAAATACAGAATGTAATCTCTCAAATATAAATATTTTATACATGGTTTAATTTATATTTACGTATCTCAAATTAGCCAAAGTTTATGTCAAACAACCCACTATGGGATGGAGAATGATTAGGTATGTAGCCATATATCATAAAATACAGCCTACTGTTATATAGACGTTATGGAGCTATAACTGCATCATAGTTCATTTAACGTTGGTGATGAAAACAAGGCTATAAAAACACCTGTTGCAACAACAAATGATTATCAGTTCTATATAAATTATATATTATCAAACCTTCAGCCACATCATTTATTTATTGACATGTATGTAAACACACATGTTACACAGTTACATTAATTTAACATTGTTGAAATTATGACTTAATGAGTTAATATACGCTAATTTAATTAAGTATACTCCTTGAAAGAATATTTCTAAAAGCTTAATGACAATTTAATTTAAAAAAACTTTTCCATTTGGTACATCTGTTTACAGAATAACTGCATTAGCCCCAAAAAACAAAGTTAATGCTATCTTAAATACTGCATTAATCTGGTGCTGCCAGTCTACCAGCTTGGCTTGATGTAAAAATAACTTTAAAAAAAGAATAAGAGGCTCTTATTCAGCATAGTTACACATTTTAAAGCTACAAATATTTAGTTGTATTTCATGTAGTAGCCATGAAAGGTAGTAGCTAGCTAATGAACTGCTTTTCGTAACTGTAGGTCAACATGGCCGCCTGTGACTGTTGGTGACCATCTAGAAAAGCATGATATAACATGTTACATTTTCACTTTTCAATATATTTAATGGCTAAAAGGACACCACTTTTCACTTCTATAATGTTTACTATTACTATACTGTTGTTGTTACAAAATAATATGGCACTAATAACTACCATTTGACCGGTAGTTCTTCTTCTAACAGTAACCATGACACCCGCAGGAAACTCACTGATGTTAAACTTGACCATTCAAATTTGTAAAGTTTGCCAGTGTGTGGAAAAAAGGAATACTGTAGTTATAATGTAGTCTGGTTACATAGGAGATGTAATTGTCTGTCTTTTCTAATTATATAGTAGCTAGTACGTTTATTTTCTTTTGCTGTGGATTTATGGTGTCCTCAGAATGAAACTGTTCTAACTGCCCCTGTTCTTCAGACCTCACGTCCATTAATCTCCAGCTGTCCTCCCCACCACAGCTGTCTCCAACTCCAAGCCATACCACTGTAAGTAAACTACATATCTGTCATTACTGTACACTTGTACTACCGTCAAGCATGCTGGCCTCAGTTGCCTTGGGGAATAAGTAACTCCATTAATGGTCCAGTGACAGTTGTCCTCCTTGCACACGGACAGCATTGCATTCTTGACAACCACACCCTTGTTCTTGGAAAGAAGATTACACAGAAAGGAGTATAATACTTCTTATATTTAAATGTGTTTGTTGTAAACACCTGTAGTAGAGTCGCAAAGGATAACATATAGTGTTATATATTTATTATGTCCACAAGATGGAGCTAAAATATAAAAATACAATACCAAAAACACTAAAAACTCTGACTCTTCTCCACCAGAAGATGTGAGGGCAGATAATACCTTTACAGTTTCTAGTCCTTTTAAATATAGCATACATCTTGTCACTTTGACCCCATATCATTGTTAGTGCCCATGTGAAAGTCATTGTCACTTTATAAGCAGCCTATTCTTTTTACACTGTTTATATTAGAGTTGCACCATTCCAAACTAATAGGTTAAATAAATGTTAAATTCCAACAGGCTGCCAATTTCCTCTAAAATAAAATGCCAATGGTACTTTGTTGACTTTAATTTATATCCTTAATTGTTTCTTCTTTTATTAGACACATTGTGAAATTAATGTTAAACAAAATAGTTTGCTTGCTCTGCTCGCATTTCCATGTTTGGAGGTGAACAATAGTTGCTTAACTTTTCATAAATATTTACATCCGCAGAGAGGAGATCCTCTTTAGTGCACCTCTACAGCTGACCTTAAGTCAGTACTTTGGTAAGGGGACATTAAATCTTATATAGAGATAAGAAGGCTTAACCCTTAAGATTGTGTCAGTTGTGGCGTTTAAAAAAACTGATGAACCAGTTTTTTTCTTCGCATCATACAGTTGGATGCCCTATTGTTCAGCTGAAATGAACATAAACATACTTTTAATATAACACAAACTGTGTAATGATAATGTGTTAATGAACCATGCATTGCTCAAAGCATAATGAAGTTTTTTTCCGGCTCCGTGCTGAAAAGACCCCGATGTTGTAACACAGGAGCCCCTGCAGAGTCTGAATCACCCTGTGCCGCTGGATCGTAGCTTAACAGCTGATTCGATCCCCCTGCACTGGGAGCCCGACGCTTCCTGGCTATTTATGGCAGAGGCCCGTCTACCGAGGCCGCTCTCTTCAGCCCATACATGGTTGCTGTGGGATGAGGTTACCACGCCGATTTTGGCCCGCACTCCTCAAACCCCTTGGAGGCAATGTTGTGTCGCCTCTCACCGTCAGTGTAAACTATCAGACCAGTGTCCCAAACCTAGTTTACATGATTGGACATTCTAGAAAACCACAGTTTTGACTTTTGGAACAGTTTGAAAAATCACTCATTGTGGGAGTATCAGGCCGTTCTAGCACCCCTCTTGTGTATTTTTTTTATTCAGCTTCATCCCTGTCTCTCCCCTTCACCTCTCTCCTGCATACCCCACTCCCTCTCCCTCTCTCTCTCTCTCTCTCTCTCCCTTCTTCTCTTTCTTCATTGCTCGGCTGTTCCTGGACTGATTTATTTGGCCCCGTGCAGCAGAGGTAGTTGGGAAAGCACCAGGCTATATTTGTCGGCTGCTGAGGTTGACTTTGGATCCTCTGTTTGGGGTTTACCTGCTCACACCTGCGCCTCCTGCCTCCTCAGCATCTGAATAAGGAACTAGTAGTGAGACTTTTTAATTGGTAGTTTCGAATCTCAGAATTCTGCTGACGGGATAAATGGACTTCACCTGTAAAGCTTTTCTCTTAGTCCCTTAACATTGAAGCTAAAAAATTGTAAGTATTGTTTTGTCTTTAGTTTGATCTCATGCATGCTATGGTTTGTATTAAGATATATATTAGGTCAGCAAATAAGCAGACAGTTGTTTTATGATGAATCTGATAGCCATTCATCATTCAGCTTTGTGTTGAGTTGCAAAATGTAGACTTGCAGGTATATGCTAAGTAGATTATAGGACGTTATAGGTTGTTATGTTAAACTACTTAATTTACTTTTGATGTAAAGATATTTTTAATAATATTCTGGAGTCTGATAAAGTATTGAAAACATTTCTGAAGTATAACAAGATGTTTAAATGCACACAAGTTGTCTCAAAAAAAATAAAATATCTAGCAATAACTAGGTTAGCTTTCTGTCTTTTTGATTTTTAACCTTTTTGTTAATTAATTCTGGTCTAGTAGTAGGTATAAGCAGGTGCATTTTGTAAACCATAGGGTCATAGTCAAAGACAAAATCAGAATAACTTAAAAAAGAATCAAAGATAGTAAACGTCTGAAAGATTTGGAAACTCTTTCATCTAAATCATCTTTATTATGTACCAAACTACCCGGTAGTGGGTTCAAACTTTGGTGCCAAAGCTCAGCAGAGTGCGTGACTGGTGTCCGGTTTACATTTTCTCCCTTGGAGGACTGAATGTAGTGTCCCAACCAAACCTCCCTCTTGTTGCTGTGCGCCGTCTCAAGTAACCACAAGGGTATTAGCATTCCAACCTCCAGATTATGTCTGTATGGTAGCATGTGTGTGCAGCTGATCTTTCGTTTATGTGATGGGCTGGTGCGTTGTTCCAACAGCGGCCAGGCGTCATTTCTCCACAGTTCTTTGTTTTTTCACAGTGTGTGTGTGTGAGTGCATGTAACTCCGTAGGACAGTTGCTTGGTGCTCTGCACCTGCTGCACCCGTCAACATGAACAGACAGGTTTACTGTCCGTTACCAGGCTTGACCCTCTGACGCTGGATTCTGTTCATCTACATACAGTACCAGTCAAAAGTCTGGACACACCTTCTCATTCAACTACTTTGAAGAATCTAAAATATAAAACATATTCTGGTTTGTTGAGCATTTGTTTGTTTACCACATAATGCCATATGTGTTCCTTCATAGTTTGGATGTCTTCAATATTAATCTACAATTTTTTTTTTAAATACCATTGAATGAGAAGGTGTCCAAACTTTTGACTGGTACTGTATAAGAATATATATTTGCAATTATCACCAACCTACATACATACATTTGTTGAAGGCCATTTTTTTGTTAAAATAGTTTAGAATATTAATGCTTTGCTGCATTTTCTTGTTTGAACTTCTAAGCTTATCAGTCGGTCAGCAAATGGACATAAGAACAAAAGGCTTTCTACAACCTAGTTTCAGGTATGCTTCCCTTTAGCAAGCAAGTGCAGATCTGTGCCCTTTTTTACTGAAGGCAATGGTGAAATATAGCTCCTCTTTTATGCTGTTATGTTGGTGTTTAAAGATTAAAGATTAAACTCATTCAATATACTTTCTTTCACATCCTTTCCTCATTCTCCTGCCTCCTAATTAAAAGGAGAGCACGACTGGTGTTTGTATTCCACAGGTGTGTGTCCTGCTGAGTGTGGTCTCATGCTCCAGTGGACTTGCAGCTCGTACTCAGCACTGTGGAAACAAGTCTCGCGATACAACTTGTGTGTGCGGGCTGAAAAACATTCTCTCGCGAGAGTTACCTAACGCATGTGCACCGGTTTGTTTGTTTGTTTGTTTGTGTGAGAGAGAGTAGTGACACTCACCTGAAGCCTTGAGAAGAATAGCTGTACAATGTCTTATATCCAAACTAATAAAACTCCTGGGGCATTTTTGGATATTAAAAATAACCAGGGACTTTTCTGGAAAAGTGTTCAGGCTCCATTCAGGAAAAATAAGCATTGGACGAAGCTGAACTTTAACCTTACCATGACGTGTTGTAATGTAGTGTTTGAAGGAGATGTTTTCACAGCAACATGAAATAGATAATGGAGAGGGAATTATACACCAAGCAACTTAAAAAGTAAAGTTGCCAATGCCAACATTTTATCATCACTAAAATATAAAATATTTTCTTTTTTTAACATTTGAATTGTGTGTTTTTATGTAATAAACCAATATATATATATATGCTTTTCTTTAAATAAATAAAAGCATATAGTTGAATATTATAATAAATATTTTAGCTAATTAACTATAGACCTATTCAAAATATTCTGATAAATAATCATTCAATCGGGATATTTCCAGATTTTATATTGTGACATTCCTTGTAACATCAGCGATGATGGCCACTGCATCCATGCCCCTAAATTGATCCTGTATTTTAAGATATTCATTTTTACTTATGTGACACATATAACTAGTATTTATCTTTATCTGGTATGTTGTGGCATCATTTTTTTTATTATTTATGGCAACAAGTATGCTGGTATTGCACAGTAATTGGTTGTTATGGTACTTAATGGATGTTTCCGAGATATATTTCAATATAAATGAAATTCAGTCAGTTAAAAGAGAATTATACAAGATTCAGAGCATAGCAGCAAACAACTATTTGCCAAATTTAAAGATATGGTTGAATAATATCTAAATGAGCAGAGAATGAAGTCGCTCTCCCTTTGTTTAAATTGTTATCCAAGCTTCTACGTAGTTTGTTGACATTGAGTGCTTCTATTGCATGTTTTTCACCCACAGAAGAAGCGTAGCACCAACTGTCTGGTTCCCCCTCAGGTGATCTCTGTTAGTTCTGTCAGCTTGTTTGCTGTTGTTTGACTCTTAGCGCCGTATCACTGTAAGCTACGAGCCGCCAGCTCAACCGTCGCCATGTTGAGAGCCAATGAGAGGCAATCCAATCTCGTATCTTGCACCTTTAAGGTTGTCTTTTGAAAAACAACTAACACACTGGTACACACAGCATAAAACAAGAAGTACAAAAACAACAAGTCAAATAAAGCACTTAATATCTTGAAATACAATCAATGGTTGGTACTATGGGGTTTAGTCGTTCTATAAGTGTTTAGAAGGCTGTACGGGGAAGAAGTATGTCTTCAAACAGAAGGAAACAAGACATCCAAATCCTCAAGTGACCATTTCTGGCATGAAATCTTCCTCTTCCTCCTCCTTCATTCTCTGCACTCCATCTCTGTTCCCTTTCCCTCCCTCTCTCCTGCTCTGTCTGAGAGTTGCAGAACTTCTTAAGTGTCTCTCATCAGCAGCAACACGCTCTCTGCTCATCGATATCCATATAAGAGCAGAGCAGGCAGATTTCTGTGTCGAGCGTCAGGCAGAGTTGATGCAAGGCAGCAGAGAGGAACGCGGATCTGGATTGAAAGAGTAAATGTTTAAGAGAGGAGGAAGGATGAAGGTTCCCCCTCTGCTGCCTCTTGCTCTCACTTGACCCATGTTATTTTGTGTGTGACTGCGTGTGTGTGGGAGACTTGGGATCATATACTTCCTCTGCATATGTGTGTGCATGTGTTTATATTAGCGCATGTGTGTCTGTGTCTCAGTGTACATCAGCGCATTTGTACAAGCAACCCTAAACAGAGTCGGGTTCTCCTAATAAAGGCAGGCTAGCTTTGATCACAGTGTCTGCTGCAGACCAAAGTGCACAGATAGAGCTGGGTAATATATTGATATATAATATTATAATCATGATATTATACATCAATATAATGATATGAGACTAGATATCTTCTTAGATATTGGATATCGTAATATTGTATAAGTGTCTTGTCCTGGTTTTTAAGGCTGCACTACAGTAATTTGGTGTAACTTTTTGAATTTACCAGACTGTTCTAGCTGTTATATATTATTCGTCTTTACCCAGTCAATATATCCAATAATTATTCATCAAAAATCTCATTGTGTAAATATTTAGTGAAAGGATCAGTGGTCAAACCCCCCAAAACTTGCCAGATTGTGTGGGCCTGAAGTAAAGGCCCAATACAACCTCAGTCTTTGCAAATCCTTCACTGTTTTTTTACTGGGTACAATAAAGTTTTGGATTATCAAAAAAGCCAAAGTGTCTCTAGTAGGGTCGGACACTTAAGTCTCAAACAACTGTTACTACAACTGACATACTAAATTCCATTATCTGAATATTGTACATCACATTTACACCAAATGAGTTGTCTCTTCTATCCATTTCTCTCACCTGGCAAAGTCAAAATGCACCTTTCGTTGAGTTAATCTATGTAATGCTAATGTATCATGTAATGATACAGCATGATCGTATGTTTAATTATTAGGTTTCTGTGCCAAAATAACTGATAAACTGTGCGGGCAATAGCTGCAGGAAAATGCCCAGGATGACTGTGAATCCATCCTTTTGTGATACCTGTTTGTTGGTTAAATATTGTAGTTAAGTCCTGTTAAAAGAGAAGTCTGTGCTCAACTCCAGTCAGTCATAATGTTGGTCACATAAAGCACTGAGCTCAGTAAAAGCTCAGGCTGCTTAAAGACCCACTGAAACAATGGATCATGTGGTTTCCATAAGGAAAAAGTCCACAATGTATGACCAGTGTGCTGCTGAGCTTCAGAGCTTAAAGTTTGATAAGCAGAGAGATGCTTTGATGCTGAGCCACATACCTCGTGGTGTTTACTTGATGTCCTGGGTGTTGAGTTTTATTGACTGGTTTGTACATCCAGTGAAGCAAGAGGAAAGAGTTTCACATGTTTTATTTGTCTGTGACACCTCAGACCAATCGACAAATAAAGTCAGAGCGAGTGATCTGGTTGGTGCAGGTTTTTTTGTAGCTGATGAACACATCAAGATCAGGAAACAATCATCATTTGACAGAGAGATGAACCCGACAGTTGATGTGGTGAGTGATAATTGTGAAAATGCTAATTTACAGGTTGCAGGCCTTTCAGTCATATGATTTATGTATTGATAAAAAAAAAAAATTTAGTTTTTTAAAATCCCCAAATAGTGATCCTTTATTCTCACAATGTGTTTTTATTAACATTGTTGTTTTCTCTCTTTTCCATGAGGATGGAAAGCGTCTTTACATTCAGACATTTACAGTTACGCAACAAGAGCTTATTAATCGTACAAAAATGGAAAAAAGTAAAAAAACAGAGAAAGTTGCAGATTATGCAAGTGAGATAGAAGTCTTTTAAAGGTGCATGGTGTAGGATTTGGAGCCATCTAGTGGTGAGGTTGCAGATTGCAACTGAACCTTCTCTGCTGTGCCAATGTTGAAGAAGAACTACAGTGGTTGATGGGAAAAAAAACGTCAAAAACGTGAATTTCCCTATCTAGAGCCAGTGATGAGTTTGTCCTTTCTAGGCTACTGTAGTTACGGAGTTGCCGGCTACACACTTTTCTTTAAATGGCTTTTTAAAACATCCAACCCGCAAATTAAAGAGCTGATTTATCAAGAAATTTGTGTTAACTTAGATAGTGAAGGAGGTCTGTGTACTGGTCATGAGGTCGCACCCACCCATAGTCCACCTCTGTTTTGTTACTTGGAAGGCTTTATGTGTTCTGTTTTATGCCAGTGTGGTTTACTTCCAAGAAAAGCTTCATGAAAGACACGTCTCCTGTTTTGAAATTGTAAAAAGCATGCAAGCGGTGAGACAGAGAGAGCGAGTGACGTATCATTCATCATGTTTGTTGTTGCACTGTCATAGGAGGAGGGGTAAAGAGAAAGATCAAAAAAATAAAAGTGGCAAGGAGAAAGATCAGTGAAGAAGATTACGAGAAAAGAAACACAAAGAATGCAAGAAAGAGAGAAGGAGAAAAGGAGAAGAGGAATGAAAGGGAGTTAGGCGAAGGTGGCGCTGCAGGGTTGAGTGAGATGGGTGTCATGGATGACAAATCTGGGGAATGAAAAGGAGAAGGAGTAAGAAAACAAGGCAGAGCAGCGAGCAGGAGGGGAGACGGTCCCTCTGGTAAACACCGACAGGCCGACCGACAGGGTGACCTCTCCCCGAGGCAACCACTCACAACACATGTTGCCTTATTAGGGGCGTCAACAGGGAGCGGAGGCCGACTAGAGAAAGGTGGGGGGTGGAAGGGTGGGGGTTGTGTGTGAAAGGGTGAGAAAAAGCAGCAGACAGACGAGGAGGCGAGACTTAGACTAAGAGTTCAGACGTGTGTGACAAGAGTAAAAGAGCTGGTGTTTTTATTAGCTGCTCCATATTCAATAAAGTTCAGATAGCTTTTAGAATAGCACGGAGTCACATCACCTGCTGAGGTTTTGCCTACTTCTGTGTGTGATGCACACTATGATTTGGATCCTTTGTTAACAAATGTTGGAACTATGACAATGTATTTTTTTACACCCAGTCTCAGGGCATAACACTTCCAGTTTTATCAGTCAGACAGGTTTTGTTTTTGGGGGGAATTTTGAGTTAATAGGAAGTCGACTTTGTGTTACGTTTGTTTTTTAGTTTCTTTGTTTCTGGGTTTTACTGGTTACATATCCAACAAATAATGATGTTAAGACCAAATGCACCCGCATGCATACAGGTACATATGTATAGTACTGGGATATTTTTTCAATTTATACGTTTTTTAAAATTTATTCTTAACTTCTGCTGTTTGAGTTCGGAGGGGATGTGAGCGCATGGATTTTGATTTGGTAGTCCCTATGATATACTTTTAGATTTGTAAACAATTGGAAATTTCAGGAAAGACATTAGTAGTTGGTAACTAAAAAGATGAACATAAAATGTCAGGAGGACTCTTATTCTCTATTTTCATCTTAGGGAGCATATGGAGAAAAGAGTATTAAGGACTCAGTCTATGATGCGATGACTGGTCATGTGACTGTTTGACACTAAAGTGGGTTTTGTTGTCTATTAGATGAGTCTGTGTGTTGGTGTCTGACTTCTGAGAATGAAAAGGTAGAGGAAGACAGTAAATATGAGAGTCATGATGACGAAGGGCAGACACTGAATTCAATGACACCCCCAATTAATAAGTTGTTGTCATTTTTACAAGATTTTTAACAACAAAATCCTCGCAAGTGGTGTTGCGTTGAATAAGAAAAAATTCCAATTTGGCAGTAAATTATGAATAAAGTTATACTGCGGCGCATGTGACAGCTCAATAAAGACTTTCTTACTGGCTGAACTTGCACCAAGACAAGGCTCTCAACCCAAGAAAAGAAAATTGCTATTGGGCTGATGTATGTCTTTGAATATAACTGTCCAAAAATAAAGAATATATATATATATATATATATAAAAAAGACAAGGCTGTCAGTAAAAACTATTCAACCTCAATGAGTCGTTCTCCCGATGGCACGCTGGATTTTATGATCTGGGACTCCATATGCATTTAAAAATCAAAAATGAACCAGCTGACAACTTAATGATAGTAGTATTAATGCAATTTCTGGCTTTAGTTTTTGAAAGTGTGTTGTGCCATCATGGCTGGAGCACGTCTGATGTGTGCGTGCGTTAAGGATACCATCTGACTCCCATCAGCCCTGGACCCCATACCACCCCCTGCAGCCCTGCTGGCAGCCTCCTCCAATCCTGTTCCAGAGTTTTTATCATCAAGGCTAATTTCTGCCTGTAATCTGATTAGGGCTCTGAGCTGCTTTGGCACCCTTCTGCGCTGTCTCTCCCTCTCAGCTCCTCTCGCGTGTGCACACACACACACACACACACACACACACACCGACACACTCACACACACACACACACACACACACACAGATCACGTATGACAGCCAATCTGGGAAGGCTGTAGCTTGCTGTGTAGCCGGGGCAGTCACTCTGCTGTGGCCCTGTGCTTGTCCGTCGCTGTGTGTCTGTGTATGTGTGTGTGTGTGGTTGTGTGTGTCACCACCTCCATCCCTGCCTGTCTCAGCTTGCCGGTTGCAGCCTTCGCCTCCATCGCTGCCTCTTCTGCTGTCCACCGCTGTGACCGGAGAGGGGGGAGTCTAACAGCATCCTTCTTCTCTCCTCCCTAAACATGTTTCGAAACCCATGGATCTCTAGTTACCATGTGAACCATGAGCAGCCAGGTGGCCAAGGTAAGGCCTTTGAAAGGGGGAAGGCTTGGTCAGGACTCGCTTAGCCCACTTGAGTACCCTTAACTCCCCAGACTGCTTGGGGGGGACTTTGCTAATGCAATTTAGCTCCTTACTGAGATAGATGAGATAGTTGGTGGCTGTCAGTGATAACAGTAGGAAGGGGGGATTCGGTTCAGCAAGACGGGCTGTGAGGCTGTGAAGTTTCCTGGTGGACTCCTTTTTTTTGCTTCTGGTTGCTTTGTTGGATCCGATGAAACGAGGATTCATGACGCGTGTAAGAGTTGCTCATCTCCGTTTCATGCTTTTAAGGATTTTGGGATAATACAAAAAGATGCAGAAGGTTTAAATCTATCGCTTTGGGTATGAATGTTAGCATCAGGCTGCTTTGAATGAATGAATGAATGAATGAATGAATGAATGAATGGGATGTGTTGTTTCGATCATTTTTACTACACATTTAGTGCCGTGTATTCAACAGGAGTGTGCTTCTATGTGCTCTCTCTTGTTTCCTCCTCTCTGATGTTCTACCTTGTAGATGCACTCTATCGTTGCCTTCTTAACAGATTGTGTGCAAGCGAAAGGCCCAAGTCACACAGGAAGTCTATTTCGCTCCTGAATATTTATAGAAAATCCCTCTCCTCACCATGCTCACTTTTGGACCGTCAGCAGCCTAAGCTGCTCTCTGGCACCGTCAACCTTGGGCCTTGTGTGCTGCTTGTTTTGTTGACAACCTGCAGGCGTTTCCAGGGAAAGCCGGACAGGCTTCAGTACGAGGGGCTTTCCAGACAGATAAACAGGCAGATACATTTACACAAGGCTCCCACAGGCTCCAAATATATGACAAAATAAAGTTTCAAGACCTCCAACCCAGACTTCTGGCCTTGTTTGTTACTAATTCTGACTTGTGTCATCGCTTCCACCAAAACATGTCACTTTAGAGACCTTGAATGTCCCCGGGTCACTACACGAGACACTGCTCTTGAACGTCTAGGTGATCGTTAGGATTCTACCACCACACAAACGTCCCCTGCAGTCTTTGGAGGCCAAAATAGGCCAGAGGTGTTCTGGAGGTGTCTGGAGCAGTAACCTGATCCGGCTCCTATACTGGGATTCAACTTTACAACAGGCTGCTGTTGCTGTGACACGAGAGGGAGAGGGTCAACTATCAGTTAGGAACTGGATTTGAACTTTCTGAGTAGCCTTTTTCTCAAACTGAGGCTGGAAATGTCCTGTCAGATCCAAACAGAACATTGTTGCTTCTCCTAAAGGACTTTTCAGTTGCATATAAAACCATTTAAAATCTAATTTAACAGCATTGTATTACATCATGTATCAAAATCATAAATCATTTGTGTTAAAATGACAATTTGAAAAGGTAAACGATAGAGTTATGCTGCTTATGCTACAAAGTGGACAAAGTTGTTTTTTGCTGGACAATCATATATAGTCTGAATGCTTCTATTCTACTTTTATTTGAATGCTGTCTTTGACAGCTGTAATAATAATAATGATAATAATTATAAACTCCATTTATATAGCACCCTTTATACAAGAAATGCAGCACAACGTCTTTTACAGTAAAGGAAGATCGACATAATTGTGTACAATTAACAGCCTATTTGGTACCTAGGCATCTGAGGCCTGAAGCAAACACAGACCATTCAATTACAGGTCTCAATTAAACTGAAATAAACATTTTTCAGCCAACATAAAGTTAGCATTTAAAAAGAATAAGTAGATCTACTATACTTCCAAATGCCAGATATATACAGTTCATTTTGACCATGATAACATGTTCTGATGCTCCCACTGTCTGCACAGAGATACTGAATAATAAAAGGTGGAATGTAGATAATCTTTTTGACTGAGCGTTGTTTCTCTTTTCAGGGTTTGGACCTAAAACTCGGAACAAGCTTTGCAGCTCAGCCTCATTGCCAACAGAGGCCTTAAGGTGAGTTTTTTTGTTTGCAATCACAAAAATTACATACAGAAAGAAAGCATAAGATAAGTCTTTATTGATTCCAAAAGGGAATATTCAGATGTTACAGCAGTACAAAGACATAAATAAATGAAAATAAGTAAAAAAAAAAAAAAAAAATGTTTTATTTTCTAAGAGCATTTACGTTTTGCTCATTTTTGCTCTGTCATCATGCAGGGCATATGTAAGGATATTGGCTTTACTGCAGCAGAGAGCTTTAGCTTATCATGCGCTGTAAGCATTAAAAGCTGGAGATGCCTGGAACAGCTTATCCTAAAGACACTTTTTTGTTCACATGGCATTAGAGCCATAATACCGCCTTCAGGAGGACTTTGCACCCAAGCTCCTTTTGCATTAGTTTACAGAGTTGCCTCTGGTTCTTCAGCCGCCTGGCAGAAGGAACCATATTATACATTTGTACATAAACCCTGAGTGTCACAAGCAGTTTACATTAATCTGGTCCTTTATCAGTAAATATTCATCACTAGATATTTAACAGTAAAGAAAACAGCACTGTTTAATCAATACATTAAATAGTTTGTTTTGCAAAGAAAAATAAATCAGAGTTTATTTATCCTGGTGTGTGTGACCAGTTGATTGTGACATGTAATGACATTAAGGGAAGTCCTCGATTATCTTTCTAACTGGAGGAGAGTCAGGACTCGATGACCTCGTTCTTAAGCTGGATCCTGGAGGAAGTAACACCAGCTGAGTTTCTCCTCTACCTGCCATCGACTCTTTAAGTCAAGGCGTTTGAGGCAGAGTTGTGTGGACAGCGGAAATAAAAAAAACTAGGCAGAATTTACTGTTGGAGAGGATTACAGTTTAGCTACGTTCAGCATCACCTCTTGTATTACTGCACACTTTAAATTAAAGTCACTGCTCTTCCTCCTATAATTAACATTTATTTTTGAGAAGGATGTATTTAATTAAACATATATTTTCTTTCATTAGGAATTAAGAATGTAATAAGTTTCATCTTGATGGCAGGTTTGTGACTCTGTCTTCTCGTTCAGTTTTCAGAGTGACTTCTCCCTGGGTGACAAGACCAGCTTGGTCAAGAGTGTTTCAGATACAGATGCCAAACTTCTGGCTGTCCTTCCCAAGGGTGTGCATTGGCTCGAATCACACACAATAACTCAGAAAAGATCTGATGTGTTTTATTTTCATGTTACAGTATATACATTTTTTCTCTAATATTCAGTTTCAGAGTTGAAGAAATACTTTGAGGGAGCTGTCACAAAGGATTTGGGAATGAACAGGTATCTTCAGAGCTCACTATTTTCACAAATATTTAAATAAAAAAAAAAATAACTAGCTGCTGCCCTTTAACCTCTGCCTTTTGCCTCTCGACAGGAAGGAGAGGATAGCCCGGCGCCTGGAGGGGATGGAGAGTGATGCTCCCCCTGCGCTGGTGCCCGGCGGTTTGGTCGCCAACAGGATGCTGGAGGAGGATCCTCCGCGGTACACCCGCGCCTCAGATCCCTGTGAGCCCTGTGTGATGGGTAAGCATGGCACGGTGCACTGCCTAAACAACTGATGCTGCCTTAAGTGGACTTGGATTGACTCTGCTGATATGTTCTAATGTTGGAAAGAGAACGTTTGTCACACAGTATTTGTTAACCGTATGATTTATCGATGTTGCCGCCTATACATGACAGCTTTTACTGCGTGTTTATTGAATGTAATGGTGTGACTCAAAATGAGAAAACAAAAACGTTGCATGTTTTTGCATTTTGCAAGATGTGAATTTGCTAATTGATATGAACATGACTTGTCTTGATAGAATAATGCCACATTTGTGTCCTGTGGGATAGAAGGTGCATGGACCCCAGAATTCATCTGACCAAGGGGAGGCCATTACTTCAATGCACAAAGAGGGGGTGGGGGGCATATGCATAGTAACAGAGATATTCCTTTATAACTGATATATGAGCATTGAGTAATGCTTAAATGCTTACATTTTTTTTTCATAATACATTTATTGATTTAACCATGCAATAGCCTTAGCCATTAAATAATACAGCAACATAAGGCTAATGTTTGCAATCACACAAAAAATATATATTTTTATGAACAATTCTCTGTCAAAATCATCACGGGGAGGCACAAAGAAACAGCAGTGTGCGGCTTGCAGCTCTCTCTCTCTCTGTGAGTTAAAAAATACTGTGAATGGTTAATATATATTTATTCCATTTATTACTTTGTGAACTGTAGCTCAATTTCAGCTTCCATATTTGTTTCCTCTACATTTGCCTCTAAGTTAGCGCCATCTGATATTTCAGAAAAATACGTTGTCCAGTCTAAATGGTGACTTGGAGGTTAAACGTTATTTTTCAAGTCAGAAACTGGTAATCAAATTAACTCCCACGTGACATGAATGTGGCTCGATTATTGGTCCTCAAGGAAAGTTGTTGGAACGTAATGGAGCGTCTCCTCTATTCACCACAGTGAGGCGCTACAGCAGAGAGGAGTTGGAGACACCCCAGAAGCAGCTGTCATCTCTAGACAGATCACCTCAGGTCAAAGGTGGCGTTGGCACCGGCCGTCAGGAGCCATTGTTGGTGTATGTTGACCCAGTAACGTTATCCACCTCCTCTACACCCACTTCTGGCCCCGCAAACCCCGCCAGCCTCAGTTCCAAGGCTGAACGCATCGCCCGCTACAAAGCCGAGCGTCGCCGCCAGCTGTCAGAGCGTTACGGCATCCTCCTGGATCAGGAGGCGGACATCGATTTCACACCACGCTACCGCTCTCGGCGTGACACAGACACCTCAGACCGACAATTGTCTGCCAGGCGAGAGGGAGACAGACAGGAAGCTGAGGAACAAGGACGGGAGCCCAGGGTGCCATATCGTGCTGGAGTGGGCAAGGTTTACATGAGGACACACCCAGATCCCGCACCTGTTTCCACCTCCAGCCCCGCCCACTCAAACCAAGCCCCTCCCCTCACACAAGAAAGGCCCAGAAGATTTTCGGAGCGAGAAAGAGCGATGAACATGGAGAACCACCGGCGGGGTGCGGGTCAGGAGCGCTCCATCGCTTCTAGATCCAGAACCCAGGAGCAGCATCCACCCCAGTCCCAACAACAGCAGCAGCATCAGCACCACCAGGACGCCGCCCATCAGGAGTCAAGCCCCGCCTCCACCAGGGATTACAGCATCGCAGCGGTGCCCAGCTCCCCTCGCACCGCCCGCCGGGCCTCCCTGCCCTCCACTCGCTACGGCATCTCACCTGGAGATTTGTTCATAGAGCAGCAGGCCCAGAGCATCCTCAACAGACAGGGGTGAGTTTGTCATGTGTCAAGTGTTTGATATATATTGGACAGCTCTTACTCAAGATTTGATAGTATAAAAATGGTTAAGATTGCATACCTGCTTGTTCAGCGGTCGCCATGTTGAGAGCCGTTGAGAGTCAATAGAAATGCTCCCAATTTTGGAATTAGCTCCTTTAAAGTATAACATGACACAAGAATTAGGAACCATTATAATTGGTTTTCTTTTGTTTTACTCTATGCAGAAACTCTTCAGCTCTTTTTTAAATACTAAAATGGCCAAATCATCACCACAAGCCATTAAATTCCTCTCTGGGTGGTTCTATCTACTGTGTAATGCTGCCCATGGAGTGCTCTTACCATTAGAAGACTGATGTTGTGTCTACAGTGTATTTTTAGACTACATGTAGAGAGTTTAAACCACATAAAACCTGTTTTCCTGACAGTATAAACACTCATCCACTGGCTGCTAATCACTTCCAAAAGGAGCATGCTAAACATTTGTTTATTTGATCATTAAAAATAGCTTGCTATATATACTTAAAACTCGACCATAATCGACAAAGCGATACTGTGAGATATTCATGAGCTTGATGCGGTTTGGGCTGTCTGCTGAGCTAACTAGCCTGCTGCGTTTACCACTGTGCCAGTAATAAGGATCTTTCTAGACTCTGGGTCCAGCTCACATCACATCCTGCTCCAGTTTCACATAGAAAGGTGCTCTGGGGAGCTCATCAGCGAAAGGTTGCAGGGCCGCAGGGTAGATTGCAGGGTTGGTTTTTGGAGGGGGATATGATTTCCCTGCTTGCCCGAGCGGTAACCCCGATTTAACAGCAGCCTGGTTCACTAGCAAAGAGTTTATGTCACTTTCTATTAAAAACTTGAATACTGCAAAATGGATGAGAATTTTAATATTCTTCAAATGAAGTCATTTAGAAAGAAAGTGACACGATGACATTGAAGCAGAGACAAGTGACATAATAACCTATAAATAATATAATGAAATTCATAAAAAAGTCACACTTTGATGACAGATCTTTGATCACAAATTTTAAACTGATCCTGTAACCAATAATCACACTGCTCAACATCTGTAACATGTTAAATAACCATGATTAAGGTCAGCCTATCCACGCTTCTCACTTTGCTCTGATCTTTGAGGGGAGTGATCAGAATTTTCCCCTCAGGGTTTAACACTGTCACCACATCATCTTTTAGCCTGGCCGCCCTGTCACAGAGCGACTGGTTTCTCAACACAGACTCAGAGAGTGACACTCAGACAGTCTTCAGCTGCCCTCCAAGGTACTGTCTGCTCAGGATGCCGCCAGTAAAAAAAGACCTCACAGACCCCTGTAGTCCACCGGGTACATGTGTTCAAGCTGGCTGTTGGCTGCTGATTCATTCTCTAATCTCTTTCAAATATTATTAGTCGGTCATTAAAACTGATAAAAGAGGTTATAAATGTCTTCAAAACATTCTTACAGGTCATTAAACGGGTCAAATATTCTGAATTCTGGAGAAATTCTGTCATAATACATATGGAAACACCTTAAAAAGAGTAAAGTAACAAGACAATAAGCCAGCTTTTTAAAAACACGTTCTGGGTGGACATGCAGCTAACTCGTTCCAGTAGATATTCCTTCTAACAGTAAAGTATTTCACTCAGTAATACTTCCCTTATTAACTAGAGACATTGACTCCCATTTAACAAGTGTTTCAAGTTTGTGGATCAAAGTAGGATTTACATTTTTCAACTGACAAACTTTCATCCCCTAACTTGGTCCTAATATTTATTCATCAAAAGATTCACTGAATACATAAACTCATTTTCATCTTTTGGAGCATTAGTCAAACAAATTTATTTTGCCATCATGACTTTTATTTATGCTATAATCTTACCACATTTCTTAAAATCACTGTCAAAATAGCAAACTAAGGCCGCGCCTGAAAGTAGGCAGAATAGTACCCTCCTTAAGAGCTTTTTGATAATGGTGGCAGAATGGTGAATTCATAACTACATCCCATTGAAAATCAAACTAAAAAGTGTTTTGGTTAAATTATTGTTTCACTAATAGGCCTTACCAACTGCCATTTTTGATCTCTTAAAATATGGTAAAAGAACAGTCTTTTCTATCTCAATACTTTGTCCTTGCAGGAAACAGGGGTAATTGACCCACTTCTCCTACAACTCTTCTGTCACATAGGTCCGATCACGTTCTACAAACATACCCAGAACTCTGTAAAACTCACCATTTGCTCATCAGCACAATACCATCATTAAATTGGTTTTTGACTGTGTGTGGCCGCGGTTTCATGAGCAGTTGAGTGGAGTTAGTGAACCAGAGTTGACGGGGTGACAACATTAGTCAGCTCGATGCCCTGACCCAGTCATTCGTAGACCCACCGACTCAGCACTTGTCAGCTGATGCCGCAATCACATCCCCCTTCCTCAGATTCTGGCCTGTTAGCCCCTATGAAATTACATCTGAGTACCCTGGCAGTGACTTTGACAATGTTATTGCATAAGATAATACACACATTTCTCCCTGTATGTATGTTTAGAAATCACCTGATAAGTTTTTTGGGCTGAAAGGATTCTAGAGAGACATAAATTACCAGAAATCTTTTTTTTTTCTTCCTGGATTCTTTGCCATTAAAGTCCCTGAGTATACATGTATTTCTGGACTGGACTGTGGCCCAGATCCGTGTCATAGCCAACTTGCTGATAGCCTGTGAAAGGATGGAAGCCCATGGCCAGCCTTTGAGCTGTATGGACAGGTGAAATTCATTGAGGCAAGGTCTAGCATGTTGAGACAAACCTTTATAAGATTAAGTAATATAGGAAGAGCCAACACACTCTTTCTGAAGTCTATTTGTTGGTATAGTCTGATTTGTCTCAAAAGAGGATATTCTGATCATTTTCTAACTAGTATGTCCCATGTATGCCAATCGGCACCGACATGTCTTTGTGGCCTTATCAGCTGCTTATGCTAGCTAGCATTAGTTAGTACTCATGTAGCACGAGCACTGTGTAAGTCCTTCATGCCATGTCAGATAAAGCAGAGGCCCATCAATTATGTCTGGCTTAGTGGTCTACAATGAGATTAGAGCGACCTTTGGCTACCAGGGGTCAAAATGTCGTAGATGAAAATAGTTTGGCTTACTTTTTTGGCACGGAGACATCAGAGAGAGAGAGAGAGAGAGAGAGAGAGAGAGAGAGAGAGAGTTGTTTGAACTAAGAAACCCAGGGCATGCTGCTACTTGACCTTGTTGCAAATCTACTGTAGGATTTGGGAGCCCAAGTTTGTCCCATGATAGTCTTGTGTCATAAACTTTTTATGTCAAAAAGGTTTCACAATTTTTAGTGGGAATTAAGTTTGTGCAAAATTGAAATCAATCACGTTTTTTTGGGATTTGAGCTGCAGTAGTTAAGTTTGTCTGCCCTACTTGCTGCCTCCCCAAGCAGCATATCGTTGTTTAACACCATGCAGCTTAAGCAAAATATGTAGTTGGATAGCAAAATTTTGGATTGTATATTTTATCATTAACCATCCCTTGTGTCCCTTCCGAATAAAGGCTTGCTATATGCTCTTTAGTCACCTCTTGTTTGATTTGAGTTTTGAGATCGGAGCATGTCGAAGATCTTTAATTGATCTGGAATCTCAGTGTCCCCTATTCATTTATTTCCCAAAGAATCCGGGTAAGGGAACGATTGTCCAGGGATGAAACTGTCCAGAGGCCCCCCGACTGGAGTCCAGATAGGAACCAGGGTAACAGACAACGTACTCAGGGGAACTCTGCTCCGTACAGCCCACAACGCTCAGAACCCACCCACCAAAGGACCGTTCCCCAGCCTCAGCCAAGCTCAGGCCTCCATCCTGCCCACGGCCAAACGGCTTACCCTCCCTCCGTCACTGAGTACCAACACTCTGGCCCTGCCGTTGACTCTCAGCCCTATTTGGCCATCCCTGCCCCAGTGACCGCTGCCAAACTTCCTGGACCTCCTGAGGTGCAACCAAGAAGGAGAGTGAGTGCCGACCAAATCCATGCCGCCCAAAGGGAGGCAAGATTGGAGGCCAGGCAGGCCCTGAAGGAAGAGGTCCATACAGAGGGCCTGCTGAAGAGCAGGAAAGCCGTTTTGCCCTCGGAGATCCGCAGGAGGGAAAAGAGTGTGGATGACCCTCACAGGGGCCGGCATGAAGACATGGACTGGCAGAACTACAGCCCAGAACAGAGGAGGATCAGTCGAAGTGAGGAAGACTGGGATCGGGAGAGACCGAGGGAGAGGGGGAGGGTAAGAAATGTGGAGAGGATCAGAGAAAGAGGGAGAGAGCATCTCTCTAGCCATGACAGCCAAGAGGAGAAAGTGATTAGATCTATGCAGCCTTCCCACGCCTCTGTACTCCAGGAGCCCAGACAGCATCAATCCTCGGAACCTGTGTACCATCAAGAGCCACAAATTCAGCAGCAAGAGCCCCCAACGCAACCACAGTATGAACCCAGAAAGAGACAACATGTTGCTCAAATTCAACAGCAAGAACCTCCAATGCGGCATCAGTACGAGCACTCTAGACAGATGCAAGAGCCTCAGAAACAACAGCACTCTCAAAGACAGCAGGAGTGTGAGCTCCAAAAACAAGAACCTCCAATGCGGCATCAGCACGAGCACTCTAGACAGCCGCAGGAGCCTCAAAAACAACAGCACTCTCAAAGACAGCAGGAGTGTGAGCTCCAAAGACAAGAACTTCCAATGCAGCATCAGTACGAGCACTCTAGACAGCCGCAGGAGCCTCAAAAACAACAGCACTCTCAAAGACAGCAGGAGTGTGAGCTCCAAAGACAAGAACCTCCAATGCAGCATCAGTACGAGCACTCTAGACAGCCGCAGGAGCCTCAAAAACAACAGCACTCTCAAAGACAGCAGGAGTGCGAGCTCCAAAGACAAGAGCCTCCAAATCAGCAGCAGGACTCCAGGAGAAGTCAACAAAATCCCCAACCAGACTTTGAGCCTCAGAGGCAGCAGCAGCGGCCGGACCCATCGGGGAACCAGATGTTTGACTCGGCCATCTATCTCCAGAAGGGCTCCTCTTTGCCGCAGGCCAAACAAAGAAGCACGGAGATGAGCGGAGGGCCCAAACCCAAGATAAGAATCCGCGCCATGTCAGATATAGGCATAAGCGAGCATTCTACCATGTATCGTATGGAGAGGGCGGCGGCCAACAGAGAGACGACGAGGGCCGTCCCTCCAACAGGGATGTCTAACGGAGAGATGGGCTCCCTGGACACCAGGGTGTCAGTAGCACAGCTGCGACACTCATATCTGGAGAATGCCAACCGGAAACCTGAGCTGTAGGTCCACTGGCATGGGCTCTGTGTTGCATCGCTAAATAACCGTCTAACTCTGCATTAGTAAGCTGTTGCAAAAACTTAATACAATGATCCCAGAAAATAATGCTGATAGAATGTTCTGTGGGCATGAAATGTGTCAATGGGTGTGTCATGGCAATGACATCTACCATCATCATCTCCATTGCCCTGTTTGGTTTTTGGAGCTTAACTTGTGCAAAGTAAGCGTCTTGCTAAGTTCCCTTTGGAGGTTGTCTGCTGCTGCATGTTAACTTTGAGTAATGGCTCTTCACAGTTGGGTTGCAGTAAGGTTGTGCTCAGCGTGTACACCAATATCATTGTGTGAGATTCTGTTTTTCTAACTTGAGTGCAGTTTCTGGTTAACTGCTCGTCAACTAAAATCCAACCGTTAATAGTTTTCTTACTTCTACTTTTCCTCTTTGTTGTCCTCGTCAATCTATCTAAATGTAAATACCAAAGTGACACTACTAAAGTAGATCTGTCAGCCACGGAGGTAGAACCGGCAGTAGATCGCAGCAGCGATCGAGACAGGGGTCCTCGGAGGCCTCGGCGCTACATCACTCCAGGAGACAGTCGCATGTCGGAGAGGTTTAGGACCCAGCCCATCACGTCTGCAGAGCGGCTGCAGTCAGATAGGTACAGAAGGGGCTCTCTGTAGCGATCCGCAGGAGCTCTTCAGAAGCATTTGATTACATGATTTGTTTATTTTATACACTGAATTGCATGGTGGATAATGGTTGGCATCCGGATCATGATAATCACATCATGGTTCCTCAAGTAAGGACAAAAAGGTCTAAATGCTGATGCTTGACGTATGTTTATGTTTTCTGCAGGTCTCGTCTAAGCCCATCACAGCTACAGGATCCCGAAGGTAAATTCAGTCAACTGCATATTTGCACATATAATTCTTCATTTTTAAAGAAAAGTTGAATGACTTTTGGTTTAAATACAGTTGATGCCACATCACAAAATTTCTTCTCTTCTTTTCACTAGATGAAGGAAAAGTGGACGATAGAGCCAAGATGAGTGTGGCTGCCAAGAGGTCTCTCTTCAGGGTACACTTCCTTCTTTATGTACATTTTAATCATCAAGTGCAGATGATTCAAACTTCAGTGCTTTATGATCATAATATCAAATTATAACAGTTATTTGTGTAATTGCAGTTGCTATATTTAGTTGACTGGGTATTCATAGACATTCAAATAGCTATTATTTCTCTCTAAAAATATCATTGCTTTTCTCATCAAAAAGTACTGATGTTTTCCTGACATATTCCTCCAGGAGCTGGAAAGGACATCAGATGTTCCCAAACCGCGCTCTCGGAACATTGCCGTAGAAAGGCGTCTGAGAAGAGTTCAGGATCGGTCACACACTCAACCCGTCACCAACAAGGAGGTGGTCACTGCTTCAAGGTAGATCTTGGATTCTGCTTGCTTAGCTGTGTCTTGCATCATACAATTTGCAAAGAATATTTTCCTTTCCCTCCTCTTTATCTTATTCTTTTACCTGTTTTTTTAGTCTATCTCCTCAGATGTCTCTGTCACCCTCTTTCAAGTCTTAACTGGTTAACTTCTCCTCTCCACTTTTTTTTCTTTGCCTTGCATTAACTATATTTCACTGGTCTTTTTTCATCCTTTTTCTCCATTTTCAAGTGAACCTGCCACGTCATCACAACCTCTGAGCATCCACACTAATGTAGCTCGTGTCCCCAGCCCCACTATGGTCAGCACCAGTGTGACCAGCATCAGGTACAGCTGGGCTGCCAACTTACATTTTCTATGTATCTCTGCTCGTTGTATCTCCTATTTGTGATACATGTGCTTGTATTATACTTAAAACCACAGGATGTGTCTGTTGCATTAAAACCATCTTAGCTTTAACGATTTTCAAAATCTCAGTTTAATGAAAGAATAACAGTAGATGGACCTCTGTGGGTCTATAAATAATCATGCATGGGTTGTAATGTAATTGTATTATATTTGAATATCTACATTTATACATTTCTCTCTATTTAAAAATGTGAAGATATAAAAGATTCAGAAAGAGATTCTGAGCTTAATGAATCAAAGTGTTTCACCATATAGATGACTTTGCAATCAAGTCATGAACAAAGCTAACCCTTGCTTCACATATTTACATTATGACTCTATCACAAAGGTAAATGTTGATTGCAAACCAACTGAAATGTAGTCCAGCCTGAACATTCAACTCTCCGTCTCCCTCTCCTGGCTGCAGTGCTGATCTGTTCATGCGGCTCATCTTACCTTGTTAGTCCTGCCCCCCCCTTGTGTGCTGCTTCTTACCTAAGTGCACCTTATAGGGGAAAGAAATCGGCCTTAACACTATAACTCATTCAGTACTTTCCATGCCCAGTTTCCAAGCATTCCCTCTTGCAGCGTTTCTCACATGCAGGTCACAATTGTCAGTGGAGCAAAAAGGTTACATATCCTATGGAAAGGTCAGAGGTCGAGCAGGTTAACCCCCCCCCCTGCATGTGCAGGTTCACGTGTCCTGCAGTTTGTTTACCAACCGTGGTTTATCTTAGCACACTGCTGCGAGATCTCCATAACCCCTGCAAACATCTGAGTGCATTATATGATTATCTGGCATATGCATGCTGATCTACTTATGTCTATGTTGCTGTGCCTGTAATCTGCCTCAGTCGTTACAGCTATTTACCTGCTAGCTGCTGTTTGCATGTTCAGTTATTTGATATTCAGCAGAGGAACACATCTGTGGTTTTTTTTAAGACTGATGATGTTCTGTTTGAAACTGAAATTTAACAAGCTTTCGATGAAACACAATCTTATCTTGTCTATGGAGATTCTCGGTCATCCATGTCATAGGATATTAAGTCAAAGGCAAACTGGATGTTGTTTATTCTTGACATGAAATTAACACCTTGTATCTAGTCACTTTATGACAATTTAGAAACCCCATATTTGAAATCGTCTATACTTAAAATCAGAATTTTCTGCCGCCTAGAAGGTTATTAGAAGATTTACACCCATCCTTCACCCACTGACACCCCACTGTCACTACCCAGCTTACAGGCCACCTCGCAGCCCGACTCAGCAGTCCAGGATCAGGATCAGGAGACCCAGGAGCACCAGAAACCAGCTCAGGCTCCCAGCGCTGGGCCACAGGGTGATGGCCAGGAGCTTTTCTCCGACGAGCCTGACCTTTCCACCCTCACCTTGGCTGAGAAGATGGCCCTCTTCAACAGCCTCGCTCAGACTACGGGCAAGACCGCTGAGGGGGCCCGCGGAGACACCCGCCAGCGCAGGGCCAACGCCCGATTTCAGACTCAACCCATCACCCAGGGAGAGGTAGAGCAGGTAAAAAAATGAGGAAGAAAATTGCAACTCAGGAGATTTCAGTTCAAAACATTACAATAGATTGACTTTGTCCCTGTTTTCTTGTTTTCCGAACGCTCACCAACTTTTGTGTCATTCATCCTAATTGCCCCTACAAAATGAAAAGTGAATGAATGATGAAAATGTTAATGTTTTGAAGAGACAAGAAAGTCACAAAACAAAATGTTTGCAGACCAAATGTTAGATATGTAGACACCAAAGGGACATTAGCACACTAGCATACCAACAATATGACCAGAAATTTGAGACATTTGTGAATAGCGCAGTTAAACAGAATTAAGTTAAATTAAAAACAGTGCATCTGAGGATTATTTGAAGCAACGGATGAGTCACTTCCAGGTCTCTGACAGTGCACCAGTTTCAGATTCTCCTCAGACACCATGAAATGAACAGGTCACAGAGTTTGTTCGGGCTTTTGCTTCTTAATACAGTGGCCTCTAGATGACACAAATGACCAACAATTGACATGTGGAAGTTAGAAGTACTATATTTATTTATATTTATCTTGTTGTTGATAAGATACCTCTCCATCCTCATTGCAAAATCATTGCCCGATGTGGCACCACCTTACACCGATACATTGTCCACACTGTATGCACTGAAACCCAAACATGTTGTCCCAGAAAACACAGTGTCAGATGCTTTGTAATAGGCAGACTTCACCTCCAGCATATTCATAGTCAATCCCTGATGTCCACACAGGAAGCTGAGCCGCCGGTAACCTCTGCGGTGCGTAACGGTGACTTACAGGCCAATCAGGGAGGACATGTAAGACCCCTGCTGCCTGTACGGAGCTTCTGATTGGTTGCATCAAGTGATCCCGCTTATGATTGATCTCACTGGTCCTGCTAGTGACCAGTGTTGTCTTGTCTTGCTTACAGTAGCTGAGCTGAGCTTGATGATGTCCAGAAATACAATTCAGTGTGTATTTGAAGTGGTAGATGTTGCTTTGTCATGAGGAATTGGTTTGAATGTTTCGGGTGCCTTGTTTGTTTTCCATGGCTCCTCATTCTTGGATGCAAGCAGCTTCTTTGACATGCTTGTTCGTTGCAAAACAAGCATGGGATAATTGGACTGCAAATTGTGAACGCTAGTTTATTCAGGCTTCCTCCCAACCCGAATAAACTAGCAAGAAAAGAAAAACGTATCTGGGGAAATAAGTATGTTGATGGATCTGGCTGTTTGTGGGTCATTGCAAAGACCTTGTTTTGCAGTTAAAATCAATTCACATTAGTCTAGTTTAGAGTTTGATTATCTCTACTGGAGGCAGAGGAAGAGATGGGTCATATTTCAATATATGAATATTATTGCACATATTGAGTTTTAATGTTGTGTTTTACTGACCTTTGAGACTGTATTATAGGCAGTAATATAATGTACTTATTTTATCGTTTCATCTAAGTTAAATCAACACTTAAAAGCCTCATTTTGATTGGCCGTCATGAAGAACTCACATCAATCAGTAATTTGCGTTGTCACATAATCAGCACAATGGTATTTGTTTTGTAATTTTGAAACTATCATCCAGCTCCAGTTTGAAGTTAGGTACTGTTCCTTGATCAGGGATACATTGAGAATAGATGTAAAATCACAATGGCCACATTTATGTTAAATATGGCAGGTGGAAATATACCAGAATCTCCCCGTAAGGACACCACTGATTATTCTGTGCATTATTTAAATCAAATGATAAGTTTGCAATCAAATATGAACATAAATACAGGTTTCCAGACCAGTTTGAAGCATGATTGTTCATGAATGCCATAGCTTAGATGCATTTGAGTTTCAGATCATAACTATAAGGCCAAATGTTTTGTCTGTCATGTATTTATGATCCAGTTGTGTGAAAGTCTGTGCTTCGGCTTCCTGCTGCCATTTTGTGAATGACAGAGTTTCTGTACAGCTGCAGCTTCATGAGCGAAACAGAACCACTCCAAATAGTTTCCCTAATTTGCTTTAACGGCTGCTGTCCTTCCCCTCATCCATCCATCTTCTTTATCATCCCACTGTATTCATCCATGCCTCCATCTGTTCATCCACCTGTTACAACGACACATACCTCAACCATTCTCTAACTTCAGCTCTCCTGTTGTCATTCTATTCATCCCAAATGTCTGACATGATTCCTGCTGTCCCTGCAGCTGAAAAACGGAGGTGAGATCAAACTGGAGCCCCTGTCTGCCTCCCTGATCCGCTCCGTGGCGGCCGTCACCTCCCAGGCCACTGTCACCACAGTATCCATCACTCCGGGCAGCAGCGCCGTCTGCGATGACGACTGTCTCCGTCCAGGGAAGTCCACCTCCGTCCCCTACATCCCTGCCCAACAACAGGCTCCTGGCAACGCAAGCAGCCACCAGGAGAGGGCGTTGATGTATTTCTCCATGACCCAGAGCGGAGACCCGGGCCACCCTGAGCCCAACTCCTCCCCTCTCCTCCCTGAGAGCCGGCAGAGAGCGGGGGCTCCTTGCGTTCCCATCTCCTCAGCAGGTCACAGGCAGCAGGGGGAGGCTGCGGAGGAGGAGGTGGTTCGGGGGAGACAGCAGGGAGGAGCCAGAGGAGACATCCAAGACGGCAGCATTAAGGGAAAGCTGCACTCCCCCGACAGGGACCGGGACGGCAGGCAGCAACGGCAGCATCCCCAGCCTCAGCACCCTGGAGAGCTCTCTTTGCTGAGGGGCGAGTCGGAGCCTCCGCACAGCCGGAGAGCCGCAGACGGACACTCCCAGGAGAGTAGGGAGAGAGCCGAGGGAGGGGGACGAAGGAGAGGAGGGTACCTGAGAGAGGCAGCTCAAGGTTCCTCCACACAGGAGCAGGAGAAGAGCAGCCAGCCAGGCATCTCAGGTAGGAGGCTTCTCCGATCACCTAGATGGAGAGAAGGTGAAAGGATAGTAAAGGGATGTGGGAAGAGGGATGAAAAGAAAGGGAGAAAGGGAGCGACAAAAAAAAACAAAAAACGAGGAAGCAATGTCTAGGGAAGAGGCTGTTCTCATTCCCCTCATTGTCTCATGCAGCATGCTCCCACGCATCATTGCTTTCCGCCGGCTGCACACACACTCGTCCCAGTTGGGGGTATTTGATTTGGCTGATACAGATAGAGAGAGAGAGGCGTCTGAAGCTGCATCTAATTAGCATATTTCTCCATGCATTTGCCTCGTGGCTGTCTTTGTCTAGAAAGAGGAAGCCCCCCCCCCCCTTTTCCTGACATGCTGATTGTACAGCTTATGGACGCCAGAGGTTTTGTAAATCGACCAGTGTTGTGCTCACTGTCATGGCTAATAAAAGGGGCTGTGGTCCCTGTGCACCATATTACGCCTGCGGTTTAGCCTGGCGCACACTCCAGTATGATGGGCCTGACCTGTTTTTATGTGCTAATGCATGGAAGTGTCCAGAGGAGGTCTTTTTTTCTCCCATGCATGCACACAGACACTACACATAAAGATGAAAGTGCAAGAGTGCAGAACACTTGCAGAACACTTGCCCGGCACTTCCATGAATTAGGTAGAGGACAGGAAGGACACAAAGGATGCTTTGTCTGCAGGCCGTACTCTCATTTAGTTCGGTATGGGTAGATCTATTACACTATAGTATCACGAGGCCAGAAAGATTGCATTGCTTCACATTAACTCCCTGCAGACTGTCCTCAACATGCCGAACATTGACCCTTACCCTGACCTCAACTAAAGACAAGTGTAAAGACTATTATGTAGCAGTTGTCCTTGTGTGGACCAGTGTTTTGTCCCCAGTTAAGAGTATGCCCCCAACATGTGAACAGCATACTGTACACAGCAGGATTTGTATGATTCTAATCAGATTTCTTCTCTAAAAAAGATGAGTACTGGTTACACTGGGGATTTATGGTAATCAAACAATAAGTAACTAGAAGGGCACTTGGAGAGCGCAGACTTCCGCCAAGGCCGTTTCAATAAGTGAAAAAGAATTTGTGTATCCGCCCTTTGATTCAGATATGCTCCAAAATATGTGTTCTTACTTGACCCATGCAACACCTTTCAACCAAGTTTCATGAAAATAGGGCCAGTAGTTTTTCTAGAATCCTGCTGACAAACAAACAAACAAACAAAAAAAGGGATGTAGTGGGATAAAAGAATTTGGTCACTTTTGCTGCGTCCAAATCTCAAAGTTTGGTTGCGTCCATGTGGATTAAGGGTTAAGACGACATCAGTAGGACCTCTGTTGCATCTCTGTCTCTCTCCCTCATATCTTGACATTCTTTGACTCTCATATTAGTTTTAGTAACTTACATGTTTAAGATTGGCCTTAACTCACCCAACTTCTAACTTCTAAGAGTTTAAATGGGTCAAAATAAATGTGTGAGTGTGTAGAGATGTTAAAACCTTAATGAAATGAACATTAAACAGTGTTTGCCTGGTAGGACTTTAATTGAATAATTTATGGTAAAATTGCTGTAAATAAGCACAAATATACACCAGAGTCAATTTCAGCTTTGAGTTGTGTTGAGTTGTGTTGCAATACATGATGAAAAACAAATAATTATTGGTTGTTTTACTTATACCTGATACCAAATGAT
The DNA here is from genome assembly GCF_027596085.1 of Anoplopoma fimbria. NCBI lineage: Eukaryota > Metazoa > Chordata > Actinopteri > Perciformes > Anoplopomatidae > Anoplopoma > Anoplopoma fimbria. Next base: position 4,759,805 of record NC_072451.1, on the reverse strand, counting down.
CTAAACATCTAAAGAAAGAGAAAAAACTACAAATAATGTTGAAGGTGTCTCTGATGATGTGTGAATCATTTTGATGAGATTCAGACATTGTAACTAAATGATTATATACTGTTTGCTAATTTCAGACCTGCCCGAGCATCCTGCACCGCCGAGGCCACTGATAGCTAAAGTGTCATCCAGGACAGTGTCTCACATTTCAAGCAGCCTGCAACAAACCAGCCACCAACCTCCTCAAACTCTCCCTAAGCCCTTCACACAGCAGCCTCCTCCGACACCACCCAAACCGTCGACCGACGTCCAGCCTCCACCAACGTACCCCAAACCTTTCGCTCAGTCCCCACAAACCCAGCCCAAACCTCAGGGATTCATCCAGCCTCTCCCTAAGCCCTACCCGCAGACGGCCCCCCAGCCGCAGCCCAAACCCCAGGTGCCTCCGCAGACACCACCCAAACCCCAGTCCTTCCCCCAGGCGCTGGTCCACTCACAGTCCCTTTCCCTGGACCACAGCGAGGACTTCGGCAGGCACAGTGTCGACTCTGGAGATCTGCTGTCCCCCACGGACTCTGGAGAACTACTGTCTGACAGCATGTCCGCCAAACAGATGTCCATCAAGGAGAGGTGAGTGACAGCTGAGGATCTGAAAGGGACTATTTACTCAGATTTATGCCAATGTTAAGGCTGTTTGCCCATTCATTTACAGCATACTTTTATCATACTGGTTATTGACCAAATTTGTAACACTGCTCTAGAGTGTGATAGCATTTTGACCTTGGAACATTTTCTAATAACTAACAGGATAATTTGGCAGAATAATCTGAATAATATTGATGTTACTGTAATGGCTATTACAGAATAGGCTTTTTTTTTTTACACTATTTACTCTAAATGTGGCATGTTCTGTCTTTGCTGCATTTTCCTCCCACTCAATCCCAGTCACGTGCCCAACAAAAATATTTTAGGCTCTCCACGAAAGGTAACAAGACCTTCTTAAAACCCTTTCAGCATTCAACATGAAATACATGTGAGAGGACATATGTCTCTTTAAGTTTCTGTTTGAGTTTGTGTTTTCTGCTCGTCCATTCGCTCTTCTGAGCTTTTATTTCCCCCATAACTCGTATCGAGGCCCCCTTTCTGTCTAGAAAGAGACAGATCAAAACTAAAACAATACTTACTTTATTTGTGAACATCTGCAAACAGACTGAAAAGGAGACCCTCTCTGTAACTTTATAACATAGCAAAATGTTCAGCAGTCGTGCCAGATGTGAGAGACACAATAGGAGAGACATACAAGGCGCTTTCACACATGCATTATGGTCAATAGTGTGTTCAGTGACCATGCAAAAAACAACAACAATGACCCCCACTTTGCTGCATATTGTCAAATAATAACAGGGCCCCAAAAATGAAGGCCGATCCAAAATAAAGGCAGTGGATAGAGTGCTTGAAACCAAACACCTAGCAAAGCCAGGGTCACAAAAGAGCCTTGGTTCCATTCACAAATCCAGGATCCAGTCAGAGCTCAGCTCTTTACGAGATACAAACTGGACACTGAGTCAGTGCTTCATAAATTAGCAGCGTTTGACAGAATCAGGCAAACTGCTCTTCCATGCAGTTTGTAGGTTTGTTCCACACTTTGCCATTTTTGTAGGTGAGAGAGATTCATTTTTAGGAACATTAGTGTTTCTCCTCCCAGCCAGCAGTGAGCTCTGAGATGTATTCCTCACAATGCCCTCATTTCTGCCCTGTCCACACTCAAGCAGCTGAGATGATGACATACTTTCTTTTACCCCTCAGCCATCCGTTATCAGCGCTTTTTACGGGCTCCTTTTTTCAACGGTCCTGTTTGCTGTTTGTAAAGCGGAAAGCTCTGACCTGGTTTTTCACTCTTGAATGATTATTTTCTAAACACAGAACCGTTTTTTTGTCCCCTTTATATGAATATTTTTTTAATGACAGGTTGATCACAATGACTGTCAGACCCTGAAATATACTCACAGGGTTATGCTGAGCACATGTTGCTCATTAGCATACATGTTAGCAATTCAAGAGGTTCACACCCATTACACCAAAACACTATTAGCAGATTGTTTGACATAGTTAAAACTAAATATATTCCTGTCTTTCCTTACTCTGCCTGTTTCTTTGGGTATTTTACTTGGAAAAATGTTCAGGTTTGACCAGTGTCTTCTGAAGTTATTGAGCTCCTGTGAGTTTTATTCTGGTTTCACCTGTTGTTAAATATGTTTTGGTTTGATTCTAGATGTACATGGTCACTACATGTTTGGTCAATCTGATGACACACTGTTATACAGTTGCTTGGCTGAGAAAAATGATGTTCCATAGACATCCTCCTGTAATTAAAACCAATATTGCAAGGCAAAATTTCAATTTCCCCCTTAAGTAGCCGTGAGTTTGAAAAAAATCTTTCTTTTTTAATGTACTTTAGTTTATTTGACATAATGAGACAGGTGATGTTATAGTGAATCATGCACAAATACAGAAATGTCAAGGAAGGCTCAGTGAAATCCACCCAATCTAATAGTATCACATATATATTTGTATCAGGTTGTTCCACCTCTTCTTTCAAGCTGTATGATGTTCACACTAAATTGAATATTCAAACCCAAGACTCCATGTTTTTTGCTGCACGGTTCCATGAAATGGATATAATCCTAGATGTATTATCCATTATCTTAAATTTAAACCCAAATACTGTATTTTGTATCTTTTAAACTTTAAAACACAGTTTAAGGGAAACATTGGAGCATGTAATGACTGACCCAATGGTTTGTCTGTGGAGTTGAGGTTTAATAACGAATAGAAAATATCGGCTAACTGCCCTTATCTAAATGTATTTTTGTTGTTTCATGACAGAGTGGCACTGCTGAAGAAGAGCGGTGAGGAGGACTGGAGGAACAGGATCAACAAGAAACAGGAAGTGGTTAAAGTGGTGACCACTGAGCAGCAGGCTCAGCTATGGGAGTCCGAGCAGACCTACGAGAAGAAGGTCAGTCTGATCTGCACACCAGTGTTAATTACAATATCTCCTATTATATCACATTAATAAGAGCTGCTTGTGTTGTTTGCTCTAATGGATGCCACGGAGAAGCTATGTTTAAGAGAGATCCCTGAAATCTCTGCAATACAGCCGGTTAAAAGTGAAAATCAGATCCGGGTTAAAATAAATTTGTTGCTATCTTGGTGGGAGCTTATGTGGATCATTTTGTGGCCCTGAATTTTGAAAAAAAATCATATATGTCTCAAAAAAAGTTCCACTTCTGGGTAGACTAGTCGAGCAGCTTTACCACTGTAGCCAGAGTAAACACATTTCATCCCCAATCCTTCACGGTTACCATGCCAGCTCCGGTCCCTGCTCTTTTAGCTAAGTGCTCCTTTCATTTCCTCCTTCAGTCCATCTGTTGTTTGAGCCCAGTGGTCCAGATCAGTGCAGCATCCAGCCCCCAAAGGCTGTAAACCAGGAAGCATATGGGACAGTCTGCTGCTGTAGAATTAGCAGTCTGGGGGGTTTGGGAATGGATTATTTTTTTTATTTTTTTTTTAACACAATTAGATTTGGGTAAGCTCCAGGCTAAGTATCAATAATGACTTTAAAAGCTTATTTCACAGGAAAAAATGTTTAAGAATTTCTTATACAGATTTTCATTCAATTCTTTTGGTTTAAACAGCAACTAGAATTCAATTATAAGCTCAAAGAGGCTCTCATTTCTCATTTTTACACTTTTGTTTCCTGCAGTTCATCTACTTCACATTAGTATTCAGTTGGGAGAAACTGCCTGCTTAAACCCTGGATGTTAATCCTCCAGGCTGTCTCACCCCTAAACCCATTACAGCAACAATGCCCTCCCCCTAACTCTCTCCCCCCCGTTCTCTCCCTCTGACCAAGAACTTCCCCCTGTGTTTAACCCCTACAGGAGGAAGGGGTGGTCGTTCAAGAGTACTCCGCTGTGTCTGTGTCTGAGCAGTTGTGGGTAAGACCCGATGTGGGCCAATCAGCTCGGGTTGGGATTTGTGTTGTCCAATCACAGCTTTGTGTGGACTTTGTGTGATTGCTTCTTCTGAATCTGTGGGTCTGTAGAGGGAGCTCTTCTTTACTTGCTACCGAAATGATGGAACGTTGTTTTGAAAGTTGCTGACGCTGAGAATTTTCTAAGCTTTCTTAATCTTTTTGCTGATCCTCTCTTAAAGGGGCATTAAGTAATTAATTTCATTCAGAGTTAAAGAAAGATAAGTCTAGGAACAATTACTTTTGTCTTTTGGATGAAAATCTTCAATTAAAAATGTTGTCAAATAATATTAATATTACTTTCTCCAAACATTGTAGCGCCTGGATGAATTTTTATGGCCATGAATTAGGGACCAGGTCCAGCACTTTCATTACTGTTGTTGCAAAATTGTAATGATGGCCATTTATTACAGTACAGAAAAAAATACAGAGACAAAATAACTTTTTTATGCTGTTTTGGTTTGAAAACAAAATTTGTCATTAAGCTTAAAACATATATGTATATATTCCATGTATTCAGGCCAGAAAGTACCCGTTTGAAGGACGGAGATAAGTCCGTGTTTCAGTGGTTACAGGATAAATCTAAGGGAAGGTTAAGAAAAACTTTTATTTATGCTTCAAAATGGCCAATGCAGTTTGATGCTTATTATGAACAGTAAAAATAAAAAATACATTTTATTCAATGGCCTTTATGATTTTTGTTTGGGTAAGCATGGTCTTTCAATTCAGAAGCAATCATTTTCTACTTTTGAAAGGCTTTTGGAATCCTTAAAGATGACAAATTGCCATTTAAGTTCCAAAAGCAAAAAGTAATTGTTCAAAATCAGCTTTATTGGCCTTTGCACACATAAACAAAGGATTTGACGACACAAAAGAGTAAAAAAAAAAAAAGCATTCCAAAGCTGAACAAAGACCTTACAAACTCTTAGCTGAATAGATGAGTAAGTGAAAAAAGATAGAAATTTATATAGAAAACAACAATGAGCAACAGATACAGTTTATTTTTATTTTGTAGGGAAGTCATTATTATTTCCAGAGCTTTTAGATTAAGTCTGGAAGCTTGACATTCACGATAAGTTTAACAGCAGTCATGTTGCGTTCCCAGTTTCTGGCCTACTCTCCTTTGCATCCCAACCTCATCTTCCTTCATCTGCATGCTCGTCGTTTTGCACCCGTTTCCTCCTTTACTTTCCTTTCTTTCACTTTTCCATCCACCTCTACATCCTCAGGAACCTGTCTTCTCTTCCACCTTTTCTCCTACTATCTCCCTCGGCCAAAAGTGTCAGTATATTGACCATCATAGTCAGGTAAGGACACCCACCTGTCATGCTGCATGAACTGGAGGCTTTTTTCTTTTCTGCTTGGTTTGCAGCCACTGGTCTGTTTGGCGCTTTGGGTGCCGTTGAGTTGTGTTTGATTCTGACTGCATGAGCTCAACTCAGCGTAGAGCCATCACTTCTACGGTGGAATAAAGTAGTTTATTTATGCTTGAAAGGACATGCTCCAAGCATGTCTGAGTGCATCCAATCGTTTTATATCTGCTTGGTTTGATACGGTGACTACATGAATAATTGCTCCTGAGGGAAAGAGTGGAGTCACATGAAGTTAAAGTGAAGCTGTGTGAGAGGCGATGTAGTTCTCTTGATTGTTGGAAAGTAGATAGAGTAGTGTCTGGAAGCTTTTTGGTTTGGCTCCATGATCTCGTGTTAAGTTTGAATGTAGCTCTTCAACCTGTTAAGAAAATAACTGAAAACAACCTGAAATCTTAGTCAAATGTCGGCGTGGTTGTGGTGAGTTTATTGATTTGCATTAAAAACCTTTCATAACGTGATCGTTTTTCTGATGTCCTCTTGTCTGTGCAGAAGGTGGGAGAAGAGATCGATGCCCAGATGTCCATCAACGAGAGAAAACAGATGATTTCTATTCGTGAGGATGCCTGGAAGTCAAAGGGCAAAGGAGCAGCCAATGACTCCACCCAGTACACCGTGGCTGCTCGTATGGTCAAGAAAGGTCAGTGTGCCCCAAAAGTATCCTAACATCTTCGTAAGAGAGGTTCAGGTCACATTTCATTATTTTCTCTCAGTGATTGTTTTCTTGATGCTTCCATCTATTGCTGCTAACTTGTGAAGTTGCCCAGTAGCGCTAATCTGAGTGCAGAAAATTAGCACAACATTTAAACAAACAATGCTGTGTTTTTGTTGTGAAACATAGAAAATTAAGTGATTTTGTCTTTTTTGTTAAATTGATAATATCTGAGAATTTCAGGTTATGATTCTTTCATAAATATGAGGTGACTCATTATGTTTTGATTTGGAATACAACTAAATTGCTGCTGTAAATTGAAATATATACTATTTAATATACTGTCCTATCTCGTGTGAATTTTCTGTCTGTGTGTCCGCAGGCCTGGCAGCCTCCTCCTCGGTTATCAGTCCCATCCTGTCACCGGTCTCCACCAAACTCAAGAGCAGCATGCCGGCTGTCAACAAACCACAAGAGGGTGAGACAGATCTGTGTCCAATGTCATCACCGCCACCTTCGCTAAATGCATTAAAAAAAAAAGTCAGAGGCGTTTATGCACCTGTGTGGTTAAGACATGAATTGGTTCATTTGCACATTTATTTATTTATTGCTTTAACCACGAGGGATCCATGCTTTCACTATTAAACATTTACAATATGTACTATATTATATGTCTACAAAATGTAATAAAACACACCAAAAACATTTTGAAAAATACCAAATGATGTACATTTCTTTAGTTGGTGAAAGAGAATCTATTCTTGTAAGTCGCCAGTAGTAACATTTAATTATTTCATTTATAGAAATTGAGGCCAGATCAAATATGGAATCGGACAAGAAACTAGACAAGTTGGAGAGCTTCTTGGGACGTCTCAATAGCAAAGGTATGTTCTCCCTAACCGACTTTAAGCACAATAATTTATATTAGTATATATTAAGAAGTGTTTTGTGTCTCAAAAAGAAAAGAAAATTTGTTTTTATTTGGGCATGATCTTCCTACTATTTTGACACATTTTGCCCTTGCTGTGATTAGTATTTTGTTCAGGCCTGATGTAGTTTTTCCTTTGTTGATCAGTGGCAGTTCTGCAGGAAACCACTTTAACAGTCACCGAGAAGGCAGTGAAGGAAGTGATGAAGCTGGATGACGAAATCTTCTCCAAGTTCTACAAACGCGTTGCTGAATTTCCACGCATGCCCACGCCCACCAGGATCGAGATCAATGAGGATTTTGACAGCATCTTCGGTGTTCAGGGCCCAAAGTAAATAAATAATAAAGCTTGTAGGGATGGCTGAATAGAAGTCAAACACATCAGACACCACTCATGCACATGCTTTTCCTCCCCGGTTCCAGGTTGATTTCGGCCATGGTGAAGCACAAGCGGTCGGTGCGTCCGTCCAGGAACGTCCAGGCGTCCAGAAACCCTGTGAAGATGCTGGCAGCCAGACAGGACATCAGACACGAGTACACAGAGCAGAGATTGAACGTGGCACAGCTGGAGAGCAAGAGGATGAAGGCTGAGAAGAGTGAGCGTAAGCATGACGCTGTGTGTTTTTTAATCTATGTGTGTGTTTGAGAAAGTGTTCAAGCATGTTGTCATGTCATGTTGTTTGTTGTCAAAAAAAAAACTCAGTACTAATTGGAATGCTGCCTCAGATGACCCACTTCAGTAGCTGTGTTTACTGTACTGGTTTAGTTTCTTTAAAGTTTAATGAAGCATTTATGGGGTTTTTTTACCCCTGAGGATTGTAATTTATTTCTATAAAACTGTGCACTCTCTCTTTCCAGAGAATAAATCCTCTGAGTACTCCGATGCTGCTCTGGCAGGTCTGGCCAGTAAAGAAAACTTCAGCAGCGTGAATCTGCGCAGCGTCAACATCTCTGAGCAGATGTCCAACAACAGCGCCGTGCCGTACAAGAACCTCATGCTGATGCAGATCAAAGGTAAAAAATCATTTCTGACTGTGTTGAGCTGTATGCATGAAGTTCCTTCCCTTTCACTTTCTTTACTTTCGTGGTTTAGACTGAAAATAGATGTTAAGTCTTAATTAAATTGTACTGTATTGTGTATTAATTGTACTTATGCCAACAACATGCCCACAATCTGTATATTAGTGGGTTGATATCTTATTTTGGGGGGGAAAGAAAAATAGCAATAGAAATCCAAATTAATATTTTTTCGTTATTTTGGGAAATACCTACAGTACCAGTAAAAGTTTGGACATTCAATGGTTTTTCTTTATTTTAATTTTTTTCTACATTGTAGATTAATATTGAAGACATCCAAACTATGAAGGAACACATATGGAATTATGTGGTAAACAAACAAATGCTCAACAAACCATAACCATGAAACAAATATGTTTTATATTTTAGATTCTTCAAAGTAGTTGAATGAGAAGGTGTGTCCAAACTTTTGACTGGTACTGTATAAAACAACAAACAGTCTCATCTTTCTCCACCAGAGAGCAAATAAGCATATTTTCCAAAATATTCTTAATAACTTTTCTGGACATATGGTGGTTTTAAATCAGACAAAGCTTAAATGCATTAAAGGGACTAAAAGGTACAGAAAACCACGCCCACCCAAGGGGTTAACAATTGCAGCCACAATATGCAACCAAGTGCTGAAACGCTAACAATAGGACAGCAGCTAAATACTTTTTCAGCATGTCAGTGGTTTATTTTAGCACCCTATGTCTACCATGTGTGGGATGATGATGGAGTAAGCTGTTAGCATGCTAATGTTAGCTATGTGTTAGCAAGTTGCCTAGACACTTGCAATCATAGCTTTCTGATTTATCCGCAGTCCACTATAACACAAGTAACATACTTTCAAAATGCTTTCCCTTAACTTAACAGAAATAAAGTTTACTTAAAACAGTCTGTTCCTGCTGGTGCCTCACTTTTGTCGACTTAAAGGCCTGTTTTCTCGGTTCTGCACTTTATAGAAATGTATTTCTGGATTATTTACCCTGTTGGTAGTGCATCCCACCACACAGCAACTTTTGGACATATTTCTGTTGTTTGCTAGCAGATGAACGTGACAAAAGGCTCCTTCACTCAATACAAAGTCAATGGAGAGCGATGATTTGTTTTCTTATGTTGTTGCGCTCTCACTCTATAATTCAGCAGATTAATCCATAAAAAAAAATTCCAGGTCGTCGTCACGTTCAGACCAGACTGGTGGAGCCGAGGGCGTCATCACTGAACAGCGGCGACTGTTTCCTGTTGGTCACTCCAGAGCACTGCGTCGTCTGGCTGGGAGAGTTCTCAAATGTCATCGAGAAGGCCAAGGTGAGTGTCTGTACTGTACCTGTATTATTAATCATTACAGACTGACCCTCAAGAGTTTTGGTTTGCACCTCTAGAATCAAGGCTACTGCTGCAATATTGGTGTTTGAACAAAAATGAGTCATTGATGATTCTGCCTCTCATTTCCATGGCCTGCAAACACACAACACACCCAGTAATACACACATAAATACACACTGGCAAATATGTCCATCTGTGCTCCTCATAAAACTCGTGCTTTCTGGCTTCAGATCTTCCATTTCCCAAAAGGATGGTTGTCTAGACACTTTGTAACAAACATTTGGTTTTCTACTCCGCCTCCTCGTTCAGTGCTGTTTACTCATTTTATTATGATGTTATGCCCAAAAACCTTAACATGAGTCAGCCAAGTCTCTTCTCGTTGTCTTCAGTATCTGACTGCGTTGTTAGGAGTTGCACCTTTTTTCAGAATATGTGTGTAACAGTGAAGCAGTATGTTGATGAGGTCAGTTCCCCTGTTCCTAGATAAATCAAGAAAAGTAGAATTTCTGAAGTTAAGATCTTTGTTTCTCGCTTGTAGGCCATAGATTTGGCCACCTTCATCCAGACGAAGAAGGACATGGGCTGCAGGGCGAACCAGGTGCAGACCATCGAGGAAGGGGTCAACCCTCAGGGTCCAGCTACCCAGCAGTTCTGGACAATCCTCGGAGGACAGGCTGCTTACCAATGTAAGACATGAACTTAATATTCAGATTTGACAAGAACGTTTATTATGTCGCTCTCAAAATCGCTTGCAGGCTGTTTGGATTGTCTTTAAATGAGTGTAGAGATGCCCCGTAAACTCTTTCTGACACATGACAAACAGTTACACTGATATTATATATCTGTCTGGTTGTTCTTATAGCGGCAGGTCCACCAGAGCAGGATGAGCAGTTTGAGAATGCCATTGTGGAAACCAACTGTATCTTCAGACTGCTGGATGACAAACTGGTTCCAGACGATGAAGAGTGGGGGAAGGTCCCTCGAAGCTCTCTGCTGGCGTCCAAGGAGGTCAGTAGGACTTTCTGTGGGGCCACCATAGCCTCTCGACATGCTTTTAGCTTTTCTTGTTTTTATATTTGAATGGAGAGAATGTGCTGTCAGGGTTTGTGACCTGGATTAGATGACTAAAATGTTACACTGGGAGCAGTAGTGGTGCCTTTTAAAGGTGGTCTCTGGAGAAAGATTATTTGAATTGAACACCCAAACAAATACCTCCCTCCAGATTTACCATCCACCTCACGCTCACTGCCTTTATGTTTAAGGTTGAAGTCCCTGAAAGTGTTTGAATTTGAGAGGTGGGGGCATCAAGGCCATAAATATAGTCTTGAAAGTTCTTGAATTTATATATTTTGTGCAAGAAGAATGGATATTGAAGTTCTTTTGGTATATTATTTATTTAGCATTAGTAAGTAGGTTATGTTCCACCATTCTGTATGTGTGTCAGCCCACAGTAGCACCATTGTTCTATGCGCCACCTGCCCCGAGAAGGTGTTGCGCTCACGTCCAAGAAGGTCCTCTAATTTGAGGGAATTGGGTCTGGACCGCCCTTGAATTTTATGTTTAAGGAGGTGTGTAAGAAGTTGAGAAGGGAACCCTGGCCAGCGGACCCTGAGACGATATTTTCTGGATTTGTCAAAAAGCATATTGGATTAGAATCCCTGACTCCACCTTTTAGCTGGCACTGTTCACTGCTTTTCTTTCAGTTGCCCTTTTGACTCACTGTGGAAGCTGTGTTTCTGTTGCCAGTAGCCTCTTGAGACCAACACAATGCAGCATCATCACAATATGCAACTCTATCAGGCTATAATATAATTATATTTAATATTTTCTGATGGTGGACTATTCCTTTACGGCACCAAGCAATCAATATCAATACTTATAATACATCAGGGAGTTTAAGAGGAGCTCTGTGCTTCTAGATGGTTTTAAATGGGTTGCTTAGCAACAGCAGGTGCCATGGCGAGCACCTCCTACATCCATCTGTGCACTGCTGCTGAAAAAATGTAAATGGGATCAGGACAGTGGGGCTAACTCCAAGGAGTGCATTGCAGTTTGATAGCCTATTTTGCATATTAATGCCGGAGCATCTTGAATGTTTTCACTTTATTGTCACATTTGTTGAGTTTGTTGTCATTTTTGTTGTTTGTGATTTTATGTTAAGATTTAGCGTTTTCATAATACCATTGTTGTAAAACCTAATATGGTATAACGTTAATCTACGTATTACATACGTGTAATATAGATGTAGTTTTGTCTGTCCACATGGTGCTTGTAGAGGTATTTACTCAAAATATAACCTCTGTGTAGCTCTAAGTCAACATGGACAAACAACCCACAGATCATTTTCCATTGTTTTCGTCTGGCTGCAGGTGTTGGTGTTTGACTATGGCAGTGAGGTGTATGTGTGGCACGGTAAAGAGGTGACTCTGGCTCAGAGGAAAGTGGCCTTCCAGCTCGCCAAACACCTTTGGAACGGAACTTTTGACTACACCTGCTGTGACATCAACCCACTGGACCCTGGAGGCTGCAACACACTCATACCCAGGTGGGAAAAACACACACACAAACTTGCAATACCATTTCAATGACTAGCATTCATTTTCTTAAGGCTTTCTATACATTTTTCTTAACCCAAATTTTAAACTTACTTAAACCCAAAACCAAGTAACTGGTGGACCAGCATTTGTCCCTATATAGAATGTGAGTCCCCATAATGTGACTGTGTGATTTATGTCCCCACAACATGACTAAAACAAGTACACACACACACACACACACATAAACACATCTGTATTTCTATTCTTGTCAGGACCCTCATTACTATAAATTATTTGTCCTTAAATAGTCTCTTGATGATGATAAAAATTATAATAATAATAACTTTATTTATATTGCACATTTAAAAACAGAGTTTACAAAGTGCTTTGAAAGGCAAAGCAAAGAAACAGGCAAGACAATACAACAACAGAAAGAACAACAGTGAGTGATGACAGTATTGCTACAATCTGCTTCTTTATATTTGAGCCACAATGATGAAAAACTTGATCTAAAAAACAATAGAGAACATCAAATTTTACTATTAATAACCACACATGTATATTTACAAACACACACACAATAATTTAACAACATGGTCATCCTGTAATTAAAGCTCTTTGATTTATTATAGCGTACAGATTAATCTTGACATCTTTTCTCTTTTTCTTTGTGTCTGTGTGTGCGTTCATTGGCAGGAAGGGCCAGGGCCGTCCTGATTGGGCGATATTCGGCAGGCTGACCGAGCACAACGAGACCATCTTGTTCAAAGAAAAGTTTGTGGACTGGACCGAAGCGAAGTCGCCAACACCAAAGGAAGGCTGCGAGCTCGTACCTGAGCAGAAGGTGCAAATCCAAAGGCTCCATTCATGCGGATAATTGCAGTACTTAAACAGATCGCACACACCAGAGAGTCTTCACATGTTTTCTCTATCTCCCCATCTGTTTATTTATTGGACTTTGGCTCACGCTCAATCTCAGTTAATGTTGCCAGGAACAGTTGGTTACACGCTGGGACCGAAACAAGAATAAGAGAGCATATGCCTTTGATTGGATGCTGTACAAAGTATCAGAGAGAAGAATGAGCTCCTTTGTTACCATTAACTGCTAAAACAGAATTAAGAGGAGCTTATTAGCTTAGTAATCACTTCTTAAAATGTCTTATCCCATATCACTGCGTCTCTCAGGAGGCCCCAGGACGAGAATGCCGTCCTTACGACGCCACCTTGATGCTGCCCGTCCTCCAGTCGTCCATTGCCACCATCTTGGACGGTTTAAATGTCGGCCGCGGCCACGGCCCGGTGAAGACCGAGGACCGCATGAGGATTCAGGAGATCAGCACGGCGTCGGTGGACGTCTGGCACATCCTGGAGTTCGACTACAGCCGTCTGCCGCGCCAGAGCATCGGCCAGTTCCATGAGGGAGACGCCTACGTGGTCAAGTGGAAGTACATGGTCAACACCTCAGGTTAGGCCCTGAAAACACCCCGAAACATGTGATGCAATTTAGAACATCATGCTAACATGATAGATTAAGCATGAGCATCACATTTTGGTGTTTTAATTAATCATAATCTTAATTTTTTTTGGCCATTTTGTCATAAAAGAGAAAACAAAAGCTTCAAGGTTAAGATTTCAGTTTTCACAGGGATATAAACATTATTAATATTATTGTGTGTGTGTGTGGTGTGTGTGTGTGTGTGTGTGTGTGTGTGTGTGTGTGTGTGTGTGTGTGTGTGTGTGTGTGTGTGTTTCAGTTGGTCGTAGGCAGAACCCCGAGGCGAGGAGTAGCGGGCCGGGGAAGGAGAAATGCTGCTACTTCTTCTGGCAGGGTCGAAACTCCACCGTCAGCGAGAAAGGAACGTCAGCGCTGATGACGGTGGAGCTGGACGAGGAAAGAGGAGCACAGGTACAGGAAACGAGGCTTCACACCAGCCAAATAATAAAAAGAGAAACTAAACATACATCTAACGCAATAAGCCTCATATTAAGGACTGTTTTATGTCAATGCTGATTTTGTAGCATCATTAGTTAATGAAGGATAATCAGATGTTTCCTGATGTTGGTTTCATGCAGTAGGTTCTCGCTGTTTAGTTTAACAACTGGTTTCCTGTTTCTGTGTGTTACAGGTTCAGGTGCAGCAGGGAAAGGAGCCTCCATGTTTCCTGCAGTGCTTCAACGGAGGGATGATCATCCACGCTGGCAAGAGGGAGGAGGAGGAGGAGAACAATCAGAGTAAACATTTTAACATTTTCTGCTTGTATTGCAGTTATTTATCAAATTCCTGACATTTATTTCAACAAGGCAGAAAAATTGTTCAATTCCTTAACAACACAGATTATTCACTATTACCAGGACAATAGTTTTTGTTTAACACAAAAGGGTTCTGCAACTGATGTTTGCTTGTGTACCTTATTTTTCCTGCATTTTCATTAAATTCAACCAGCAGGTAAAAACTAAAAGTCATAATTATTAAACATTTACTGCTGAAACTTTCCATATAAGAACCTTTTTGCCAAAATAATTCAAGTGGCAATGTTAATCAACAATTCATGTCTTGAGTCTGAGATTGTTTTGCATTTTCTTATTTTATATTATTTCAAAAAGACAATTATCATCATCATTTGAATAAAATTATGCCATTTCTTACAAAAGTTTAACTGTTATGAAAGTGAAGGATATACGTTGTTGTTACTATTATGAGGTATATTTTACTAACAAAACATTTGGTTTTGCAAGTTTCCCCGTATGTTGATCATGATGTGTTTTCTGGAATACTGAGTGATAAATGAAGGTCTCGTCTGCGTCCAGGTGAGTGGCGCCTGTACTGTGTGCGGGGCGAGGTGTCGGTGGAGGGCCACCTGCTGGAGGTGGCGTGTCACTGCAGCAGCCTGCGCTCCAGAGCCTCCATGATCCTGCTCAACATCAACAAGGCCATCATCTACCTGTGGCAGGGCTGCAAGACGCAGCTACACACTCGCAGTGTGGGAAACACGGCCGCACTCAAGATCAAAGAACAGTGAGGACATTTCAGGATGACTTTCATGAAACTATTCAATAAATCAACCCTGATTCAAGTTATTAGAACTGGTGGGTGTTGTGGTGTTTCTGGTTGCAATGAAACATACATTCTGTCTCCCTCTCAGGTGTCCTCTGGAGGCGGGTCTCCACAGCAGCAGTAAGGTGACCATCCATGAGTGTGATGAGGGGGTGGAGCCTGCGGGTTTCTGGGAGGCTCTGGGGAGAAAAGACAGGAAGGCCTACGACTGTATGCTGCAAGGTACAGTGTGTACTTATGTACCTTGGTTTCTTAATGATATGCACTTGTACATTTACTCTGACTTCAGACACAACTAACACAATTCTTTTTTACAGATATCAGAGGGATCGGCACTTAATATTGTCCAAATAGTTTTTAAAAAATAATAATAATGGTAGTTTTCCTGTACAATAGTTTCTCTCATAAATTTAACAATGAAAGCCAGAAATCTTAAAAGCATCATTGTTTTCGAATGTCTCAACTTAATACTGATGCCTCTATATGACCTACATAAGTAAACAAGACCATTAGCAAGAAGATTGGCTGTATCTATATAGTTTTTCTTCATGCTTGATATTGGTGCCACTGGGACAGATTCCATGCTGCTGGAGACCCAGGCCGTATTCTGCCCCCCCCTAGGGAAGTGAGGCATGTGGGAGCCAGGACCAGGACTGAGCGGGGTATAAGTTCAGACCCTGCTGCAGTAAAATTAGGTTTTCTGAAGGGACATTGGTGCTCAGAAACGCTACCTATTTTGCCCAAAGGGACCGCAAATATCAACAGAAAAATGAAAGTTCTTTATAGTAACTTTATTGTCTGAAACAGCAGGACACTTTGCCCTAAAAACATTATTGTATAAAGATAACAAACTGCATAACTTCATCAGACAATATGTGATCAACAAATAAACAAGACCAAGAAAATCTAAAGTCCTTAGGAGCAATACACTGCTGCAAACCTCGACGCTACATTATCATGTGAAACTTGAAGGATGTTGCTTTCTGTTTTTCCTTTTCCAGATCCAGGTAAATTCAACTTCACCCCACGGCTTTTCCAGCTGAGCAGCACATCTGGAGACTTTGTGGCGAATGAGTTCTTCCACCCGTCCAGAGCTCCAGACCTGGTCAGCTCGCTGCCCTTCCTGCAGGAAGACCTGTACAACGCACCACAACAACCCGGTGAGGCCTGGACACAAACGTATTGCAATAATTACACCGTGACGAAGTGACTACTGCTATTTGCCCTTAAATTAGTCTAAATGTTACAGACCTTAACAGTCCATCTTGTGTACGTGTCTGTCTTAAACTGACAGATATATAATATTATACAATCATTTCCCTCCCTGTCAGCTTTGTTCCTGGTGGATAACTTCCACGAGGTTTACCTGTGGCAGGGCTGGTGGCCTCAGGACAGCGAGAGCACCGGCTCGGCTCGCATCCGCTGGGATTCAGACAGAAAGTGTGCGATGGAGACGGTGCTGCAGTACTGCAAGGGTGAGAACGGGGGATGATCAATAGAGAAACGCTTCACTGAATAATAGCTGATAGCTGCACTAGTGTATCAGCCCAAAGAAAGGACCATTTTTCCATGTTGCCACACTTTTTTTTAAATGTATGAAGTTCCAGGTTTCGGGAGGTAAAAAAAATCAGTTCTAGTGTTACAGGCTAAACTTGTGTGACTGCTGGTACACCATGAAGTAATGGATGATACGTTTCAGGAAAAATAATACTGTTTTTAACACAATTTTTACAAATAGCAGAGTAAAGGAGTTAGAAATTGCAAATCTTTTGGCCAGTTTTTTGGTTAATTTCAATATAGTGCTCATAATTTGACCACAAATACTCTCTCTATCACTACCTGGATATATGAAGAATGATTCAATTCTAAGAAAAAATGAAAGCATTATCCATCCCTAATTTTAATCAACCCAGATGAAATTTATATCAGAGTAGAGATAACAAAATTCTGGTACAAATTCCAATTATTGTGACGATTTTTCTCCTGCAGAGAAGAACGAGAAGAAGCCTCAGAAGTCGTATCTGATCCACGCCGGACTGGAGCCGCTCACCTTCACCAACATGTTTCCTAGCTGGGAGCACAGGGAGGACGTGGCCGAGATCACCGAGAGGGTCAGCAACACGCATCACACACACACACACACACACACACACACACACACACACACACACACACACATCAACTCACACACACACACACACACATCAACTCTTGACCGTACATTGATGGAAGCTGTCAAAATACACTCTTATTTATATGATGTAATCATGGTATCAGTAAACAGTCAGACGCTTTTATCACACTGTGCATAAACAACCACATCCTCTCTCTCCTTCTTCACGCACATTATTATAAACTAATTGTCCAAACAGCTGCGGTCATTATAAAGGACGTCATGCCGTGTCCTCTGTTCTGGCTGCAGGAGGCGGAGGTGTGTAACCAGATCATCCTGGTGGAGGACGTGTTGGCCCGGCTCTGTCAGAACACCTTCCCTCTGGCTCAGCTGCAGGCCCGGCCGCTCCCAGAGGGGGTCGACCCGCTCCGCCTGGAGATCTACCTGTCCGACCAGGACTTTGAGGTGAGTAAAACGACATGCAGAACCGCTGCACCAATACCAGATTTTTTTTTTTTACTTCTAAGGGATGTTTTAAATGTTGGAAGCAGGGTTAAAAAAAAGAAACATCCTTGTTTGAGGATCCCTTGATTAGACTTTTTAGGACATTTTAGTCATTAAAAGAGCAAATTTTAACAAAAATATGAAATCATACATACATAAAACTGAGTTTCTCATCACAGGAGAAGATCTTATTCTAATTTTAATAACTTTAAAACCAACTTGTTGAAATATCTACCTAGTAAATATCAAATTTGACGTGTTTTTTTTTAATGTTTTGCAGTTAAGACTTAGCTGACACTTACAGAGCAGTTTACACTGATGGGCACATTCACAAAGAATGAATAGCTCCATCATCAGTGCATCACTTTCAACAACTATCTGCCCCTTCTTAAAGTCCGATACACAAAAGATGTTTTGCTAATGAAATTACAGTGCTAACACGTCCAGAAAGTTTTGCAGCTGAGGGAATTTTGCCCTCTTTATTGCGTCTTATTGCAAATATCCATGTGGCAAAGAATAAATGCGCTTTTGAATAATGGGATGGTTGTGAGAGTCAATAAAAAAAGAGATAAAAGGGATAAATTTAACGGCAAAGGGCGGAAGTTCTGCTTCGTGTTTAAATTGATCATAGCTTATGTATAAAACAGACTATTCAAAGGTGGATTTTCCCTCTAAATCCTCCTCATTCATATCATCCATCCTAACGCCATCTAACTCTCACTTTACAGACCAAGTCGTAGGTGGAATCAGGTAAGAAGAGACACTCATGTGATTCACCAGCATTCATTCCTGTCCTTTACAGCACGACAGCACTGTGTTCTCCTTTCTTTCTCTCTCTCTCGCTCTCTCTCTTTCTTAATGTGGTATGAAAACTCTGTTTCACTCCTGGGTGTGGTGCTGGTGGAGGAGGAAAGTTTTGCGCTTGGCTGCACAATTACGTCTGAAAAGATCATCCAGATTACTCTGTTAGATGTTATAGTTTGTCGAGTCACATCACATCAGCTGCAGTCACAGAGGATTTAGCGCAAGATGAAAACATGAACTAAGATCCCATCACTGCTCAGAATAACAGAGATGACATATTAAGAATGATAAAGATAGATTATATCATAGTGTGTCTAAATTACACGTATGTATTTATATAATTTGTTCATGTATATATTCATTTGTATTATTACCGAGATTTTCACTAAATCATATTATAATTTTGAATTACTAAATGCATTTTTCACAGTGTCTCATAATCTTTTAATCTATTAGTCGTTTGACAGAAAATGTATCTATTTTCAAAATCGATTAATTTGCTATTTATCAAGCAATTACACCAAAATGATATGTGAGAATTTGCTGCTTTTCTCTTTTTTGTATCATTTTTTATGACATATTTGGGGGATTTTTAATTGTTGGACTGTTTAAGATGTCACATTGAGCTCTGTGAAATTATAGATTTTTATAGATTAAAATGACATACAAGAGTAGTTGATAGATTGTTGCAGCAATATAAAGTCAAAAACATCATTTTTAACTACTAGAATAAGTTTTATTTTTTAAATGTCTTTATTTATATCTCTTTGTTTTCTATCAGAAATGGGCTTCAATATAACCCTCCATGGAAAACTTGTATTCAGCTGTTTTTAAACACACTTTCTTAATATGAACAACTGAGGTTGTAAATGAGGCGTTTAAACACTTTGGTTAAATGAATACTATTGTGATAATTGAGACATTTAATTGTGCAGCCATTGTTCATTTCTTCTCCTATTTAAAATCTGTCTGTTCTCGACTACATGACACTCCTGGGCTCTTCTCTTCTGCCCCTACTCTTCTCTCCTTACACACACACACACACACACACACACACACACACACACACACACACACACACACACACACACACACACACACACACACACACACACACACACACACACACACACACACACTTTCCACCTGAGACCCTTTCCTCTGCACTTGTGATTCACCATGAGCTACACTGCAGTCTGACTCACTGTCTGTCTGTGGAGCACAAAATGGAGGCATGAAAAACACTGAAACCACTAAACTGTGAAAAGAACCAACAGAGTGATAGAGACATTATTAACATGAACTCAGTGTGTTGTTTCGTAGCCCAGCAGGTTCATTATTAACAAATGTAAATGTAGAGAATATGTAACAGATAAATCCAAACTGTACAAGATATTTGCTTTTTATTTCATAGCAACGCTTATGATGCTCTTTGATATGAATAATCTGACATTTTAACTGTGAGAGAACAAAGAGATCTTTTTTACTTTCTAATTTTATTAACAAGTTTTGTATTGAAAGTTTGCTTTATTTGTTTTGAAGGTTAGGAATATGCTCGAATTCAAAGAAAATCCTTGAAAAATGCTTGAATTTCAACATAATCTGGAGTTTCATCAACACAATCGCCTACTTAAACCAAAAACCACTAAAAAAAAAGTAAATGGAACGGTCCGGTCGTCATATTTGTTTGTTGTCTCCTGAAGTCTCCAACTAGACGCAGAGCAAACCGGAGCTAGCTTAGCATTAGATAATCATAATCAAAACATACAATCAAAGTCAATATGAACAGCTGGGAAAATAAATAAAAAACAAAGTGTCAATATACATTGATTGCTGTAGGTATAAAGGAATTGTGTAAACTTTATTTTTTGCATTTGCATTGATAGTAACAATTTAGACTTGATGATAAAGGCCTCGAGGTTCAAGGTACCTTGACATTTGATGAATTTCCCTCTTAAAAAGCTGCACCAACCCATTATTTCACATGTTTCCGTCCTCAGAACTTCATCAGCTAATATTTCTTAGTTTCTGCTGTAGACAATCTTTGTTAAATTATTTGACCTTCTAGAAACATTCAGACATGTTTGAAAGAATGTTTATCATAAAAATACCCACTTTGTAATAAATATTGTTTACAACTTTTTACAAATTCTACAGATCATAAAGAGAAATTTCTTTAATATGCTTGAAGGCTCCAAAGATATTATCAGTAACAGGACATACACCAACACTTCCCTTTTGAAACAATACTTAAAGTTGAATCCCCTGAGTCGTGTTTTTTCCTGATTAATGAACTACATGTGTCTTTCTTTTCCAATCGCAGAAAGCTTTGGAGATGACGAGAGAGGAATATGAAGGTTTACCAGGGTGGAAGCAAGTGAACTTAAAGAAGGCCAAAGGACTGTTTTAAGGAAGTTTTTCAATCGAAGGAGGAAGCGGATAAGAAATAAAAAGGACAGTGGAGATGGAGAAACAGGAGGAACCTGTTTAGTTGGCAACAGGCGAGGACATTGGGACAGAAAGTATCAGAATCTGAAGAAAACGTACACGAAGGACGAGACTGGAGAGCGACTCGCCTTGCTTATAGTCATGTTTTACCTTTCAACTTCATTACATAACATAAATGAAATTCACACGGTGTAAGAGAAGGTTTAAAAACACCCTTATTCGGTTCATACATGGTGTTGCTGTGTATTTGGAGTCTCCTCCAAACACTAAAGTCACCACTCGTGGACTTATCGATGAAAATGTGCACACTAGGGCGCTTGGTGTCGGAGTGCCATGCTTCGGTCGTGTATGTGTGTGTGTGCGATTGTATATAATGTTTGTGTGTATTGTTGATTTGTGTAAATGTGTGTGTATCTATGTAAAAAAAAACTGTCGCGTCAGATGTTGTGAGGATTTTTTTTTTTTTTTTTTTTTTTTTTTTTTTTGTCTCTGGATGCTGTCAGGCCTCGTAGCGAACTCCTGTTGCTCGATGGTGTCAAACTGCTGAAGTGACTCTTGGCTTGTAAAGGTTTGACTTGTTGGAGAAGGAGAAGCAGCAGCTCTGAATGTATAGTGCCTTGCTTTTTGTGTACAGTTTATATACAGAAATTCTAGTCTGCATTTTTAAAGACTTTCTTTGTGATATAAGACATAGTGAAATAAATCACAATAATGCTCAATTCAAACCACGTGTCGCTCTGTGTTTCCTGTTTCATTTGTTTGAACACGGTGGTTCATTTTCAACAAGGTGCATAAGTCAAATTATTGTCTGGTTTAGGAGATAATAATGCTTCAACTCTACGCATTTTTGTCTTTATTTTAAAAAAAGTGTGCACTGTTATTCTAGATAACTCGACCCAGGACTAATGAATCAATCCTCTAACTGCATTTAAAGAACCCAGTTAGCTTGATAAGAATTAACAGGATTATTTTAGCCTGATAATGTTAGCATTGAACTACTTCTGAAAAAGAAAAAGGGCCCTGATCTGCATGCAAATTAGAGTTATTCTACAAATGTAATCGATTACAATGAAATTCTACACTTCTACTTGTTGGGGGTTTTGTGCAAAATCCTCAGCTGTAGAAACAAGTTTGTTTGGTTTATGGTTCATAACCATGCACAATACCAAACAACACCATCACAAATCTAGTCCTCGAGATATCTCTCTCCCAGCAGAAGGTCCAAAGTCTAACGTACTAAATACTATTTACAGAACAGTACAGTGTGTTACTGCTCTGCAATGTCAGCTGACTGTTGGCACATGTGACAGCAGAATACAGTACCAGTCAAAAGTTTGGACACATCTTCTCATTCAACTACTTTGAAGAATCTAAAATATAAAACATATTCTGGTTTGTTGAGCATTTGTTTGTTTACCACATAATTCCATATGTGTTCCTTCATAGTTTGGATGTCTTCAATATTAATCTACAATGTAGAAAAAAAAGAAAAATAAAAAAAGAAAGAAAAACCATTGAATGAGAAGGTGTGTCCAAACTTTTGACTGGTACTGTATATAGAAAACATAAAGCGATAGTTAGGCAAATATTGGACTTTTCCTTTAACAGAATGTAAGTACATTTAGTACAACTAGAGAATGATGCTGCAGAATGTATGAGTTTTTGGCTCAGTGATTTACGGCAAACATAAATGTAAGGTTTAGAAATTAAACTTTGTATAACTATGTTTAAAGTAAAGCTGTTATTCCGACACGAACACCTTCAAACGCTCTTAAAATATACATTAGGCTGGTGTTATTCTATATTATTATTGTCAATAAATCACACACACAAAGACCAGTGTGTTAGTCCATCTCTCACTAATCTCTGACTCTCCTACCCGGTCTTTGGCACTCAAATCCTGTGGTCTAAGAATAATATTCTTCAAAGAAATAACTCGCTAATTTATTGTTTTATTTTTATTTAAGGCGGAGCAACAGTTTAGCGCTGTCGTTTTCAGCAAATGCAACTCAAACAGGAGTACACAGTGTTTTCACTAGTGCACACATTTGGTGCTATAGTGAGTATTTTACAGCAGAAGGATGGCATATGTGGGCTTGGAAGGAACTTGCAATGCAATATATGCATATATATAGCTTTTGGAGAATAGATATCTATGTCACAGAGGAATAAGTTTATCCTCAGCTCAGCCTTCTCTCAGGATCTTGTCATTATTCACTTTTGCCAAGAGATGGCGATGTGAGGCCAAAACATCTACAAATCTCCACAAATCTCCAAAAGTTAAAGTTTTTGGGGAGATCACAGAATTTATATATATTTTCGTTGTACATACTACAGCAAAAATATTTGGTATATTATATTTTAACTTTATAAGTACTTAAGGGGTCCAAACAAGACTGTATGGTTGCCAGAGGACTTTGACCTACATACATGACCTCGACTTGGGCAACAGTCTGTTTTGTGGGGGCTGAGGCTGCAGCAGCACTGCCATCCACAGTCAACAGACACAGCCTGGTCAGTCCTGATGGCTTTAACTATTTCAAAAAACTTGTGTTTCCTTTCGGATCTCTCTTTATTCATTGCGGCAAGTTTTTCCTCTCAGTCAGGTGAGATCACGAGGCAAAAGGGCTGTCAATGCATGCCTTGTGTCGTCGTTGTAAAAAGTAGCAAATACCAGATTAAAGTATTTGAAAGTAGCAAATAAATAATATGCATTTCCTACTTCTTTTTACAACGACGACAGAAGCATGCATGCATGACACAATGTTTTATTTGTTTTGCTTGTGAAATAGCAGTGACGTCATTATAGTTTATCAAACGTTTTTTTTTTGTTTTTTTTAAGTGAAGCTTATCGATATTTAAACAGCTTCCCCTGTGACCTTAAACTGTTGTTGCAGATGCATTTTAATTTTAATAAATAAAAATGTTTTACCTGTGAACACAAATAAGTTTGCTGCGTATGCGCCGTAGTGAGACTTTTATTGTGAAAAGGCTTCAGCGTGCTGTAAATTCCGTTTACGACACGTAACGCAATTTACGACACGTAACGCAATTTACGGCACATGAAGGGGGAGAACTGTATTAGCTAATAATAAAGTCAAACTGCAGCAGTAGTTGGTGCTCTACGCTTCTCTTTTGTTCATGAAGATGCCAACCAATATATTTTAACTCGCTTTAAATATCTTACGTAACTTATTGCACTCTTTTAATCAACTTGTTAGCCGACGTTAAGCTAATGCCGTCATGGTGCACGTAAAGTGAAACTGTGGACATGCCCTTAAAGAGACAGTACACTGATAGACGTCAGAACACTAGTTGGTTCAGTTGTTCCCAAATTGGGGGTCACAAGACATCTACAATTAATGAATAACAAAGTTGCATTGCAAAATTTGAATTTTTGTTGTAGCCTACTGTAATCTTTTCCATGATTTTCTGTGAAATATTGGAAGACTTTCATCTCTTTGGTCCTCGTATAGTTATTTAGAGAGATAAGATAAAATAATCCTTTATTGATCCCGCAGCAGGGAAATGTACAGGATTGCAGCAGCATAGAGGATAGTGCAAACAAGAGACATAGTTAAAGAAACAAGATCAAAATAAGTATTATAAATAAGCAAATGAGCAATTTACGTGAAACCATCTGAGATCTTTAGAGGAGCCATCATCCCCTGACACCTGACAAAAGGCCCCAACAAGACATGGGGTCCCAAGCCAAAAAGTTTGGCATCCCCTGGTTGAATCTTTAATAATGCATCGTTTTTATAAGCTTTTATACAGTACCAGTCAATAGTTTGGACACACCTTCTCATTCAACTACTTTGAAGAATCTAAAATATAAAACATATTCTGGTTTGTTGAGCATTTGTTTGTTTACCACATAATTCCATATGTGTTCCTTCATAGTTTGGATGTCTTCAATATTAATATACAATGTAGAAAAAAATAAAAAAAACCATTGAATGAGAAGGTGTGTCCAAACTTTTGACTGGTACTGTATGTTTCAGCAAAGATGTCCTCCCAGGTCAGACTGAGTCTGCTGCCGAGAGCCACATGCATGTTCGATGAGCCCGTCCAGGTGAAGGTGGCCGGGCTGAGGTCCAGACAGGTGGTCACCTTGAGAGCCAGATCCACTGACGAGAAGGGAGTGGCGTTCAGCTCCTCGGCCACCTACAGGGCCGATGGGAGCGGGGAGATCGACCTGGAGAGGGACTCCTCTCTCAGAGGGAGCTACACCGGGGTGGAACCCATGGGTCTGCTGTGGTCCATGAGGCCAGACGCTTTGCACAAGAGGTTTCTAAGGACAAAGTCACTAAACCCCCACGTGGTGAAGTTCTCCGTGCACGAGGATGTGGAGGAGGAGGAGGGCAGGATGCTGGCAGAGGCGACCAATGAGAGGCTTCTGATTGCAGACGGGGTCATGCGGCGCCCCATCAAAGAGGGGAATATCCGTGGGGTCCTGTTCACTCCACCAGGTTGTTCTATGTTTATCACAATTCAAATTATTCAATTTGTTAAGTTAAAAGGAATTGATTAACATCTGTAGTTGTTGTGGTGCAACTGATTGCTTTATGTTTTCATTTCCATCACTTTGATGCCATAGAAATGTACGTCATTTTGTGTTCCCATGTGTCTTCTGATCCAGGAGGAGGTCCGTTCCCCGCCTTGTTGGATCTGTACACTTTTGGTGGAGGTTTGTCGGAGAAAAGGGCCTCCCTGCTGGCCGGCCGTGGATTTGTGGTTCTGACTGTAGCGCTGTACGGTCACGATGACATGGCGAGGAACATCGAGGAGGTCCATCTGGATTATTTCGAGGAAGCAATAGAGTTGTTGAAAAAACAAGATAAGGTGATCTGTTTGAACAGTACTCTCCTAATCTCTGAGAATATTGATTTTTTTATTGTGACACATTTGGTAGTTTGTCTGTCTGCCACATATTTCTAATACAATAACTCAGGGTTCTAGAGTTGGAAAAATGTAAAGTTCTGTACTCGGTTGCTCAAATCTTTCGTTCAATTTATTTTGTACAAAAGAGCTCAGTGTGGCGATGATAAATAATAAAAAGCAGCTCATAGTTTGTATGTTTTTCCACAGGTGGGCAGTAAAGGAGTTGGTGTAATATCCATTTCAAAAAGTGGAGATCTTGCACTATCAATAGCCTCCTACCTGCCAGGTGTTGAGGCTACAGTGTGGATCAACGGCTGCTCTGCCAACACAATTTTACCCCTCTACTATAAGAAGAGCCAACTCCTCCCCGCATTAATGTTTGACAAAAGCAATCAGCCTGCTGACTCAGAGACATTAATTGGCAAGAATTTTATGCATAACCCTCTGGCGGAGGAGAACAAGGCCACCCTGGTCCCCATCGAACGAGCCGAGGGGCGTTTCCTCTTTGTGGCCTCGGAGGACGACCTCAACTGGGACAGCAAGGCTTACGTGGAGATGATGGTGGAGAGACTGCAGCGTCACGGGAAGGACAACTTTGAGAGCGTGTGTTACCCCGGAGCGGGTCATTACCTGGAGCCGCCTTATGGACCCTACTGCCCCTCCAGTTTTCACGGGGTAGTAGGCAGGCCGGTCCAGTGGGGGGGTGAGCCCAGGTCCCACGCAGCAGCTGAAGTCCACGTGTGGAAGAAGATCCAGGAGTTCTTCATGACTCACGTGAGCTGTGATGCTACGCAGACTAAAGCCAAACTATAGTCGCTTTGGATAAAAGCGTCTGCTAAATGACTGTAATGTAATGTAATGTAATATAGATACAAATACAGTTACATAATCTATAACTAATGAAGTTAATATGCTTTTTATCTAGTTTTATCTAGTATCTATTTGTAACGTTATATCCAGGCTAGATTTAATTGTTGTTTAAACCTTAGGCTGTATTTGAAATCAAATAATTACTGCACTATATTTACTTTCTGCCATTTTAACTTCATAGCACCCCGAAAAACTCTATTAAATGTTAAATCATGAAGGGAATAGTGAATGAGTGATTTCAGACACACAGCGGTGTGTATTAAGCATCCTCATTATGCATTTTGTTTTCACTCCTCTTTCTCAGTCCATTTCAGACATTGGAAGAACGCCAGATGTAAAGAGTGTGAAGCCTTTATAGGTTTATAAATGTTTCAACCTTCCCATCAGACTCACCATCTACTCACCGAGAAACAACCTTGCAAAAAAAAAGGGAAATGAGAGGCGGAGGACAAAACGTGACTTATTGGCAACTATCGCATCCTGATCTTTCTCTCTCTCACTCGCTGTTCAGAGGCGAGAGATAAAACGGTATTGTTCCTAGCGGGCTCGCCCCACTGCAAGTTCATCAAGATAGCAGCGCCAGCCTTGATCTGCCTCCTCCATTTATTGAGCAGCATTGTTGGAAAAGCTCTTTCACTGCCTTTCCTCTACTCTCCGTGTTCATGTATCCGACTGCTCCCTTTCTGTCATGTTTACTTCCACAGAGCTCTCATCAGCCTCTGGCTTTTGAAAGGCAGGGAATAATCTGTTCCACTCCTGTACCTGCACAGGCAATCAGGAGCTGGAGGTTGTGTTTGAGCTCCTGTGCTCCTGAGGAAGAGTGGGTCGTGTGTTAGGGAGCGATGGCAAAGCACAGGAGCCCATTCGGAGATACAGTAACTGCAAGAACTGTCATACACTACACCAACATTGTTTTGCCAATGTTGGTGTAGTGTATTTTTTTCGACACTGATCTCTACAAACCTTTTCTTGCTTTGGAGCCCTAACACATATGTCTAAATCTTGCTTCAGAGATGCACAAAAAAGGGCTTAAAACGCCCCAATGTGCTTTGCAAAAATGAAGTTTCTTTTTGTTAAAGCAATACACAGTATGTTGCCATAACAATAGTCTATTAAGTATCAGAATACAGCATGTTTTCTGGAAATTTATTAAATAAATAAATTGTCTATATGAAATAACCACATGGTAAAGCATACATTTATGTTCTGCTGTGTGCATTAAATATTTGACAAAGGACAGGTTACGTGTTTTCTCGTTTAATTGAGAACTTTTGTGCAAAAGTTATCATTTTTTCTAAGAAATTGGGGTTTATATGTGCTTGTTATTATTAATCTACACAATGCAACTTTGTATCACGATATCATGATTTCCTGACGATATGATTCCCCCTGAAAGATGATAAATGATCATATAGACATATAGACATATAGAGTTATCTCTTTCCTGTATGTTTGTTTGTAAATACTAGTGAGAACCAGAGTCAAATTCTTGTATCTATTGTGCAATAAACCTGATTTCTAAATTCAACTACCTGTGCTGAGAGCCTTTATCTTTTAACAAAGATAAAACAATGGTTGTTGAATAAAAGTGATGCTCGTTTCCTTTCTACACCCCCACATTTGAACTTCCGTTCACGAGTTCACTTCTCACTTCCTCCGTCTCCTCACTGTGTTTAAATCAAGACTGTTGCCAGACACGGAGGAGTGAGGGAGGTTTAGGAAAATGTAAACTCATATACACCTGCTTCATAAATCTCACTGCTCCAACAGTACCAACAGAAACCAACTCTGTACTGTTACTACACTTCCATGCAGGAGTCTGGCCTCTGACAGGACATCTATCAACCATGCTGTGTTTTGTGATTGTGGCTGCAGGCACCTTGTGTACTCGACCTATAACTGCTGTTTTTTTAATGACCTATAATGAGAAGGAAGCTGCTGAAAAGAGAAACACAAGTCCTTATTGCCGGAGTTTATTACCTTTAATCTGGAACTGTATTCTTGTGCCAGATTTTGTGGGTATAATTTTCTTTTTTGCATAATCTGGAATATGATGTTCCTGACAGGCCCTTGTGCCTCATCGTGACTCATCGTCTAAGAATATGAGTTTAGCCGTAGCTACTCTGGTTTTCCTCTTTCAAGCTTGCAATCATTGCTACAACAATTAAATGTTAAATGTCCTAAATGATGGTTTAACTTTGATGGCAATTGTCAGTGTGCTTGATTGATGAATTAGTCTTTAAACCCACTAGTTTACATTACTTAAACTGTATAATATTGGTTATATAAACCTGCCCAGACTTTTGGGATTTATTACAGATATATGTCAACTTAGTCTTTTTGTCAGCTTTTTTAAAACATTTGTATAATAAAATATTTGCATGTGTACAGATTGTAAAGCCCTCTGAGGTATTTGTAATTTTGGGATATATAAAATAAATTGAATTGAATATTTATCTCCATAATCAATTTATTGATAATGTTCTTTTAATTTTTTTCATTTTTTTACTTTTTATTTTATCTTTTTATAGTTTTTTTAATCTTTGTTGTTTTATTATCATAATCAAAATCATTATACTGGGATAATCATGCATTTCATGCATTATACACACATCAAGTGTTGAAACCGTATTCCGACAATAAAATATTTAGATAATTGTCACAATCTAATGAAAGCAACGGCCCACTGTTCCTTTGCAAATATGCAAGACTATGACAAAGATAAATCCCCACTCCACAGCTGAAAAATATCACATTTTGATTTAAATTACAGATAATTAGGAGTCTATCTCTAGTCGTTTTTAACTCATTTCATTTGGGGATTTAAAAGCTACAGATTGGTACATTGGTAAAGTATTTTTTTTACTATTTCTATAACAAATGGGGGAAAAGTGTTGAGTAAAAAGGTAACACAACAAAATTATGACCATAATGATTTTTGTAGTGAATTGCAGACACAAATGGAGACTCCTCTCACTCTGTGTGTTGTATAAACTCACTTTATCAAATGTTGTCTTGCTCAAACGAACAAAAAAAACCTCCTTTAGACATTGATTTCATGTAATTTCTCATCCTCACTGCTTAGCCTGTTTTGTTCACAGCCCATTTCTTTGTGCTAACGATCACTGTAAGCTTGGCACTAATGTGCATGTAGATGTAGTGCAGAGTAGAAAACAGTGAGAAGCAGAGCTGTGTTTAAACCAGTGAAAATGACCAGGTTGCTGTGTCGCCTCTGTGTATTATTAGCCCGTATACATGCAGTCTACACTGTGTAATTATCATGAGAGCAGGCTAAAGACAAGGGCAGATGGGAACCAGAATCTTTGTTGCAGATTCATCTTTTTATTTTAGTGATTGTATAAAGATAGGGACACATTATTGTGAATGTTTCCATCCATCCCGTATCTCTGATTATGTTGTGAATCGGCAAAACCAGTCTGTAGGTCGTGTTTGCATCAAAAGAAGCGACAGGCTGATTTAAAAAAAAAAAAGCCACAAGTCTTTCATCTGAGACGTAAGAAGAATCTCTTGCACTTTGCTCAATAATGCATCACACGTCAGGCTGCTTTTCTGCAGCATTTCAAGCTGCTTTAAAGAAATGCCTTTTGGTTTCCAGCATCAAGAATCTCATTAATCAATTCACTTGAAAGTAGCAGCATAGCATTTCTAAAAAAAAAAACTACTGGAATCAGCCGCAAAAATGAACCCAAATTCCTTGATAAGAACATATAGAATACTACATGACTACAGTGTCTTTAATGGTAGCGTTTGTGGCCCTGGCTGCAACTTTGGATTTCTGCTGTGTCTAACTTGAAAATAAATCTTGCATTTTGCTTGAGGAACTTTAAGGACCCACGAGACAAGTCCCTGTTTTAGCCTTTGAATATAGAGCATTACAGCATTTAGTCCAGATCCACTGATTTCATCCACCAACATTAATTGCCTTTTTATTCACAAGAGCACTTCTGAACCTTTTCTATCTATGGTCCTCGTTTCTTTCTTCCCAAAACAAGCAGAGCTACCGTATCGTCTCCTTTTAATTAACTTAACAAGGACACATGGGAGGCAGTGATTCCAGAAACATTTATTCAAATCCCCCCGGCGGTTCAGTGGCCCGCGTGTTTGGCAGCGCTCCTCAGGCCTTCGCCAAGATGCAGACGAAGAACCAGGAGTTTCATGTTTCTGTCAAACACATAGAAATTGCTTGTTTGTTCCCACGGGTTCTGTTGTTTAATGTTGTTCCAGTGAGACCTGCAAAGGTTCACTGAGGTTCATGGATGTCCTGCACTAGATCTCCATGAGTCAGAGCTGCATGCGCAATATGTGCATATTTATAGTTTCATGAGTCCCATCGGCTAATGCTGTGTTGATTTACGGATGGATGCAAAAACACAGAAACGCTGAGTTTTCTCTGTCTCTGTTGAATAGATGTGAATTACATCCACAAATCAGCTTTCTATCAATTCTCCTGCCTTTCAGCAAGTGAGATGGGTATTTATTTTAAAGTCAGGACTGTTTAATAGCTGCCTACATGGGGTTTATAACATGTCATGTGACATCTTCAACCCTCAGATGTAAAACTCTTTCTCCTGGTGATGTAATACCTTTCCCAGCCTCATGGGGCTGCTATAGTTGAGCAGTTTGAGCACAACATCAAGGGTGGCACCCTTCCAGTTTTGAGGGATGATACATCGAGTCCAGCATGACTCAAAGGAACACTTGACCTAAATTAAGATTTGTTGAATTCAAAACTACTCAAGAAAAAAGCAAAAGAAGCACTCAAAATGTGAATCCTCTTCTACTTTCATGAAAACAACATTTTAGCAGGGAGCTGAATCAATAAGGAGACGAAATAGAAATGTTTTTTTAAAGCTGAATTTGATGTTCTACTTGAGCTGAATCATATTTTGGGTCAAATCAAGGTGACCATGGCAACAGCACCCTGTAGGTGTAAACTCGACATCCATATTGGCCCCACTGCTGTGCAACAGGAGAACTAGGATGTGAGTGTGAGTCTGCAGAAAGTGATTACTCCCAGTCCGTCACCGTGACAGATACTGCTGTTGTGGGAAATTACAGAGTGAAGGATGGATCGTGTGCCTGAGGTTGATTGGAAAACTCTTTCAGCATTTCGCAGAATACAAAGAAAATGTGTTAATGTGCACAATCTGATAGAGTATACCGGTGAATGCTGACTCACTGTGTTGTCACACCCTATCTGAATCGGGTATATTTACAGGCAGGATATTATGTGACATTATGTTGCACTGCATGCATGAGCTTTTGACTAATATGTCTCTACATCTATGGGATGGGATTTGAACACCCAGAGTTTTCATTTACCGCCATCATCACGTCAAAATTTCAATTAGTCTAATACTTTACTATGTAACAATATACTGCAAAAAGTATTGATAATCCCATCAGCCTCAGCTTCACTTAGTGTTTAGTTCTAATAAGCTAAATTAAGATGCTGAACATTGTAAACATTATCCCTGCAAAACAGGTAAGCATTCTTATAGTGAGCATGTCAATGCTGACGTCAGCATTTAACTGAGTCACAGAGCCGTCTTGTTTGCAAATAAGCAGCTTTTGAAAATGTTTGCAGTGATTCAAAGTTCTGAATAGTGTTGGACTTTAAAAAAAGTATTTTGAAAAGACTGCAGCGCCGAACAACGGCCCTGATGTAGCTGTGATATACAATCCCACGATACCACGGCCTGTTGTGAGCTATTGCTTAAATACAGTACCAGTAGAATCAAATAAAAATCTTTAACAATAAAATGTATGTATGTTATGTATATCTATTCAAAAATTGGTGTGTAGTTCAAGTCTAAGGATTTGGACTTATCCAGAGTTCAACGCTAATTACGTTTATAGCTTTTAGCGGTTATTTAATAAAAACAAAGGACAAAGTTTCTTTCTTTATGTAAATTAATCTGGAGTTTTAAAAATTCAAATGACTAATCGACTAAACTCCTGTTTCCAGGATAATTGAAATGCTCGTTTAAACTTCAGCTCATGAACTAACCAAATTTGGTTAGTTGGTAAAAGTAAGTTGCTAGCCCGACGTGGCATTTTACTAGCCCCGGGCAATCCTTATCATTGAGCCCTGTAGCTTCCTTTTTGTCTTTACATTTAGTACGGAAAATGTCGACCTTGGATAGAATTAAGTGACGCAAGGCGTAGCTTTGTCTCATATGCAGCATGGGACAAAACGTTACTGAAATAGAGGTGTGTGTGTGTGTGTGTGTGTGTGTGTGTGTGTGTGTGTGTGTGTGTGTGTGTGTGTGTGTGTGTGTGTGTGTGTGTGTGTGTGTGTGTGTGTGTGTGTGTGTGTCTGTTAAATATAGAGAAGCCTCATATGAACCTCTGGCCTCATTTTAAGAGCTTGTGACAGCTAAGAGAAAGGAGTTTTAAATAAATAGAGGGAGTACATCAGTTCAGTGAATCATTCATCAATGAAGAAAAGACAGACGCGGAGGTGTCAAGAGGAAAAAGGTTTCATTATATGACGGGATCACACGGGGTGTCGATGCCAATGACACTTTTAAAATGACTGAGTCGCTCTCACAGCTTGAAGATGAAGTACATAAAGTTATTTTCATCTCACTTGTGGGATTTTGTGTTCTTGAAAAAATTAGGTGAAGGATAAAACCATTAAATGCGTTTTCCTCTCCCTTTTGCAAAGTGTTCCTGTTGTGCCCCTGAGCAAGGCATGTACTCTAGTGCTGGTTGTTGGTTCCCAGTTGAGACTGTGTGAGGATGCAAAGCAGTATCAAAGTTAAAGTTAGCTGAGGCGAGTCTCCACGGAGCGTTGAGTCATTCTTTTGAGTTTCTTCTCCATATGATGTGTTTTTACTAACATTACTGATCTAGATTTAGACTATTAAATGTTTAAAAGTTTCCCTTTTGCACAATGAACCTGGCTCAAAGCTTTAAAAGAATCACTTACTTCCTCATTTGCTTTCTTTTTGTCGACAGTACATGAACACCAGATTATATAGATTTGTTAAATGAAATTGCAATTTCAGCTTTTTATCTCCAGTACTGAGCTTTATGAGAAAAAAAACTCCCATTTAATAAATGTTTAAGTATCCAGGACCACTCATATGTTCATTGACTATGACAGAGATGTACCAATTATCTGAATGTGTTTGACATTCACAGAGTTTCCTGAAAGCACAGCTAATTATCTGAATCAAATAATGAATTATTGATGGGTGGATATCTGCTATGAGGGGAATTTGTCTCAACATGAAGCATCTGAGTGGAAAAGATAATAAGCCTGCAGTGTTTCCTGTCAACATTATCAGAGGCGACGACAGTTCCTTGAAAGCCATTTCACATAATTTTTTCTTCATCATTTTATTTTTTTATAAAACCTCCATTTTGCATGTTTGGTGTCATTTGATTCTTTGCTGCTGCTGCTACCCAATTTCCCCACTGAGGTCATTAAAGTTTCATCTAACCTTATTGCTTTGAATTGAAGACACACACACACACACACACACACACACACACACACACACACACACACACACACACACACACACACACACACACACACACACACACACACACACACACAGCTATGAGTGGGATTGATGATAGCTGTTGAAATGCATTTTATAATTTGGAAAAAAAATCGTCAGGTATTCAGAAAAACATGAGCAGACAATTACATGAAATTGAGTTCATGAGTAAGCACCCCTGCTGCTAGGAGGTGCTTTGGTTAAAGGCTGATTTCCTCCATATTGCAGACACGAGATCTGAACCCAGCAGCAGTCAGAACTCTGCACGCCTTTCACGGTAACATCGTGAGCGAGCGTGCTCGAGTGTTTCCTCAGGTGTTTGGGAGAGTCGGGTTTGGTAAGTTGATCTCACACCTCACTGCTCAGAGATCTCTACACTCTGGGGGGGGGGGGGGGGGGGGACTTAATCAAATCACTGACACACACACACGTTCACCTCCACACCCTCTCTGGTTACCCTGGTGCCACACACACACACACACACACACACACACACACACACACACACACACACACACACACACACACACACACACACACACACACAATATGGATAGAAACCTTATGAACTAAATATTGAATATAAGTAAGGATTGGCTGAGTGATGGAAGAAGAACACATGGAGCTAGGTGTAGTTTATATTTAACACCAACATGTAGTTCAAGCTGGTTTTAAGAAAAAATGCTTAAATGAAGGAAAAAACAAACAAAAAGAAACTTTTCAAAAAGAATGAAGGCCTTATAAGCTCATGGGGCAGCTAGCAGCAAGCAGCAAGCTTCCAGTAGGTCTGCTCCTGACCTGAACCAAATCAAACAATGAGCAAAGGTTGCAAAGCTTCTACTTCTTGAACAGGAAGCTCCTCCTACAGACAAACCAAATGTAATCAATTAAAACAATAAAATAACATTCCAATGTAAAAACAACAAAACATTGTCTAAATCATTACTCGTATTGTCCTTAAACAGAAATAATAAAGACATAAGTTGTTTCCTGTACTTAAAAAGACAATTTTTCAAAACAATGACCCCTGCACTCTATTCAACATGGTACAGTCTGAGTCCCCTCTTCTATAAATCCCATTGGAAGCTCCCACTTCATGTTTGGCAATTTAAACCTATAAGCGTCGGTTAACATTGATTGGAGCTCCTTAACAATTGTTTTGGTAACCAGAAGTCAATAAAACAAATATATGAATTTGATATTTAATTACTGAAATGCCCAGAGAGACCTATGTTAGCAGGTTAGCTTGCTATGTGCAAACTATTTTAACACAACTCAGCCTGGGCTATCCAGAACTACCTGTTAACATTGTGCATGCAAGACTGAATAAATAACATAACTGCAGAAACAAAGAATTGTCTAACCAAAATGCAACCAACTCTTAAGAAGTGAAAGTGGTGGGCTCCACCCGTGACGTTAATATAGACCTTGATTCACTTTTGCACATCTAATATGTCTAAAAGTTTAAAATACCTGACCATGTTTTTGCCAAATGGTTTAAATCACAGCATATTTTGCAAAAACATGCCGCTGCAACTTGTGAGAGATGTGTATCCATCACAAAGAACTTTAAGTCCATGTTAACCTTTAACATGCACGTTCCCTTAACCTTGTTGGAATAATGAACCGTGTAAATATGTGCACTGAGCCTTTTCAAGCTCTTCAATGAAGCTCAATGACGTTCACAATGAGTGGAGAGAAAGCGGAGCCCTGAAGCCCACTACTCATCTGTGCTTTGGTTTACATTAGCTGCGACTAGCAGGAACTGTCGGCACACCCGTTGCATTGTGGGTAATGTAGGTGCCAGTTTTTGACAAAAGACTAATGCATGGAGGAAAAAATACAGGACAATCAATATACATTTATTTACATGCTGATTTTTATGTTATTACAAATTATGCAACTTAAACAAGTTTCAAGAGCATGCTAACTCATTTCAAAGGAAATTGATAAAAATGAAACCGGAGTTCTAAAACTGACCAAGCAGAAAGGAAAATCTCATGAAACCATAAATTGTGATTTAATACGGGATAACAATTAGAAAGGGAAGTTTTATTCCTCATTGGTATGTACACTGCACACACATGCATTGAAACAAATGCCCATGCATGTAAGATTACAGAGAACATGCCCACACAAACAAAGAGTGTAGGCCGTCACACACACACACACACACACACACACACACACACACACACACACACACACACACACACACACACACACACACACACAGAGAGAGAGAGACAGTCACGCCCTCTCCTGACTTTAACATCAGCAGGAAGGCCTGTAAACACAACACTGGTATTTTTTTATCAGCTCTGTATATGTGTGTGTGTGTGCGTTTGAAAGGTCTGGAAATAATTAAGATAAGGGCTTGAGGGGACGGTGAAGGGGGAGGGAGGGGGAGGCTGACAGACATGCATCTCCCGGCTATATTTAGCTGAGTGAGGTATTCAGAGGCAGGACAATTCCTCTGTTGCTGCAGAGGCTCTGTTTCTTTTCCTGTGTGCGAATCCAACAACTGTACCTGAGATTCTTTCACACATTTTCCACAAAACTGAATGAAAAAAAACCAGATTGTAGGTAAAACTCCTCGTTCACCTTTGATTCTGCTGCATACTGTGTTTGTGGTATTAATCCATAGCAGTACTAGCCTTAGCAGTAGAAGATTTGATACTACAGTGCTAGTAGTAGCAGAAAAAAATACAACTATAACCATTAATAATAAGTAAAAATAATTAGTGCTGCCAGAACCGCTTGTAGCAATAATCATATCAGTGGCTGTGAAAGCAGTTTTAATACTATTAGTACTAGTACTATTAGTACCAGGGACAGTTGAAGTAGCAATTTGGGATAGTATTAGTTGAGTAGAAGTACAATAAGTGATAGCACTACTGGAAGCACTGGTGACAGTCGTAGTAACATAGCTAATAGTAGGCTACAGTAGAAGTATAAATAGAGTGGTAGAATTTGATATGGTAGTAGATGTGGTACTCAAGGAACTAGTAGTAAAAGTAGCCCAATGACGGTAGTAGTTGTCATAAAAGCAGCAGTAATAGTAGAAGTTGTAAAAATAGTAGTTGCAGTAATTGTTGCAACAATGACAGTATTTATTTTGTTTAAAATACCAGCTGGAATAAACTGATGTTCCAAATATTCAATGAGGTAGATGTAATATAAAGTATTGTGTTTACTGTGTATTTGTACTCCAAAGTAGATTCATGATATTTGACCACACATAAATAATTACAATACACAATTTATGCTGTTTTCTGTTAATGTGGCCGTCATGTGGGTTTATAATCTGAATATCAATCTACATTTGTCTGTCTTGAATCCAAACAGTGTGTACAGTAAACTACCTCTAATGGACAGACACTTATAATAATACTTCCATAATTACGGACTTCACCCCGGGGGGGACATCATTTCTTCATTTCCAATTAAAAACGTAATATTGAACGGTGGCCACCATGTTGCTGCTGCACAGCTCTCAGCCCCAGTGAGTCGATTCTCCCACACGTTGAAGCTTTTGAAAACGCCTGAAGCTGTTAAACTGAACATCAACACAGATGCCATCAAATGTTTAGTTTCTTCTCGTGGGAATCATCGACTGAAACGGTGAATAAAAAGTTAAGCTCCAGCTGACACATCTTGCCAAGTAGTTTGCTGCAGGCGTCTTACATTCAGTCCCGAGTTCCCCTTTGTACTAACACTCTTTCTTTTTGATGTAGTTTTACACGCTGTTGTGCTTTAAATTCAAAATGCATGTTTTTGTAATGCAGCACAGCCATGAAACATTGTGCTCAGCAAAAGCAGGTCTGTGTCTGTTTTCTGAGGAGAGGATCAACATGGAGAGGTGGCGCCCCGAGGCGTCGTAACCAGCACGTCGTAAAGACGGACGACTCCACCTCAGCAGCTTTAAAAACTGGACTGCATTAATGAAACAGAAAGATGGAGGGAGAAGAGAGGAGCTATGGGAACGACAGGTGGCAGTTACAGTTTGGACTGTCGAGAGAAACTGAGATAAATAAAGTTTTAGAAGACAATCTGCAGCTCCAGGCCCAAATCTTTGTGGAGTACGCACTCAGTCTGATGTCTTTCGAGGTTCTTCCAGGCTGACAAAAGTTTCCATTTCAGTAGATATCTATATACTGTGTATTATGCACAAACTTAAAGAACATTTATACTTTTATCTTTGGCTTAGCTTTAGCTTCAATTATCCACCGACAGACAGAAATCCCTCTGTCTATGTAATGTGAATGCATTGAAATCGCTGGCACAGCACTTTTACTCTGCATATTTACTATTTTACAGTTTTTTGTTGATGTTATGACTTAAAAGTCAAGCTTTAGACTTTCTGGTGCTCGTCTAGTTTAGGATAAACATCCATTATATTCATATAACTTTTGCTAAACTTGAATTATCTTACACAACCTAAAGAGTAACGCATGAATGCATCCTACATTGTGCTTTAACATGCTTAAATAATTCCTTTTATTACCCTAAAGATTCCACTTTTTTATTCACTAAAGAGTCATAGGGTTTCGTGTCCCACTGCAGTGATTCAGCTATAACTTGAAATGAATAATTTCTTTCTTTTTCTGTTACTTGTAATTGATTATAAGTACGGTCACTAACTTTTATTCCCAAAACAATCATCTATACAGGTGTAAAGAAAGACATTTACAGAGGCGTACATGGATGTTTGTTTGTGTTGAACCACATGATCATCCCTGTGTGTGTGTGTGTGTGTGTGTGTGTGTGTGTGTGTGTGTGTGTGTGTGTGAGTGTGTGTGTGTGTGTGTGTGTGTGTGTGTGAGAGAGAGGGAGGTGGAGGTAAAAACAATGAACAAAAAAACTTCTGGAAAGGAGGTGAAAATAAAAGATTTCTGGTTTCCGTGTAAAAAAAAGCTCGCAGCCACACTCTTACCTGGGAGCTGCAGGAAACTGGGAAAGGTTGAACATCAAGACGCCAGCCAACCACCTGGGGAATAGAGCACAGGAAGCATGAAACCCAAACCCTTCCTGTCTAACTCTGTGGAGCGATCATATCGTATCACGCTCGTATGATTGTGTGTGTGAATACATGAAACTGTACTCTGCTGATAAAGGTGGTTCTCCTCCATGCCACCTTGTTTTATAGAGCAGTGGTGTTGTAGTGATTTTACATGTGAGCACATTAATCTCATCTCATCAGTGTGACCTGACACATACACCTTCAACATGTCATGTGACCAGGTAATCAGGAGCTTGTTATAGGCAATCAGAGGTAATAATTATGAAAGGCTTTTTCTGTTGCAGTTACATTGACATCCACAGAAAGCTCCACAGAACATTTGAGTTTGGTTTGTGTTTCCGCCACTGTTGCCCTGGCAGTATTATTTTGTGATAAATCACCCTTCATGTAGATGTTTGCGTCGGGACACACAAAGTTAAATGCAAGAAAAAAGCATTAAATTGTCCTTGAATTTCATTTAAATAGAAAAAAATAAATACATAAGCGACTGGATGAGTGACTGAAAGGCCAAATCTACAAGCTGCAAGTGACATAATGTAAAGCTGCATGCTTTTTTAAGTAAATGACATTTGAGTTGCCATTTGCTGTGCATATCAGCAACTAATATACACGTAGAGTTAAAGATGCTATAATCAATACTTTCATATTAGCAATAGATAAAATGACAGTATGAACTATATGTCATTATAAACGTTGTTGTATGTCTTTCTGCTGCCCTCAAGTGCCCAAAACAAAATCAGTTGTAGCAGCTTTTAGGACTTTATGTATAAATGTCAAGAAATGCTAAATACTTACCTCCGAATATTTTACATCAAAACTTTTAATACCGACAGCGATGCAATTAGAGAGAAATGCCAAACTTTTAAAATGAAATGTTTGTATAAATTCTCGCAGGCAGAGGACCAGTGTCTGAGAGTCTGTTCGAGGTAAATTGTTGTATAGCCTATGATGCTGTAGGATATTTATTGAGTTTCCTTTGAAGAAAAAACGCTCGTAGTGAATTTGAGTTCCCTCCTGTACACAGTTAAGCAGTGTATATGTATAGGGCTTTTATTGTGAAAGGTAAAAACAGAAGGATTGGATCTGTTTTTTGCTTTGTTAGTGGTCTTTTTGGCTGACTAAGGAGCCTGCATGTTGTTGTAAAATACAGTGTACACATAAAGTAATTGGTTGATGCCATTATTTGTGGTGCGAAAGCTCAGAAATTTCAACTTTGCCCCGGAAAGAAATTACTTTGCTCATTAGCTGCTTAATAATTGCATTTTGTGTGAAAGTACTCATGAAAAAAACAACTTAAAAATAATATACATACCGTCGAAAAAACTCTGCTGTGAGAAAAGAGCTTTTAAAGTTTCCAATTCCATAGTAAATGCGTCTTGCTTAAATGCAGTTAAAACGTTTTATACGTCTTCAGGAGTTCTTAAAGGGAAAAATCTTCATTATTACAAACTGATAAAACTCTGACATAAGCTTTTAAAGTGAGTTTGTTACCATACGTGGATGTCCAGGTTGCCAGGTGTTTCATGGTGTGTTCCTCAATAAATACACGTAATGCGATGAACGTATCCAGTAATTTTTTCCATCAATTACCTCACCTCTACTCTGAGTCATCATACACGTTTCAAAAAGGTTTCATTTGACCATAAATGTTTCTAAAACCTCTGTGAACCAATGAATCCTTCACATCGAGTAAAATCATGACAATCACCAGAGTGGAGTCACGAGGTTCTCAACCTTACGGCGGCGGCGGCGGTGTGTGTGCGTGTGTGTGAGAGAGCTGCAGGTATGACATGCCTGCAGGAAAGAAAAACAGAGACATGTGGCTTTAATGTGGAGCAGGCCTGGAGCAGGGACCTCCATGCAGCCTGGAGACCTTGAAAACACACCTCTGGATTGAAAGCAGCGTGTCGCACACACACACACACACACACACACACACATTCCTCTAGCCAGATATCTCAAGTATGTGCTGCGGCCTGACTTCAGCTCTTACCTGCGAGAGGCTGAGAAAAACAGCTGAAAGCGTGCAGGTTTGGTAATGATTTCAACATGGTTTCATTCGGTTCTTTTGTGTGGATTAGACCGAGGTTAAATCCTTGTTCCATGCGTTTTTAGGACAAAGCAGCACGGGACAGAGATTCAGACATTTGGGATTAAATAGAATCCAAAGTAAAGATGCATATTCACGTGTAAACCCCAAACAACTGATCCACCACGCACTTTCAAATGAATCCAAAGACTTGTTTATTAACTGATATTTGATGTATGAAACATTCTGAGGGAACTCTTGGATGCATGTTAGAGACTTGTGAGAAACGCTCGTCTCTCTCCCCCCAGAGAGAAACTGCAGAGAGATCAAAGCCACTGATCTGTGAGTTTAGACAGACAGGGCTGAGTGGAAGCCTGCGCTATGAACAGCACTGTCTCACAAAAATGTCATTCCCATACAGAGAAACTGCACTGTGGAGTATATATCGATGGCAACGTATTTTGTCTATTTGTTTTTGTTGGATTACGTTTGATTTTGACGTATATCAAATACATTTCAAATAAGTCTGTAGAGAGTATTTTTGTTACCGTAACCTAGTTTTCGAAGCGTTTTGTTTCAATTTGTCATTTTAAGCCAAACCATGATGTTTTTTTTATCAAACCTAAACAAGTAGTTTTGGTAGCATGTTTCAAACCTTGACCGAGATCCAAGAGAAAGTGTGCTTCAATCGAAACTTAAATAAAAATGCAGTTTTTTTGCATAGGAATGAATTGAATTGATGTTTTGATTTACCTCCAGTGAAGTCGGATGAGCTCAAGATTGTATGAAACATTTAAATAAAAATCAAGCTGTTGTGCTTGACCCAACTTATCAAGTCAGCGGATCGCCATAGTCTCCAAGAACAAAGAAAATATAAATGTGTGTGCTTTTCAAATCTTTCTTTGTATTTGGTTTTACACCCATGTGCAGCAACATGGACTGTAAGTGAACCTAAAGTACACATTTGATGACATAATGTTCACACAAAGTAGAACTTTAATGAGAAGAAGTTTGGTTAGAAGAAAAAGTGTCCATTTTCATCGAGAGTGAGTTTTCTGCTCTCAGACGCAGAGATTAAGATGCCGTTACAGTAAGGTCACCATGAGCATGGATTAGCTCGTATAAAACTAACAACCTGCACTCAGCTTTTACAGCATGCACTCATTCTTACCTCCTAAATCTTTTTTTTTTGTTTTCTTGAGAAAACAAAAATAGAATGAAAAAGAATTCTGTTTAATGGTGTTATTTCTGCTTGATAAATTTCATGTCCTCTGTAAAACGGGAACACGAAACTGCCCTGAAGCAACACCACATAAAGCAAAGCCATCTTTGCAGAACTACAATTTAAACCTGAACGGTATCGTACTGTAGCTAGCATCTACAGCTAGATTGGTGATTGAAGATTGAAAATTGAAAAGGGCACTTGCTAATGTCATTTTTCCAGCTAGAGAGCTGTAGCACTCATCAATGTTAAATCCAGCCTGAATATGTCACAAACAGTCAGTTCAGATGTGATTATTTCCTTTTCAAAAAACACAACGCTGTGTCCCTTAGCTTGTGTGCTAGTTATCACGACGCTTAACAAAAGATGCATTCTTGGTTAAAGATTTTAAAATCTCAGAAATAAATCAGAGTTGTGCACTTGTTTAGTAAGCATCAGCTGAGTTATCTTGTCTAAGCTTCGTTTGAAAACTGAGCCAGGGATGAAGAACCTACTTTTACTTGCATATTGCAGCCAACATAATAGCAATTTTGTGTACTTGTACCTTATTTGAACTTCTCCATTTTATGCAACTTTATATTTGAGTAAAGAAAAATATTGCACATTTTACTCCCCTTAATATATCTTGATATGTTGTCACAACATACCTTGCAGATTAAGATTTAATATACAAATCATCTGATTTTATGTGTAAAAATGAGAGTATGATATATGATAGAGCAGACAATCCAAAAACACTTGACTAGTCAAATTTCTTCCAGTTTTGCCGGCTACAACATAAAAATAAGGATTATTTTAAGGCAATAAAAATAAAATATTAAACTTGTTACATATTTTCACTTTGATGATACAAGAGTCCAGTCTTTTTTTTTTAAGGTCTCTGTGTGTTTATCTCTTTTGTATCTTCTAACTGAATCTCTGTGGTTTGGAGTTTAGTTTCACTCTTGTGTTCCTGTGTGAACTTTCAGATATCAGCATCATTTTATCTTTTACTTGTAGTTGTATTGGTGCAGCACAGCTCGACTACCTCCCCTTCTACGGTCATACTTTTACTGAAGTATTTTTTGAGAGTGGCTCCACTTATGCTAAAGTTTGTTTTTGCTTACAGTAGAGTCCACTCAGGGCCAAGAACATGACACTTCTGTCCACCGATCTTTTTCCTTCGATATTAACGTCAGGTTTCTCACCGACTCTGACCTGACTGCTACAAAGTTTATCCGTCCATCATTTGCACATATAAAATGTAGCTCCATGATTGTAGCAGACAATGTTGGCAGGGATTTCCTAATTCAGCTCCAGAAAATAGGAAAATCAGTATTGTCTACCTGACAGGAGAGAAATTCCTCAGCAGTGA
Source organism: Anoplopoma fimbria (assembly GCF_027596085.1). Lineage (NCBI taxonomy): Eukaryota > Metazoa > Chordata > Actinopteri > Perciformes > Anoplopomatidae > Anoplopoma > Anoplopoma fimbria. The sequence continues at coordinate 4,716,068 of NC_072451.1, read as the reverse complement.
CCATGAAGTCACCCCCGTTTAGATTCTCAACCCCTAAAAATCTTTTCTTCTGCTGGGAAAGTACCGCACCAGGTGAACACAAAAATTCACACATGTTTAAGTCATCCTCTGACCTAACGTAGGTGTAAAGTTTCCTGCTGCTAGGAGAAAACACGCACACACACACACATGGTGAAGATCTCTCTCTCTGTCCAGCTGGAGACTATTAGTGTTTCTCCAGCCCACAGGAAGTCAGCCATCATTTCAGGCTGACAGGTACATGGAAGGATCTCGCCAGCTTTCTGCTCCGCTGTTCTGTTCAGACAACAGCTCTGTAACTCTTTACTGCGTCCTCCTGGCAGTCACTGTGATCATCTGGGCGTTCAGCTGAAGGGAAACAGCTTGCTTTATGGAGTTGTTTTTGACAAGATGAGATGGAGGCCAACTGAGAGGCAACACAGAGTTTTATTTATTGATTTTTTTAACTTGTATTTATGCTGCCAGTTTGCTGACTATCGCCCTGCTTCACATTCGTACATATGCCAGCAAAACGTTATCCTCAGCTGTCCAGTCACTGAAGCCTTTCGGGGGGGTTAGAACATGTTGTTTCATGACGTTTGATTAGATGAAGCTGTCATAAATTAAATAATATAACCTGTCTCAATGGGAAAATTGGTGTACATGAATGACATCACATGCAACAGCTGCGGGGAACGCTACATCATTGGACTGTCAAGAAGAAAGGGAGCAGGTGGACTCAACTGAAGGAAACAGGAATGTGAAGAAATAACTATTTAATTCAAAGCATGCAGGAAAGGTGAAACTGATCAGAACAGAACAAAACCAAAAATCCAACAAATAACTATTTTTCGACGAAGATAAGTGCGTATGCAGGTTTTTGTAACTGGAATATTCGCTAAAAACAGGTGATGGATTATTTTCCCATTGTGAGTTGCACTGGTTTTCATTTTTTTTCCTGGTTTCTCACAGACTCACAGGGTTATTATATAATGACGATTTAACAGGGGTTACTTCTTTTTTTATATGTGTTACTTATTCCGTCTCTCTTTCAAACTCTCAAACCAGAGTTTGGTGATTGTTGGAACAGTGGAAAGAAAAACAAAGATGTTTTTTGTAGGGTTTTATTAAGTGTGTTTTATGACTATCAGCCAGGTAAAATAACTGTTGTACTGACTGGAGTCTAGTGGCTTTGAGGAAAGCATATTAATAGTATGTTTTGTATGTTAATAATTGTCCAAATCCCTATTGTTTTTATCTATTATTCATTTCTATGCATGTCACATAGCATGGCACCCTTCACTACTAATTGGACAATTTTTTCCCGTAAATGAATGCAGATTGTAACCTTTCCTAAAGACAGAAGACAGATGTTAGTGAGGTTCTCTGTCCCAGGCCACAGCCTGAACTGAAAACCCTGAACTTAAACACAATTCAGACTGAACATCATTCCTATCATCTCACTGCATGTGAAAGGTTTCCCAACTGTATATTATATATTATTCAACATCTGATTCAAGATCAATACAGATTGACACATAATGTTATGTTTTTTTAAATTGGTATTGTTCTATACTAATTAATTGTGTCACCCTCTGCTGTGGCAGTTATGTAATTTCACGGCAAGAAAGCACCAACTGAAGTGAACTGAATTGAATTATATTAAATTTAGCTGAACTGACATACAGAGAGGGGAAAAAAGAAATGAGTGAGTGCACGTGTTCACATGCATGTATGCGTGCCAAATAATGCTTAAAATGTGCACCAGTGTTGGTCACACCACGTTGAGAAACTTGCAGCATCCTCACAAACATCTGACACCACAGATGGCTGAATGAAACAGCTGGTAGGCACAGCTCTCTCTCTCTCTCTCTCTCTCTCTCTCTCTGTGCACACACACACACACACACACACACACACACACACACACACACACACACACACACTGAGCAGCACTACATCCCTCTCCAGGAGGTCACGTCTGTCTCTTTGTATTAATTTGCCTGTAAACGCCAGTGTAGCATGCTGATGCTGAGGCAGGAAGAGGAAGAGGGCAGTGAGTGAAGTGTGTGCTCACCTCATTACAAAATGCTAATGAGGAACCAAACCATTTACATGAATTACCTCATTAATCTGCAAGAAAATAGGAATCATTTCAACTTCTGCGAGCCGTCAAGCGTGCTCACTTGTTCCTATTACCTTTTTTTCTCCACTTGTGTGTTCACATGAATAGAAGTGATCAGCTGACCAGAGGCAGAAGAGATTACAAACGTCTGCAGGTCAACTGAAGCAGAAGGTGGAGGAGAGTTAGGTTTCATCCCTGAGAGAGGGTTGAATATATATTACATTTATTATTTATTTATTATATCTATTTTCAGGGCACGTTTGTCATGTATTATATTACAAATACAGCTGATGATATTTTAAGATATCCAGTACATCCACAACATCATCTCTTCTTATTGCACTCTTTACAGAACACACTGTTGCCAAAAATCAAACACAAAGATGATCTGTGATTAGTGGCGCCAAACTGTAAACTGCCTCCAACAGGTTAGCTGAGGTACTACAAGCAAAACACTAACCTGAACTCTAGTAGATTAGCTTTCAGGCCAACTGCATTAGAATATTGAATATTAATAATATTACCTGTTTTTCTCCCACTTTAGTGAGATGATCTGCCTTAAAAGGGACAGTGTGAAGGATTTAGATACATCTAGTTCACTATGTAGATATAAACGTCTCATTTGAAGCTACAAAATCACATTTCTTAGTTTCAAGTGAGTATGCACTAATGAAAACTTAGTTATAGTGTTATATTCAATTTTTGCTAATAGATCTACCAAAATGCTTCACACTGGCCCTTTAACAACATGTTTTCTTATACTGTATTTATGCTCATGTCTGAATAATTCCTGAATCAAATATGAAGAATTTCCAGTGTCAAAGTCAAATGTTTAATCCACTTACTTTCAGTACAGAGTCCACACATTTCTGCTACTCTCATTCACATATTTGCCTGCACACAAATATTTCCTTTGACCTCATATTCTCACGTTTATGTCTCAAGATAAAATATTTCTAGAAGCATAGAAGTCCTATACCTGTGACTCCAAATCTCCAGATATGTTTGTCTAAATGGTTCCTTTGCTACAAAATGCACTTCAAACTAATGAAAACAGATATTTATTAAAATGTGTATCTAGAATGCTCTCGTGTCACAGTGGCAGTGCTAAAGCCTGGTTTCCATTTTCTAATACGAACCATTACAATTTCAGACGCAGTCCATTCAGTCACTTTTTCTTTCATCTTGTTGCTCTTTTTAATCTACATCCAGTTTCCTCAGAGGTTGTAAGGTGACAACAGCCATAATTTGCCCATTTCATTGAAAATGCCATTGCGAGACGAGCACCTTGAAAGCCCCCACAGTGCAATTATCTGCAAATTAAATATGCTGTCATGCCATTATCACAACCAGTTCCTTCTGCCTCGCTGGATCTCCATTCATAATTTACTCCTTTATGCACTTCCCCTGTTCTAGGTGTTGCCAGCGCTCTTGGCAAGGTGGGCAGAGAGCAGCAGAGACGATGCTTCGGGTCAATTATCAGGTAAAGTGGTTGTTCTGTTAGAGGTGTTTACATGTGGGCCAAGACTGGAGCTGGAGAAGAGCTGCTGGGTGGGTTTTTTTTGTACGAGATTAAACCAAGAGAGAGAAGAAGACAGAGTGATATGTGTGTTTATGGATGGTTTTTATTGTAACTGACTTTTGTGTGAGCCTGTTTTTATTTTTAAAGCATTTTTTTAAGTAGTGTGTTTATTTAATCTAAAGTGTTTTGTCCCATAATTGTGTTTTTAAATTGTATCAGTTACTAAGACCAGATCTTGTTGCTTTTATTGCATTTAGTTTGTCATCAGAATCTCAGAAATCTCTATAGAAAAATAATAAAATAAATAGGTTAAGTAAGTACATATAAGGCACATCAGAGTTTACTGCAAATCAAACATCTTTTACGTGTTAGAAATGAGCTTTGCGGAAAGTCATTTTTTTCATATGAATTGTAAGAAATTACATTTGAAAAATAAATAATATCATATCTAACACATTTGACATGTGATGAATAATACACATATAGAATGAAGTGTCTGCATAGGGGAGAGTGTTAAAATAAAACTCTCACAATCCCATATGAATACATGAATAGACAATAGACACCATGCACATACAGTATGAAAACACATCTACGTGCAAAACCATAACATACACAGTATAGATAATTATTTGTGCGCTTAGATGGTGTGTGTTTAATTTGTGTGAAAAATGCTGTTACAGTTAAGTTTATAGAAAGAATCAACCTTAATAGTTTGTTTGCAATCTACTGAATCTTTAATGATCAGAACTCATTTGAAAGCACTGCACTGCTGGACTGAAATCATTGCAAACACAGAGATGAGCCTCCAAGCTCTTTATGAAAGATTCCAGAAGTAATGAGTCACTTCAACTTTGAATCAGAACATTTTTCAAATAGCCCATAACAGCTGGGCACTGTTGGTATTTGATACAAATACTTGGAAGCTGGAAGTGAAAGCTGTAAATCTTCTGAAGTCATCATGTTGATGAAGATTTTCTTTAGAATGAGAAAAAGAGTTGGTTCTTCTTACATTTATTCACTGATTGATGGCAGAAACATCTAAACAAAAAAATTATAAAATATATATTTTAAATAATAAAAGAGAACATATATTTATGATTGACATTATTTTATTTCCTGGTTCCTCTGTAGTTTAGTCTACCTGCCAGGTCCAGAATGTTTTTTAATAACCATGCACAACACAGCAGTAACAGTACATCAAACCTTGCAGACTATATCTTTCCACTGTTACCCACTTTGAATACCCGGCAGATTAAAGTGTCATTCTGAAGTTGAGAAGAGCAGAGGAGGTTGAGGATGGCAGGTCGGGAAGAAAAGAAATCGGTTTAAATATTAAATTTGGCTTTTATCACATCGTACTAGATACCCGTCTGATGTGTGAGATGTGAAGCCTCTTTCAGTGACTGTCAAGTGTCAGAGTGAATTTCGGGGAAGAGCAGAGAAAACACTGCGAGGCGGTTTGAACTCGACAAAGAGCAATTAGTGTCAAAACAGTGAGGAGTGGAGGGTAGATGGTTTCTGCTGATCTGAGGAGGATGACGGGGAGGCTGAAGGGGGGGTTTACCTGTACGATGATGAATGGTGCTCAGTAAAACGAAATACAGCAGTTTAAGTGTGTTTGTGTGGATGTACAGTACACAAACCTATTAGGAGGTAATGGGTGGATATAATGGTAATAACCAGACCTCTCTCTCTCTCTGTGTTGTAGTGACAGATATAGAGGTACATATTTTCACAAACAATATTTTTTCTTATTCATGCTTTTTATTCCTGTTTGCAGTTAATATTGAAAATCAGAGAAAGAAAAGACAATAAAGCACAAAAGTCTTTGTAGTAAAGACACAAAAACACAATCAGTTTGATTATACTTTGTTATTTGCTAGAGTGATTAAATGCATATAAATAGATAAATGAAGAAAATGCACATACTTCATGTTTTTTACTTCATTGATTTAATGTCTGGTTTCTTGGATTGATCCAATATTTTATCTGTTATCTTTTTCAAGTATTTTTATGACATGTTTTTTATGGTATAGATGACATTAAGATAAAGTTAATGATAAAATAATAGAAATAAGTGAAACAGAAACTTTATTTCATTTTAAAAATGACAACCTTTAAACAGTTAGGATCTTGAAGCAAACATTTTACTAAAATAGATTTACTCACTTCTTGGAATTTGCTTTCTATTTAACAGCTTTATAATCTACACATAAAAGGGAGAAAATGTTGTATCCTAATGTAGCTTTAAAGATGAGATTTTAAACAATAACAAAATTACAAACACATGACGTTCATTCATCTTACACCATGTGAATTTTTAGCGTTAAAATCAGTCCTATAGTAATAATTCCATGATCTGCTCTGAGCATTAATAATATACTAATATAGTCCTTTTCTATTCTTTTCCGTGGAGATATTAGGGAAAGCATGACAAGCAGCAAGTCTGGCTATCATCTTGAATAATGTCAACCGGGGTGAGTCATGTGGACGTCTCAGCAATGACTTACCCTGCGCTCAGACACAGTGCACAGCTCCCCATCCCATCATACACTGGGGCTGAGGCAGGGTGAGGTCATCATTAACAGGACGTGAGAGTAGAGGGGATATGTTAGGAACAACATCATATTATCATGCTGGATAATGCAATAAAAAAGAGGAATGGGACTCAAGATCCGTAGAATAGAAACACGCAAACACAAACGCACCTCGAGTGTTTCTGAAATGTTAAATGAAGTACTGAAGCCTGTGTATCAGTCCTGAGCAGTAAAGCTGGCACGGCTATAAAGAGCTGCGGAGCCATAACTCCTTTGCAGTACCTCCTGTTACATAAACCTCCACTCATGCATAGAAATTTCATTGGTGTGTGTACATTTCGCCATAGTAGGTGATTTAATTCAATGCAATTTGCATGCCAACGTGCAAAGAATATTTCATCTTCCCACACATATGCCTACTGAGCTTATACTCAAAGGTAGCACAAACTACTGTAGTGAATCTGCAGCTAAAAAGGTCTAACACACACATGCTGATTAAAATGCTGACGCAGGTGTGTGTGATATAGCCATGGATGCACACACACACACACACACACACACACACACACACACACACACACACACACACACACACACACACACACACACACACACACACACACACACACACACACACACACACACACACACACACACACTGCGTTTGGACTGGATGAAGAGAATACTGTGGGATTGCTCCACCTGGAATAATGTTTATGTGTCACACAGCCAAACACTGACTTCCTGTGGGAATGACAGCAGGATGAGTTCGGTAGGTCGACACTGAAGAGACAGCTTTGCCTTTTTCTTGTGTGGCATGTTGGGTAAAAAACAGTGAGGGCAGAGAATACAGTCGGGTCAATGTAAAAATGAACACTTTTGGCTTTGCAATTAGATGTGAAGATGTTGTTTTTTTAATATACAGTACCAGTCAAAAGTCTGGACACACCTTCTCATTCAACTACTTTGAAGAATCTAAAATATAAAACATATTCTGGTTTGTTGAGCATTTGTTTGTTTACCACATAATTCTAATTAATGTGTTCCTTTATAGATTGGATGTCTTCAATATTAATCTACAATGTAGAAAAATAAATAATAATAAAAATAAAGAAAAACCATTGAATGAGAAGGTGTGTCCAAACTTTTGACTGGTGCTGTACATATCTATGATTGAGGGAATGCCTCCACACAGCTATCAACATGGTGACGGCTAGCAGCCAACGGTGCCAACAACACAAACAGCGCAAACAACGGCAACATGGGGGAGAACTGGAGCGTGTGCATTACGCTTCCCCCGGAGGAGACTGTGAGTTGTGACAGCATGACCAGCTGTAAGTCGCTGTATGAGTGCACACTCACATGCACTGACATGCACGTGCGGCCAGGCCGGCTACGTAAACAAAGCACAGAAGAGCTCTTATAACAACACACTCAGAGGGAGAGCCACTTCATTCTCTGCTCAGGTTGACGTTACTCAACTATATATTTATATACCAAATAGTTGTTTGCTGCTATAAAAATGTTGATGATTTTCGAATGTATCACCGTTCAATGTAAGAAGCCATGAAATCTTAAACAAACGGGTCAAATGTGTCTTTGCATTAACATGTTAAAGAAAGTCAAGGAGGGGTTGTGAAAAAAACGTAGGAACATTGGGGAGTTTCTTTTTAACCCCGGCTCATTCTTGGCCACAGTGCAATGCAGCATCATCCAGCAAACTGCATTGGTCAATCAAAGTAATTTAAATGCTCACTACAGGTAGATTACTTTCTAAGATACGTTTCCTTTACTGCTGTGTCGGCATCTGGTTAATTTCACACTCAAGGACCTTAATTCACCTAGAACAATACAACCACAGCACATTTTTTGAAAAGACATGCTGCGCTGTTTTCGCACAGAACATTGCTTTCTAATTTTCTTTCTCCTTAGCTTCTTTTCTAGTGGAATACCGTTCCGTTTGACCTCTTTAAACCTCCAAAGATCTGAGAGGGGGAAAAGTATTTTCACTACTCACACGCACAACAATTAAGTATATTTAATCTGTTGTGACGAGGGGTCCAGAGTATCAAAAGGGGAAATAAGGCAAAAAGGTTAGAAACCACTGAACTAGAGGAAGTAGTAGTTTCCTAGCGTTAAGCTCAAATGAATACTGTGATAATAAAGTCAGTAGGGTCTGTAAGCAGGGGGCTTTTGTTCCATATGGAGTTGGGAGGGCTTAGTCATGTGACTTCCATGTGTCCGTGGCTGCAGCGCTGCAACAAATGAGGTCAGCCTCCAGGTATGGGCTCGAACAGCAGGCAGCGCCTCAGGACGAGCACTGCTTTAAACACACACACACACACACACACACACACACACACACACACACACACACACACACACACACACACACACACACACACACACACACACACACACACACACACACACACACATGCATGCAATAAAAAACACACACATCTATGCATGTTTAAAGGCTTGCACTGTCGCAGAGACACAGTGTGTCTGGCCCCAGTGGAGATGAAGAGATTCAAAATGACATTGGTCGCTCCGATGTCATTTTGTGACTCATCACACTGGCTGATTAAGGCTCCATCATTATTACTGTTGGGAGAGAGCAAAAAGCCAGGTTATCACCGCACACATCACCTGAACTGGACACGGGTCTATTGATCACCGCTGTGACATGAGGAGGATGACGGTCACTGCACAGGAAATGAATATTGTGCAAGAGCAAGAAGGGGGGGGGGGGGGGTTTGAGGTTGTTACCACATCATTCAGAGTGAGGTGTTTTTCTCATTTTGAGGGTGAATAGTTTGTGTGTCTGATTAGCTGTGTGGCTTCTATACTTAAAGCTTTAATCTATTTTTTGATCCCTAGAAGGAAGATAAACATTCAAACAAGCTGACAGATATACAGCTACTAATGTCGGCAGATTATAGATTATTTTATGGCAGACATGAAGCCACGTTTTCTTTCATTTGAAGTTAAGTTTTATGTCTTTTAGTTAAACATTCCAAACCCTCCCTCTTTGCTTGGTTTTGATCAACAATTCTAGTAAAACATATCAGGATTTTTGCCTAATTATCTGCTAAATGCTAGCTTTTGTTGGTCTGCTGTTTGGTGCTGGCCAGGTAAGGTACCGTGGTTTTATATTGTATTCAAACATTGTCAATAAACAGGGACACCCTCCCTATTGCTTTCCTTCTTTATTCTGGGATGGTTAACCTTGAGAACTCATTTTTGCACTGTGTACGACTGTGTTGCATTTTACAAAGTCAATTAATTCAGTGTTAAATTCATGGATATACGTTTGGTTTCGTCCATATCATCTCTTTACCTATTACCTGCTTTCCTCTGGTGTTCACTGTTACCACACAGAAGAGCAGAATAACACACACACACACACACACACACACACACACACACACACACACACACACACACACACACACACACACACACACACACACACACACACACACACACACACACACACACACACACACACACCTGGGAGAGTGGTCAGCCAACTGACCCCTGGTTTACCTGTCTACAAAGTGTACAAAACAAAAACACCCCTCCAGACTTTGTCCTGTCAAACACAGCTCTTATCTCAGGTAACAGGATGAAATGAAAATCTGCAGCTCGGATCGAAACGGTCTCAATCAATGAATAATCAATAAAACTGTACTTTGCATGATGGGAAACCCAATAACCCGATTTTACAAATGCCTGAGGTTTTTTTTTTTTTTTTTTTACTGTAGAAAGATTAGTGAGTCACCTTTAAGAATAATATAAATGTGTAAAGACATGCTAGGTTGAAACCGAGCAGGGGCTTCAAAACGAACCCTTTCATGAACCTTGTCATAAAGTAAACATTTCCTTTATCTCAGGTTCATGCCCTTCTCTTTATTCATAATGCCGTGCAGCTTCACAGCATATCATTAATGGAGAGAGTGACAGAGGGAGAGAGAGGATGAATTATCTCCCGCTCTCCTCCTGCCTTATAAACCCAATGTGAGGACTCGCCATTATCAACTCCCCAGCCACTCATCCAGACAAGTGATTTGTGCCTGCATTACTCATCCTGACACAAAATTACATTATTCATCCGTCGGACACGGAGCCCCTCCATGGAGCCGAACTAGAGAACAGTAGAGCTCAAGATAATTGATTTGTTCGGAGAAAATGTTACATGTTTGTCTCTGATATGATAATCTACACGGAGCTATACTTTACCTTTGAACCTCTCTTTTCCCCTCAAAGGCGACACACTAACCACCTGACAAAGATTAAAGCAAAACACTGAGGAGGGAACCAACAGGCCTTTAGTCCGGGAGGAAAACAAGAGTAACATCAGAGAAAAAAAAAGATAATTTTATGTTTTTGCATCAAAGAAAATTTCTTACAGTTTCATTACTGATTTTATTTGGAATATCATTTAACATTGCATTAGCATTTGAAAAAAATCTTATGTATTGTCCTTAGGTTTATGGTGCAAAATTTGAAATTCGGAGTGTATGTAATGCCTCCAAACAGCTCTCAATTTGGCGCAGCTAATCCAACGGCTCCCAGCTAACAGGGCTAACAGTGCTAACAATGGCAACAGTGTTGACAGAGCTAACAGTGTTAGGATCGGGGGGTCCGGAGGGCTGTAACTGCAATATGATTTTCTTTTGTAATCGCCACATGAGCTCAGTGCAGCAGCCATGAGTGGGGCACGCTCACATGCACTGAAAATAATATAAATGCTCTGAATATTGTATAGAGAACCTTTTAGAAAATTTGCCAATTTGTTTTTATATTCATTGTTTATTTATGAGACTGGTCTTCTTGAAGCCAAAATACTCACAACAGGGGACAAAGTGTGAACTATTACAGTTAAACAGAGAAATGAAACACGAGGACTATAAAACACAGCAAATAGTCTGAGCTACCTAACAACCAATGCAGAGATTAAGACAAACAGTTATGTATATACCCTGTGAACATTTAGCCACGCTTGAGTAGTGGTCTGCCATGGTCCAGTCTGAAATATCCCCAAAAACATTTGTTGGATTTCCATTCGATTCTGTACAGATGTTTATTGGCCCCAGAGGACTAATCCTACTGACTTGTCCTCTAACACCACCATCCAGTCAAATTTAAATTTCTTCAGTATTTTGGTTGATGACCAAATACCAAATAAAGAAAATACATTCAAGAAACTAATTGAATTTAGTGTTTGCTGCTACACTGTCAGCGACCAAAATATATTCCAAAACCCCCCCCCATACAGAACTATATTATATCCCTAACACCTAAAAGGTGTAGGGGTTAAATTCCCTGTAAATCTCAGTCTTATGATAGAACCCCTACCTGACGCATCACAAAGGAAACTGCAGAGGGAGGAATAAAGAGGCATTTAGCCCGAGGGGTTCTCCTCTTCCTCAAAGAACAATACTCATAGTCAGCTGACTGACTGCTCACTGAGAAGGATATTCTAGCTCAAATACAAATGAATTTACAAAGTAGGAAAAAAGCCCCAACATTCATGTGAATACCAAATTAGCATTGAATAATGGCCTCCGTTTCCTCTTTCACTTCACAGGCAGCAGGACAGCAGTCACCTGTAGAGACAATGTGATGTATAGCGGGGAAGGAATCCTGAGATTGGAGAGGACTCTGCGGCCCTTCATATCCTGCCAGTGGGAGATTCAATTAAAGCATTACTGACGTGGTGGTGCTGGTGCTGGTGGTGCTGGTGGTGGTGGGGTTTGGGTGGTTAGTTCAAATAGATGGGCAGATCATTTTCTTTGCAAAATTATGTAAGTAGACGGTTGCGAGGAAGAGACTGCAACCTTCCAGCCAATTTCAAATGTAATCATAATATTCCTGCAACTAAAATCATTATTATGATCAGTTTATGCATCAATTCAGTATCTAAATAATCACTATGTTCAATGGGGTTTATATTTTTCTGATTGCTGTGGAGCATCAATTAGAATACACATGGCTTTAACTCCACAGGTTCCTTCTTCGTTCTCGATAACACCGGTGGTTCATTAGCTGCACAAGCACCAAACACAGGAAAACTTCACACAAATGAAAATCTCTGAAACTCTCCAGGCAATATGCCCCTTTTTCACAGGAGACATGTTGACATGTTGCAGTGAAAAAAGCACAGTGTTATAGGCTTTTATAATAAATACTCTATATCATATTATTGTTATACTTCCACCTGTGTGTTAATGTGTAAGAAGCATTTGAATGTTGTATTTGTTCAAAGTGGAGATCATTTTACTACTTTATATTTTGTCGGGTAGTTTAATCTCAAATAGTGAATCATATGTTATAACCCAATAATAGTTTTGCATAAAAAAAACATATTCCGCAGGCTGCAGGAGTTAAAAGTAGAGTATTTCCCTCTGAATTGCAGTGAGGTAGAAGTACAACATAGAAGCATAAAATGGTAATCTCCAAATGATCAAGTAAGAGCGAACCTCTCACACTGCACCTGTCCCACTGCTGAGTCTTTATTACACATGTGTCATGTCAAATACAGAACCACGTTTGATTTTCTGGTCAGGATTAATACATCTCCAAATATTTCATGCCGAATTGCAGGGAAATATGTTTGAAAAGACCTGCAAGGCATCACACATTTTCCATTTAATGGTAGTACCCCCTCAGTTTTAAATATCCTTATCATATATAAGCATGCTAATTTTAAATAATACTTAAAACAAGCATTGATAATAAGCGTCATTGCTCTGTCATACAGTGTAGAATATTCTTTCACCTAAATTTAGAGTATTTGGAGTAACTATGTACATTTACTGCAGTACTGTACATACAGTAAGTACAATATTGAGGTACTTCTACTTTGCTTCAGTTTTTCCCTTTTGTGATACTTTGCACTGCTACATTTTGGAGTCATAAATGGTACTTTTCACTGCACTACATAACATCACTAGTTGATTTGACCATAATCATTAATAAAATATATAATCAGCTCATAAATGATGATGTTTAAGTATAAATAAAGCTACCCACCAGGATATAGAGGAGTTATAATTACCTTTACCATTGGTAACATATGATTTTGAAATGGGCCTTTCTGCATATGAGTACTTCTACTTGTTATATGTGGTATATTTTCATACTAATACTGGACTTTACTTATGTATGCATGTAGGACTTTTGACTTGAAACAAAATATTTGCGTTGTACAATGTGACTTTGCTACTGTTATTATGCAAAAAGATTGGACATCTCCTCCTGCTGCTTTGTTTTTAGCTCCACATGTTTTCCTCCTGTATAAAACCTTCCCAATCTCATGTTGTCACTGTTGTTGAGTCAAGCAGCTGACAACGACAAAGCCTTTTGACAATAAAAAATAATAATGCATATATTGTAAAGCTCTCTGTGCCCCTGTTGAGCCCCTGCACTTGGATTTCTTCTCCAGAGGAGTCCTGTTGGCTGTGAGAGGCTCGCAGGCGGCAGCACCTGGTGCGTCTGAACTGGAAACCTGATCATCGGCAGGTACAAGAATAGCTCGACGGGACTGTGAAGGCCACACACCTGACCTGCTGTGAACTGTCATTGAACTTCTTCCCCCCCCCCTCTGAGGACAAAAGCCTGCTCCGAAGCCTCTTGAGATCTTTTTTGTTTTTCCCTCATAGTCGTACGGCATGATTGTTGACAAAATGGATATATTTGCAGAATCATGCTTTATTTTAAATCTGTGTAACTTAATTGTACACAAGATCCGGCCATATCTTTTATATTCTCTTTGTTGTACACTAACACTTATGTCATTTTAGATTCTGCCACTCCCTCATGCACCGAATTATTCCCGTCACCTGTCCTCTCACACCTCACCTGCACACCTGCACACCTGCACACCTGCTACCACTCCCCCATCAGCCGTGCAGCACATACACCGTCCCATTCCCATTCAATTTGCCCTCTCGTGTTGAATTCAGCCTGTTTCAGACAACGAGTAAAACTGAACTTCTTAATTGACCTACTTGTCGTCTGAGTCGCGCTTTTTGGGTCCAAACCCGGTTACGCTGAACTGGTCCCAGTCAGACTCATGTGATTCCCAGTAGATGTTTTCCAGATTATATCTTGCAACAAAAACCTACTTACTTCTTTATCACTGTTTATTTAACTATAATATGGGCTTTGAATTATGTAATTGACCCCTTGTCCAGCTTGTATTGATGGGAAGATATAAAGTACATTTACTCAAATACTGTAATTATGTAAAGTACACAAAAAATGTACTTGACGTTTTCTGCTATTTTAGTCTACCACATTTATTTGACTATAGTTTCAAGTTGTTCTGCACATATAAAACAGATACCATCTGTCATAATGACTAATTTCACTTTTGATACTTTTAGTATATTCCTCTAGTAATACTTTTAGATTATACTTGAGTATTTTCACAGTGTGGTATTATACTTACCACTGTACTTTTTAGCAAACTGCAGGATCCGAATACTTCTTCAATCACTGCAAATGTTGTTCCGATCTATTTCTAGCTTCAGTTTTATAAGGTTCAGGTTTCAGGTAAACAAGTGGTGAATAAGTACATTTACTCAAGTACTAAATAACAAATTTTAAGGTATTTGTATTCGAGTAGGCCACTATTTCTACTCCATTTCAGAAGGAACTATTGAATCTTTTATTTCCCATAACTCATTATAGTTCAAATGAGGTCCATCTTAACCAACTACAACAATAAAAGGGTACTTGCACATTATTGCATGACTCATAATTCAATAATAGGGTAATTATATATATCACAGGGGCCACTTTGCAAAAATTTCTACATTTCTGTTTTTTTCTGTCAAGATGGGTTGCTGAGTGTACATTTGCGAAAAAAAAAAATGAAGATTTTAGCAAATGGCTGCAATGAAACAAAGGGTGAAAAATTTAATAAATTTGCAACCCACTGTATATATCAGGGCCACTTTTCTGCATTAATCAGAATCGGAAGATGTTTATTGCCAAGTACGTCACACATACAAGGAATTTGGCTCGGTGATTAGTTGGTGCGTACAGCAAGAACCAAAACACAGTGCAATATTAAGGACATCATTTAAAAATAGAAATATGAAAATAAAGAATACAATAATAGTCTTTTGATTATTAAAGTACATTTTCATTATAATCTTTATTGGTAACACTGTCATTTCCGGGCTTTTACCTCTAACATGGTATTTTGTGTGTAAATGCTGCTTTTAACTGCTTAAGTAAATAATGTGCTGACACATTAACGTCCCTTCAGCTCTACTCTCTAGACAAAGGTCCACATTTCCACCTGTGGAGGAACACCTCGCTGTTATATTTCTGTTGGTAATTATATATATCACAGGGGCCACTTTTCTGCATTAATCAGAATCAGAAGATGTTTATTGCCAAGTACGTCACACATACAAGGAATTTGGCTCGGTGATTAGTTGGTGCGTACAGCAAGAAACAACACACAGTGCAGTACTAAGGACATAATTTAAAAATAGAAATATGAAAACATTGTAATATATTACAATAATAGCTTTCTTTTGATTATTAAAGTACATTTTCATTATAATCCTTATTGGTAATACTGTCATTTCAGGACTTTTACCTCAAACATGGTATTTTTAAAGTGTGTAATTGCTGCTTTTAACTACATAAGTAAATAACATGCTGACACATTAATGTCCCTTCAGCTTAGGTCTACATTTACACCTGTGGAGAAACACCTCGCTGTTATATTTCTGTTGGTAATTATATATATCACAGGGGCCACTTTTCTGCATTAATCAGAATCGGAAGATGTTTATTGCCAAGTACGTCACACAGACATCATTTAAAAATAGAAATATGAAAACATTGTAATATATTACAATAATAGCTTTCTTTTGATTATTAAAGTACATTTTCATTATAATCCTTATTGGTAACACTGTCATTTCAGGACTTTTACCTCAAACATGGTATTTTAACTACATAAGTAAATAATATGCTGTCACATTAATGTCTCTTCAGCTTAGGTCTACATTTTTTTTTCTCAGAGTGAGGAGGAGCAGAGAAAGAGTGAGCCGCGGGCCGACCCTGTCAGAGCTGGAGGACCACCGTTTGGAAACAACTCTCAGCCATGTGCGGCCAGTAGGAGGGGCCATGTGCTGAGGTGTTTGAGAAGGTGATGCCGTAAACGCGGGGCAGTGTGTCGCAAACCAGGTGTTTTTTTTTGTGCAAAAGGAGGGGAGGAGGGGGGAGGTGTGTGTGTGTGTGTGTGAAGGTGATGTCGTAAAGCGGGACAGGAGAAAGGGAGGGGTGAGGAAGGGGTGAGGAAGAGGAGGGAGGGAGGGGGGGGGAGACAGGGAGGAGGAGGAGGAGGAGGAGGAGGGAGGAGGTGACTTGCGAGCGGCTGCGCTTCAGACTCAGCGAGAGGATCATGGCGGATGGCCCCAGGTGTAAGCGCAGAAAACAGGCGAACCCGAAGAGGAGCAGCGGTAAGTCCAAACTCCTCCGTGCGCACCTTTCGGTTGCGCGTCTCCGCTCCTTAAACTCCTTTTGGATACTTTTTGGGAGTGAGTTGAAGCACGTTTTGGGGAGTTTTCTTTTTTTTTTTTTTTTTTAAGGGAGAGAGAGAGAGAGAGAGAGAGAGAGAGAGACACTGACTATGAGTGCATATCCCAGTGTGGTGGTGTACCGTTATACCTGGCTGGTTTATGCGTCCGCCTAGTGGCGCACTGGGGGCCGCCTGGCAGAGTGAACCGTTATCCGTCAGTGAGAATAAAAAAAAAAAATGTTTTTTTCTTTAAAGTCAATGAGTGTTATTAGTTTCCTTCCACTTCCACTCCACCCTTTTTTTTGCACTTTTCTGCTTACTTTTTTTTTTTATCCCCCACTCTTTGGTACCACTTGGCGGCAGGTTTGCGGGGCTTTTACGCAACAACGTGGCCAGTTTACGCGCAGTTTGTAGTCCTAAGGGCGAGGTTAGTGTGCATTGCTCACTCGGCCGGACGGTTCAGATTATACCTCCTGTGCACAATAATGCAACTTTATGGTGTTGTTTTTGGGTGGTGGTGGTGCATGCATGCTTTTTCGGGGTTTGGTCTGCTTCACTGCTGCTCTTGGTGATGACCAGAGATGGGATGTTTATTGTACATCTCCATTACACTCCTCCCCGCCACTACTGCAGCACCACATGCTCCCTTAGTTAAGGTAAGGGTGGATGTTGTATTTTTGTGATCCTGCTGTAGATTTGGCAAATGTTTTTTTTTTTTTTCTTCATGCATGCATTTCCTCTTTCGCTTGCACCAGTTTGGCACAGTTAATACAGCGTTTCTTGTTTGTTTGTTGTTGATTGTCTTGCATATATTCGACTGTTTCTTTTTGCACCTGAGTGAAACGTTGGCAAAGTTGAAAATAAATGTTGTTTTAAGCTGCATTTTTTGGGGGCATTATTAAGAATATATATATATTTACAGTACCAGTCAAAAGTTTGGACACTTTCTCATTCAACTACTTTGAAGAATGTAAAATATAAAACATATTCTGGTTTGTTGAGCATTTGTTTGTTTACCACATAATTCCATATGTGTTCCTTCATAGTTTGGATGTCTTTAATATTAATCTACAATGTAGAAAAAAATAAAAATAAAGAAAAACCATTGAATGAGAAGGTGGTACTGGCACTGTATGCATATAAATAAATAAATAAAATATACATAAAAATATATATATACAGTACCAGTCAAAAGTTTGGACACACCTTCTCATTCAACTACTTTGAAGAATCTAAAATATAAAACATATTCTGGTTTGTTGAGCATTTGTTTGTTTACCACATAATTCCATATGTGTTCCTTCATAGTTTGGATGTCTTCAATATTAATCTACAATGTAGAATAAAAAAAAAAAAAATACATTGAATGAGAAGGTGTGTCCAAACTTTTGACTGGTACTGTATGTGTCTTTTTAAGCATTAAATTCGAGTCACTTCATTACACAATATGGACTTTTAATCTGATTTTGTTTGTTGGTGTTGACATATCTAGCTGATCTTTCTTAGTGGTGTTTGTATTCTCTGTGATACAGTTGTAATAATCCTCTCATATCACCTGCAGGGTGTCATCTCCTAAATATTCTCTGAACAATGATCTCAGAATAGGTGTTTTGTCGGTCACAGCATGAGAGTATTTTTAAATCCACCTGTTATGAAGTAATGGATGTAAAAATAGAAATCAGGTGTTGTTGAAACATTTTTAAATTCACACAGACACGGTCTCTCATTGGACGGCTCCTTACCTGTACTCCCCTCCCCTCTTACATCCTACCAGCCAATAACAAAAAGATATATTTATATATTTCTTATTCACCGTTATGAGGCACAATGTGTGTGAGCCGAGGGGGCTGGAAAGCACCTTTTTTTCTTTTTTCTTTTTTTTTTCCTCCTCTCTTCTCTCGCTTCCCTCCTGGTGACGACACGACGGTGACTCTGTGCGTCCGTACAGGAGCCATCCTCATCATCATCCTCATCATCATCATGTTTACCTGAACGCGGATAACGGGGCTGACAAATGGCCTAGACATAAATAAACAGAAATAACACCACCGTGTACCGGACCGGGACCTGTTCTCCGTCTCCTTAAGGCTCTGCGTCTCCCAAAAAAACGCTCCAAATGTCAACTTGTGCAGGTAGATTATTATTATTATTATTATTTATTTATTTTTTTAGATATATTTGTGCCATGGATGATCGCCTCCCTTCATTCTCGCGGGATTTATCTCATAGACACGCATTTTTCTGACCCACTTGTGCGTGTTTTATCTGTATATTTGTGTGTGTGTGTGTGTGTATACTCTTGCAGCCCTGTGTGAGTCTCTGCACGGTAGAAATGAGCGGTGCATAAGGTGGTTTATTCCTCTCTTATTCCCAGCCACCGTGTGCGCATTCAGTTTCCATCCATTGTGTTTGCGGTAATTCGTTATACAATATCCTGAGCGGTGTGCGGAAGGGAATGGCGGTCAGTACCATTACTGCAGTGAAGGCGGGGTTGCTGCTTTTCCTTTTTTTTCTTTTTTTTCTTTTTTTCCCTCCTCCCTGGACCGGAGACAGCCAGGTATACGCACTCAAGGTGATGCAACACCTATAAAAAAAGGTGTATTTTTTTTTTCCACCGTCTTTTTTTTGCAGGATGAGGCTCAGAGTCGTGATGGGAGCTCCTCCTGAGAGACATTTTACCCTCAACATGTACACCGATAGATGGGATGACAGTGGGGAGGAGAGCGCTCCTCCGTGGAACGGGGCGCACAATCAAGATGGCAAAAAAAAAAAAAAAAAAAAAAAGGAAAAAGGTGCTGTGATTTCAGTGCGCACCGCTTTCATCTGCTCCTTTCCCACCTGCCTCGATTCAAACGTGTGTTTAATATTTTTTTTTTTTTGCATTATTTGTATTAGTTTATTCACATGACACAGGGCTGCTCGGTCACTCCTTTTGAAATTCTAAAAGAGCTGATGTGTCAAATATTAGCCTGTGCTAATGTACCACCACCTCCATGATGTGGCAAACAGCTGCTGATACCTTCAACTATACTCTCACAAAAGGCGACTGAAGATACTTACCTATGCCATCGGTGGAAAAAAACCCAAACAAAACAAGTATAAAGAGTAAACAAACTGTAGATTGGCCTTTTCTGATTATTACTAATATCCCTGTAAATGTCACTTTACACATTTTAATACTTTTGGTTGTTATTGAGACAAATCTCCTAACGATTATCAGTTAACTCATGACATTTTTGTCTATGAAATGTGAGGTAATAGTGAAATATGCGTGTTATAATTTCCCAGACCAACCGCCTATAAGCCAGTCAGTTTATTAAATGATATGTTTATAACAAATCCTCACATTTGAGCAGCTGGAACCAGAGAATGTTTAGCATTTCTGCTTCGAAAATGACTTAATTAATATATAGTTTATCAAATAGGCACATTAATCAACTAATCGGTTGATTTTCAGTTGTCTTATCACCTCAGACGTCCCAGGGACTCACTTGAGAGTTTTGCTGAATCGTGTTTATTATTATGTATTATAAGGCAAAGCATTAGACAGAGTTGGGCAGTTGTCCCCCAAACTGCAGCACATTAGACAGTCATCTATATATATAAGAAGTTTAAAGGAAACCCACAGACCCACAGCTGGTTTTCTTGAGTCCAAACCACGGTGTCAAAGTTGGCTTTGCATTTTATTTTCCGCTCTTAGTTTCACATTGCCCACTTATGTTTTCATGAACTAGAACCGTTAGCGAAATCATTAGCAGATCATTATCAGACAGATTACGTAATCTGCCACTATTGCTGGTTAGAGGCAGCATATAAATCTACTTCCAGGTCAAGTCATTTCAGATAAACATTGTCGGGGCTCTTTGCCGGCGTTTATGCATAAAAAAACAAATAGTCAACTACCCCGCAGCTTCAGGTGCTAATACCCATCTGTTAATACCCATAAAACCTTGTGTTTTGGAGCCATTTCCTGTAGTTATGATCTCATTCATAGTGAGCCACACTGCAGTTTGCTTGAGAGGAGGCTGGGACTCATATATTCAGGTGTCTGTGTTGTGTTAGTGTGCCACATAAGTTCAAATGGCAATGTTCTCCACCATCTAAACATCTAACCTCCCCCGTGTTAATAGTTGGCAGTCAGTTGGCCTCGCGCTACTTCTTTACCGAGATGATTTCCCACCGGGCAGCAACTGTAAACATGCTGCTATAAAAGCCCAGTAAATGATGAGTGTCGTCTAGCTATCGGCCTGCAGAGACCCTTTAAAGTGTGTTTTTGCCTAAATTAAATACTCTTTCCCCTCACATTAGACTGTACATTAGAGTCAGTTTTAGCAGCATTAAACTGTTATTCTTGTGTTTTTTTAAGTAATCATACACAGACACAATCTTGTAAAGCAAAAAGCGGAGGAGAAGTTGTGTATTCGGCCCTTGATAAACTTTGTTTTTGGCTCCACCCCATGTTGATCGTCTGCAGTTCTTCTGTAAATGGCAGGTGTCGTCGCCTCCGAGCGCTCCGCCCGCCCGCTGCTGCCACTTTTGGTCACGGCTTCGTCATCCAACGCCGTTCCTCCCCGTTTCAAAGTGCTCCATGTTTGTATG